>NW_006436812.1:300978-309064 GCF_000325575.1 Pteropus alecto | reverse complement strand
GTTAGCTCCACTCTCCCCAGCTGTGTGTCCTTGTGCAAGTGGCTAAACCTCTCTGAGTCAATCCCGTCACCTGAAAAATGGGGATAGTAGTATTTGCCTTCTGGGATTAGATGGGAGAGCGTGTGTTTTGATGCGCTAGGCATTCAGTCATTAAACTGTAGCAGGTCTCCACGAAAGATCCTTTGAATCACTGAGAAGTTAAGGTGTTTCCCAGGAACTATAGAAATGCAGTCACGCACACACCCGAACTCCACATTTCCAGCACAGCATTGCCAAGCTGCCCGCCTTGCAGACTTCGAAGGAAGTAAAGGGTCCATTTGTTATACACTGTGGTATCTGCATACTTCTCAGTTCCTGATGTCCTTGAGATGGTTTGTTTTCTCTGAACAGGACACGTATCTCTCCCCATCATCCCGACCTTATTTGTTTGTTTGTCGTTGGCCCTCCCTACAGGAACACAAGGTCGCAGAGACACAAGGTTGTGTCCTCCTTCAGCGCAGTATTGGTGGGGCTTAGCGCAGGTGCTCCGTAAACGTGGGTGGAACGGAACAAACCTATTTGAAAGGCCAGACCTTCTGTGGCTTTGGCCTGGGGGAGCTTCTTCCGCCTTGTCACAAGCGTCCTTCCTAAACCAGACTCTATACTTTCCCTCCTTCCCTCTTGTAGGGTTGGAAATTCAAAACTAGCTCATCCATTCACAGATGCTGCTTTCCGAATCTTTCCTACCCCAGAACAAAGGTTCCGTGTCACCGACTCCGAGGACTTGCATTAGAAGCCTTATCTGTTCTTTGCTCCCTTCGCTTTGTTCACAGGCCAGTGCTGTGTTCAAGCTCCGGGCCTGCATGATTTAAGTTCACCTCATTCTTCCTGATGGAGCCTGGCGGGCAGGGGAGGGGCGGGGCGGGGGCAGCCAAGCTTGCTGGGACACAGGTTTGTGAGGATGGAGGAGTTGGGGCAGACCAGTTCCTCTCTTGTGGTACCTGGAAGTTCAGGTTCACAGCAGGCCCACCGCCTGGGCAAATAGCCCTTCTCAGCCCCCTTCAGGCTGAGAAGAAGTACCTTCAGGCTGAAGAAGAAATACCTTCCCTACAAGGCAGAGGGTTCGCTTGAAACTGAGACTGGTCTACAGTGAAACATCTCTTCTGTGTCCTGGCCCTAGCCAAACAGTGTCTCGTGACCTCATGGGTAAATTTCATTCTTCCCATTTGACGGATGAGGAAACTGAGGCCCTGATGAGTTGAACGACTTGCCCAGAGTCATCGAGCTAATATACAGCACGCTCGAACCCAATGTCTGGTCCATGCGACTTTCTCAACTGTACCCTCTGTCTTTCAAGCCAACCCTTGCCTGTTCCCGGCACTTGCCCCTTCTTCTTACACAAATCACAGACGACTGTCTGATGCCCCAAGAAGCAGATTATAGGAGATCAGTAATGCAGGAGGGTGGGCCGGGGCTAGGGGAGATAGCTGGGGGAGGCTGCAGGAGCTAGGGTAGGAGGCGGGGAACCAGGACCAAGAGGAAGCCTCTGTTCCAACGCCATCCGTCACAGCCCCTGAATGGGGGCCCTGTTTGCCATCTGCAAAAGCCCAGGGCTCCGGCTTTATTGGTTGCCATGGCGACCCCTGGCCCTAACAATGGGCTGAGTGTGTCATTGTGTCCCATTGAGTCTGCAGAGAAAGCCATTGGCTGGGACTGCAGACGAGAAAGGAATGTCCCCAGCCCCTGCCAGCCCTTTTGTTTGTCCCGGCCCCTAAAGCAGATAGGAGAATGAGAGAGAGCATCTCTGGGACCCCAGAGAGGTCAAGGGGTACATTTCTAGCCAAGGATGCATGCAAAACTTTCACGTTCACAGGGCAGCATAGTAGAGAGATGAGTCAGACACCATCTTCACAGGACGTTTGTAGAGCACTTACTAGTTATTCAATGACTGCTTGCAGCCAGGCACTGCTGTGGGGCTGGGGATACAGCAAGGCCCCAAGTCCCAAGTCCCACGTCCCAGTTTACCCTCTGCTAGCCCACGAGGTAGGTTCAGTTGGTTTTAATCTCCATGTTACAGATGAGGCACAGAGAGGTTACTTAACACGCCCGTGGTCACACAGCAGGTAAAAGAGGCTGGTTTCACATTTAACGCCTTGCACACCACCCCCTCCAGTGGCCACCATGGCTTCTTTCTCCCCGTATCTTTCCAATGTTTAACTTTCAAAGTGAGAACCTTTCATTTCCAGGGACATAGGGGCTGTGCAGACCTGGGTCAAGTGCAGGGAACACTGTCCACCCTCAATGATGGTTAGTTCTCAGCTCACTTAGGAGCTTCCCCTAGGCCCAGGTCACACCTGTGAGCCTGGGGTTTACTGGTTCTGGGTGGGGCCTTGTCATAGGTGCAGAACGCCCTGCCAGATCGCTGGCTTTTGAGCTCCGAGACCTTAGGGAAGCTCATTAACCTTCTGAACCTGTCATCCAAGGCAAGCATGGCAGGATGACTGAAATTGCACGTGGGAGGTGCGTGGCACGTAGTAAGTGAGCAATAAACAGCGGCACATCCTTCTCTGACTGTCATTCACCCCCAGAGCAATGTGGGAGGTTTTTAAAATATATTTACTTCTGCCCTTTCACCCGAATCCTCTCACCCAATTGGTGTAAGCATTGCATTCATCCATCCCATCCCACCGTCCAAATGCTCCAGGCAGATAAGAGGGAGCAGAGAGACTAATGAGCATTTTAATTCAAGGAGGAGGGATGGGGAGAGGTGACCCCTGGAGGGATGGCTGTCTGGTTGGACCAAGGTGTTCATCTGACCCACAGGAAGGAACAGCAGCCCTTCCAGGTCCACTGCATGCCTGAGAAACAGAAACTACCCTCACTTGCCGTGCGTGGACTCTGCTGGTCCCTTATCTACTTAAGTTATTGATTGATTTAAATTTCTCTTTCAGTTCTGATCGTGTCAAGGAAAAAAAAAAAAGTCTCTGTTTGCCGCTCGCCTGCCTTTAACAGCTGTCTGATATCTGCCAATCTCCCATTCCGGCAAAAAAACGAGAGCTGGGCTGAGGCCCGAATCTTTGCGCAGTCAGCTGGACCCAGCTTTTCATTTAAAACCTGCTTTGGTTTTATACCGTTCTTTTTCCAATCACCGTCGTTTGTAGCAGATGAAACTTTGAGGAAGGGGGATTGGGTAGTGATTAGAGAAGATTCTAGGAAATTCACTTTATTTAAATCTTAAAAGCAAGTCGATTTCAAACAAATACGAGTAAGTGAACGCACGTCGTGTGAGAATTAAGAGCGTGAGAATTAAAAGCGTGCTGTGGGAGGAGCCATGCTTTGGACAACAGATGAGGGGACTTGGACTTTCAGGGCCCAGGAGTGCCGGCCACCAGCCTGTTCCCATTCAGGTTTGGGGGGTGCCCCTAGAAGCTCCCACCCATTCCTCAGGCCACCCCCTCCTTGTCCAGGTTGCAAAGGGCAGAGCGGAAAGAAGGAGGTGATGCTGCTGTCACTTTGAGGGTAGGAGTCATGTGCCCAGTACACCCAATGACTTCAGACTAGGAACAGGAGGGGACTGTTAAGGTGTTTTAACACGCATACAGGACCCGCTCGTTGATTGTCATGTGACTCCTCGGACCTACCTTGAAAAGCGGGTGGCACTGTCCCCATGTCACAGCTCAGGTGTGTTGAGTTCATGTACCACGTGAATTGACTCCAGGAGCCGTGCTGAGCTCCGAACGCCGTGGTGAACCAGGAAAACTCGACCCCCGCTCTCTCAGGGTTTCCAGTTATCTAAATGTTGTTGGAGCATGTTAGGCCTGAGAGCGATGTGAGATGAATTATCCTTTAAAAGGTCGGGGACTGACTAGAAAAACGCGGGGGAGGAGAGCAAGAGAGGCAGCCAGGAGGCCACCGAGGCTGTCGTTGGCTCGTCCAAGCCAGAGACGGTGGCAACTCGCACCAGCGTGGTTAGGGACTTGCCCCCCAAGCACGGGACCCCCAGACCCTTGGGCACTCGCCTCTCATGCTCCAGGCATCTCTGCCAAGGAGAAGGAGCCTTTCCTTGTGGCCGGCTTGCATCCGAGGGGCTGCAGAGCAAGTCTGCCTGTGTGCTGGGCCCCTTTCCTCGGTGACCCCAGCATCTGCCCCTTATCTTCCCTGACCAGTATTCATGATTTCATCCCTGAATCCTTGACCATCCCACATCCTCTCACGCCCCTGAGCATCCGTTCATGCCTTGCCTCCCCTTTTTTCTGTGGCTTCTGAAATCTCCCAGGCTTTCAAGGTGCAGCTCAGGTGATACCTTACTGGCATCATAACTCCCCCCAGAATCAATCTCTTCGTGTTCCCATGGCACCTTGCTCATACCAGCAAATAGTCAGGATTCCATTATTCTATGCCGTCTTGTATAGAATTAGTCGTTGACAGTGAACGGGGAAATTTTTATATACTGTACATATCTTGCTGGGTTATTTTAAGAATGTATTGACATGATGGGTAAAGCAGCCTAGTACCTTTCCCCCCTCATTCCTCCACCACTAAATTAGGAGCTTTGGAAAAGAGAAGCATTTTATCCATCTTAGTTGCTCCTGGACCTGAATCATGCAGTGTCTTGCCTGTAACAGGAACCTAATTAATTTTGTTGATTGAATTAATGGGCTAGAGAAAGTGAACAAAAGACATTAACTCTGCTGATTGCTGGAAATACGTTATGCTACGAATTAATGTCTGATAGAGATCAGATTTTGTTACGAGGTCAGTTTCAACTGCAGGGCCACCAAATGGTCACCACGACATATTTCACGATGTGACATTTTGTAACCGAAAGTACACGGGTGTGACTGTCCCTTTTCCAGAGCGTGCATATGTGAGTTCTCTGAGATTCTCCCATTTTAAAAAACGCACGTAATGGAAATTGAGTCACGTGGAACCTTAAATGCTCCCGTTTGAGACACGGTTTTAAGTGAGCGACAGCAACTGCTCTTTATAGCCTAACACTCCTGACTCTGCCCGACCCCCATCCACTCCCTCGCCACCAGAAGGAGCCTTGGGTTGGCCCCACTATGTTCAGCAGTGAGTATGGCACCCAGTGCTAAGCTGGGCAGCAGGCTCATGGTGAAACCAGACAGTCCCCCACATCCAGGACCCACTTTATCTTGCAGCTGCTTCTCTCTGCGTTGGCCACATTCTTCCTCCATCCAAAGACCATGTTTGAATGCTGGCTCCTCACAGGGTAGAGGGTGGCTGACCCTACAGCTCCCAAGACTCTGGCCTGGCCCGGTCCAGTCAGCCCGGGCCGGTGGGTCACACAGAGCAGACACGACTGCCAGGTCTGCACCCCTGTAGATGGAAGGGGAAGTTTGTGAGAACAGGGTGGTATGGTGTGCTGAGCTGACACCCCAAAGTGTGCCTCCTGCACCCACCCCTAGGAGCCTTAGCCGCCTCATCTGTGAAGACAGGTTAATGACGTAGCCACCTCCTAGGGCCCTGAGGATGAAATGGGATGGTATCTCCACATAGTAAGTGCTCAATACATGATAATAGCTGCATCCCTGTACCCCAGTGCCCAGTGGAGGGGCCCGCACATAGTAGGTGCATCCTGAACGTTCATGGGACAGGTGAATCCTCAAGCCGATGCCAACCACCTCCTTCCCTCATTCACTCTGTACTTCTAATAATACGGCCTGACCTTCCATTAGCTGTGGGAGCGCTGGGTTGGGGCTTTGCCAGCCCATCATTCAGAGCCAGTGCCAAACACCCACACGTTTTCTCACCCATGCTGCTAAGCCCACGTGCACTTGGCTTTCTGAATGCACCCGACGTCCCTCCTTGTTCCATTCTGTGCTGCAGAATCTCTCTGGATCTGTGTCCGTCACCTCCAGTTGGCACTTCCTCCATGCTGTCATCGAGCTGGTGCTCAGTGGAATCCTTGCAAAACGAATAGGACATCTGTGGGGTGCGCGGACTCAGTGTTGCATAATGGTGAAGTGTGCCGACTCCGGGGTCGGACAGACCTGAGTTCTGTTTTCACATCCACCACTTAACTTCTCTGTGCCTCAGTTTTCTCACCTGTAAAAGGGGGACACGTAGCATTAGCATTGCCGTGGGTGTAAATAATAACGGATTTAATAGTCCTTTATGTAAAGTGCTTTGCGCGGCTTGTGACACACAGAAAAGACTCAGGGAACAGGGTCCACAAGTACCAGGGAGAAGCAAACGCTTCCATCATTGTTCTGAGATACGACACGATACGACAGAAAACACACGTGCCAAATAACAAAGCAAGTGTTTAGCAAGAAGGCCCACAAGCAAGGAGATGCACAGAGAGCACATCTGAGTGGGGAGAGGCTGAAGGGAGAGGGCAGAAGTGATAAAAAGGAAGAGACAAGGCCGGGGGGGAGGCCGGGAGGCGGGGGCTTTGCTCCATCGATGATACGAAAGGCAACTAGCCAGGCCAGGCCCGGGGGTCTGAGGGCAGGACTCAGGAGCAGTCTGGAGAGAATCAGCCAACACTCCGGTGAAGCCTGACTCCCTGGTGCTGTGTAGGGGAACCACCCAGTTTGCCAAGACTGTTCCAGTTTCAAAATAGAAGATCCCGCATCCCGGGAACCCTCTTTCTCAAGCAAACTTAGGATGGTTGGTCATGCTAGGGATGGACACCCCCCAGAATGAGCCAGCGGATACTCCCCTGGGGCCACGGGATTCCCAGACAGCCCGAACACCAAAATTCTGTGTGGGAACAGGGCAAAGGGAGCTCCCAGCTTCCCGCACTGATGTCTGCTCTGAATCTTCCTCCTTGTTCCTTCCATCATGCAAAACACAGACTTGCTTAGCTTGTGTGAGGTGGGTGACACACTGAGCTCACCTGCAGAGGGATCTCAAGCCAACTCTATCCCCTCTCCCTATTTTTCCATCTCGAAAATGGGCATAATCATCCTACCTGGTGTTAACTTAAAAATGAAATGGCCTTTCAAAGTGAGAGGCAGATAAGCCTTTATTTGAGATGAATAAGAATAGCTATTCGGGATGCACTGATTCAAGCAGAAGCCCAGATACTGTTCCAATTAGGAGACACAAAGGTGATGGATATTTATGAGAGGGGAAGGGGAAGAATTACATCAATAGAAAGCCTTTCTGTCGGTACAGATAAACATAGTGACGCGTATTCTAAAGAATGTTTTTAATTTTCAATCTGGTAGTTATATCTGCTTTCTTGTTATCTCTGCAAGTGGATTTTGTTGTTGTGTTGTGTTGTTTGGGAAACAAGATTGCTTTAGTCCCAGTTCAAAGGTTATTTTGCCCTGTTTTAACATTCCGAGGTTTGAGACATAAGACATGCCAGGCAGTTCCTCTGGCCTGGCAGCTCAGGCTCCATTTCAAAGTGGCTCCGTTTATTATTTTTTTGACCTCGAAATATGGTCAAGGTCAAATGAAAATGCACTTGAATGGGCTTTGATTTAAAGTGTATATGCAATATGAAATCAAAGGATTTGATGTCAAAAGAACCTTCTCCTCTATGTGGGGAAATGGTGGGGGGTGGGATACTTGGCCAGGGGGAGAGCGGTCTTCACAGACCTAACTCTGCGTTTCTGGTTCTTTCAGGTTGGGAGCGTGTGAAGGGGGTCTCTGCTCCCGAAGGCGGGGATCATGGCCTCCATGTTGCTCACCCAGCGGCTGGCCTGCAGCTTCCAGCGCAACTACCGCCTGCTTGTGCCCGGTAAGCCCTGGGGGTCTTGGCAAGAACTGGTCCTAGCAGAAGACACAATGCAGACTAGGGATTCTGGGCTGGAAGAGTCACTGGGGATAAAGGGACTGGCCAGCCAGTGCTTCTGGGGCTGTCCCCCACCCCCCACATAAAGGTCCCCATCACCACCTCCTTCTATTCCCCCATCTTAGCCACATCTTCTGTCCCCAGGCAGACAGCTCTGTGGTGGGCAGGGAGCCGATACACCCTGGAGCCACACGGCCTGCACGGAGGTGGCAGCCCCAGCAGCTAGAAGGGCCCAGGCTGTCCCCACAGGGACTGTTGGGCAAAACAGGTAGCTCGAGCTGATACAGACAAAATTTTAAAAAAGGAACAAAAGTCCTTGCAATTGACGTAAAAGCC
>NW_006436812.1:283535-300782 GCF_000325575.1 Pteropus alecto | reverse complement strand
CCGCATCCTGCCTGACGTCTCTCTCAGATGCTCCCATTCTCTTGGCCTCACTGAGTTCGGGCAGCTTAGCCAAGTGAGCTTCATCAGTGAGCATCTCGCTAGCGTGACCTCATGAGACCTCCCTCCCAGGGAGGAAGGCATGAATGAATCCCATTTTACAGATGAGAAAACCGAGGCTCAGAGAAGCAGAGTCATTTGCCGAGGGTCACACAGTCACATGAACACAAGTGAGTCTGTCTCCCAACTGTCGTCTGTCCTGTTGTCGTCACCCCCATGTGGCTCTGGGAGAGGGAGAAGCTGGCGGTGGCCTCCCTTTGGACACCCTGTGCCTCCAGCCTGTCCCCAGTTGTCTCAGAACCCCATGCTTGTCATCACGGTGATCCCTTATTATTGTCGGTCCCCTCTGCCTTCTGAAGACAAACTGCTGGCCATGTCCCTGGTTCGCATGTTCAATACTGGTGTTGTCTCCTGGGTAGGATAAAAAGCAAGAACGTTCACTCCTCTCCAGGGAATATTAACAGGCATTATTTTAAAATAAATGTTTTATTTGGGGACGATTTTAGATGTACAGAGAAATTACAAAGATAGTACAGAGAGACCCCATATGCCCCTCACCCAGTTTTTCCCACTGCCAACATCTTACATCACAAGGATGCGCTCATCCAAACAAAGAAACTGACCTTGGCACATCACCGTTACCTGAACTCCAGGCTTCTCTTGGGATTTCACCGGTTTTTCCCTTAATACCTCCTTCTGTCCCAGGATCCAATCCAAGTTGCCACATTGCGTTTAGTCGTCACATCTCCCCAGTCTCCTCTGTCCTGTGTCAGCGTCTCAGTCTTTCCTTGTTGTTCTTGACCTTGACAGCCTTGAGGGGTTATTAACAGGTTTTGAGATTTGGTTCTGTTTTCTTTCATTCTAAGAGAAGAATATCAATGCTTACCCATTATCATGTTAAAAAATAAACCGAAACCAGAACGATGCTGGTGTGCGCTGGTGTGCTCTGGTGTGCTCTGGTGTGCCCTGGTGTGCTTCCAAGTAGGAGCCAGAGTCGTGGGCATGGAAGATTCATTCATTACTTAATTAGGACTGTTGAACATCCTACTAGGTGCCGAGTGCTGTACTAGTGCCGAGGATACACCAGTGAAAAGAGAGTGTGGCCCACAGGGGCTCCAGCCCGGTGGCACATGTCACTCAGCCTCTGATGGTCATTGTCAAGGACATCCGAGCCTTCCCAAGGAGACAACAAGGAAAGAGCAATGGATTGGGACTCATAAGATTGGGCTACCAGCTTTATCCAGCATCTGTTAGCCAAGGGAGCCTAACCAGCGGGCAGAACTTCTCCAAGCCTAATAAAAGTGGGAATAATAATGATATCCTCCCTACTTCACAGGTTCCTTATATCAGAGAAATGGTCCACGTGAAAGCGCTTCATTTATATTTACAATAAGGTGGAGCGTGTCCTAACTCCCATTCTGCAAGCATGGATATGAAGACACAAGGCAAAAGACAGAAGTATCTAAATCAGAGTTACTCAGCTCTGCCTTTTCTTGGCTGGAGTTGGATCATTTTTGGCACATTTGTGCCAGATTTAGAAAACCATTTCTTTTCTTTTGGCCTATTGATCTGGCATATCTAGTAAGATAGATAGATAGATAGATAGATAGATAGATAGATAGATAGATAGATAGATAGAGTTTTTTAATACTAAGACAGTTCTAGCAAAGATACAGAACTATATGCTCTCTCATACACTGCTGATGGGCAGGGGAATGGTTGTTATTCATTTATTTATTTTTTATTTATTATTATTATTTATGCCCATAGCACCTGGTCTTCCTAGGTGGTCTCCCATCCAAGTACTAACCAGGCCCGACCCCGCTTAGCTTCTGAGATCAGACATCGGGCTTGTTCAGGGTGGCATGGCCATAGACCATGGACCGTGGCTCCACTGGGACGTGAACCCAGGATCTTCTGCATGTAAAGCAGACACAGTGCTAACCGGTACACTACAGAACCACGTCCAGAATGGTTTTTAAATGATAGGAAAAACAGCTTGTCCTTAACCCATTTAGTCCTCACCACAACTCCATAAAACAGAGAAACTGAGACTCAGAGAGATTAAGTAACTTGCCCAGAGCTAGCAAGGGCCTGAACTAGGCTTTGAGCCAGTCTGGCCCCAGGACTCACATACTTAACCACTGCATTAGTTACCTTTTGCCATGTAACAAACACCCCCAAACCCAGCAGGTTAAAATTATATGTTTATTTTCTCATAGTTTTTGTAGTTTAGCTGAATCCTCCCAGCTCCGGGTTTCTCAATGAGGGGGCAGGCGAGCTGTTAGTCGGGGCTGTGGTGTCATCTGCGGCTCACCAGCAGGGTTGGGGTCCACTTCCAAGTTCACTCACGTGGTCGTGCCGGCTTCAGGGCCATGTGAACCTCTTCCTAGACCAACTCACCCCATGACAGCTGCTTCTTGGGAGCCAGAGAGAGCAGGAGAACACCCACGTCGGTAGTCACAGCCTGCTACCACACCTGCTGTGTTCAGGTGTTTCCGTGTGCGTCTCTACTCATTGGATCACCGTGAAGCCATTAAACATGAAGACAGTTCATGGCCTGAGACAGTGTTCCCAATGGCATCGTTTCATGCACCTCCCCACATAAAGTTTATCATCCTATATATTGACAAATAGAGTACAAGAGTCTGGGAGACTGGACAGCAAAATGTTTATCTCTGGGTGGTAAAATTAGATGTGTTTAGTGGGGTTTTTTTTTCATTGTCACTTATTGATATTTTCCTCAACGAGCATGTTATCAAAAATAAGCGGGGTAGACAGTTACGGGGAAGATAAAATTGTTTAAAAGAGAAGCAGAGCAAACAATTCCGGGTGAACTTGACTTTGGCCAGGCTCACGCCCTTGTTATTTGGGAAAATGACATTCATTTATTACTCTTGGCATAAAGATCAAGAAGACGTTAAAAACATTTGATAGCTGTTTTCGTAGTGTGGAGTTAAAAATTGACTCTGGGTTGGCATGGGCACCGAAGGTGGTGAGTTTCATTATCAAACCCAGAGGGCTGGGCTGGACTTACCTGCTGTGCTCGGTCACGTGGGTCCGGACACACTCCTGCCTTCTGGGTGTGCTCTTTTATTCATGAATGAAAATGCTGGATCATCCAGATATTAGTTCAAACTTTTTTTGCTTTCTTGTGCTTCCAATAGTAGTTTGCCTTTGGGGAAGTGAGCTGTTTTGCTGTGAATGTTTCATTTCAAGGATTCACACTAGATGAAATCGAAAATAGCATCGGTTCTATTCACAGTGTCTGAGAAAAGAGAGGTCAGATGGACGAATTTCCAGCTTCGCCACTTACCAACAGTGTGAGGTGACGTTGGGCAAATTAACTGACCTTTCTGTGCTTGAATGTCTTCTTCTGCAACATGGGAATAATAATATTTACCTCCTAGGGGGTTGCAAGTGATAAATGTAGGTGATTTGTGTCAAGGGCTCAGGACAGTGCCTACCATGTTCACCATAAGTGCTTGATAAATGGACATCTATGCTCTTGTGACTTAATAGAAGAGATCTCAGAAAAGGCTTCCTTGACCATTTAAATCTGGTTTTTTTCTCTTGTGGGTGTATGGTGTTGTATACCATCACTAAGAGAATTAAGAAGACGTTATATATCAATCATCATTGGTATTGTATTGGCATTTGTTTTTATTGGTATTTGGTTATTCTTCTCTACAAAGAGACATAGTAGGAAAAGCAGAAGTACTGGACTTCGGTTCAAATCCCGGCTCTACAATCAAACACCTATTATTTGAATACGTGTTAGCTTTGCCATCTCTCTTTTTCCGATTGCACAGTTGCCAACAAACTTGCCAGGCTCTGATTTGCAGGATCTCTGCCCAGCGGTCTTGGGTCTCTTCCATCCACACCCACAAAGACTTGGCACAGGGTGGGAACTGACAAAGTTCTCCAAACAGTCCCATCTGCCTTGCACCTGGCCGACGGCATCCCGGGCCCATGCCCTGTTGACCTCTGCTCCCAGGGGACAGTTCCCGCCCTCTCTCCACCGCCTCCCCCTCCCCCATCTCCCAGCTCCTGTTTACGCATGGTCTTGGCTGTGACATCCTCAGAGCTGCGGCTTCCATTGCTGACTGCCTCCATTTCTGATCTTCCCACTTTCCAATCCCCAAGAGCTCTCTGATTGTGACAATATCTTGTCAAGACATCTTCTGGAGAAAGGAAGGGAGGACTTGGTGTCCTCACTGGGAGGACAGCTTGCTAATTTTGAATTTTTTACTTTCCTCCTTTGCTGAAACAAAGCAAGATCAGCACCGGTTAAGAGTTATTTTTATCCAGGTTTGCATCCTTGTTTTACTCAGATCTAGTTGGACTCAGTCTTAACCAGTAGCTCCAAGTTCTGGCCAAGGAAGAAATAAAGAGTTGAGGGTGAAAAAAAAAGGTGATCAGTACGTTCATTCCTTGACCTTTAGCTCTCTGCTAAGAGGATCGACTCCTTAGGAATTCCTTTTTGATTACAAGATCAAACCAAAAGCATTAAACGCTGGTTTTTAAAATAAGAGTAGTGTTGGGTTTGAACTGGACTTTACATTCAAAGGGCTACGTCATTAAGTACGTTACATGATTAATTCAGAAACCTTCTTTGATATCCAAAGCAATTGTGGAAAATTAAGTATGAATTTAAATATATTTTCTAATATCATGACTTTGTATGGTTTCGCAAGCTCTCTGTGTGTGTGTGTGTGAGAGAGAGAGAGACAGAAGGAGAGACAGAGAGACGAGGAGGTTTCTTCGCCTCTCTGAGTTTTAATTTCCTCTCCTATGTAATAGAAGGAATAACAACTCCCCCTCAGGGCTGTATAAAGATGAAATGAGATCATGTAAAGGATTTATATAAAGTGTCTAGTGATTTCCTAGTTTGATATGATTTTAGCAACCCAAGTGAAAGGACCAGCATTTCCCAACCACCAAATATGTACTAGGAAGATAAAAGATGACCAGGGACATTAAAGGGGTTTGGCGGGGGTTACTGATTGTAAATCATTACACACTTCTCTTGGATTCTTCACACTGTCTTTCATCAACGAGACTTGGGTTGAGGCTGCCCTTTATGACTCAGCCACATGTTGAATTAAAAAGCCTTGCGGGGTTAGCCTGAGAACTCAAAACACCCTCTATAAGATTATTACTATGTAAAAAAATGTGAAATGACTTTCAAGCAAATGACTGAAAGTGCCCAAAACTTTTCTTTAACAATAAAAAAATATATATATCTATTTGATTATTTTCTCATGGGTGACTTTTGATTGTTCCAACCAGAAGCACAACTTGGGGAAGTCGCTACTGGCATCTAGTGGGTAGAGGCAAGAGATGCTGTGAAACATTCTACAAGGTCTCTGTGTACATTTGTATGTAGATTAAATTTTTACAAAATTTGGGTGATTTTTATAATCTGATCTTTCACATAGTAATACCATGATCATCTTTCCATGTCCATAAATATTCAAAATGTCTATCCTGAAACTCTTAACAGCTGCATAATATTCCGTTTCCATGAATTGGTGGACTATGTCGTATTTCATTTAGCTATCTGCCATTGTTGGGCATTTAGAATGTTTTCTCTTTATTGTTGTTTGAGACAATTCTGTTACGAATATTTTGAACCTACATCTTTGTGCACTGGTCCCATTATTTTCTTAGGATGAATCCTAAAATATAAGATTGTTCAGTTAAAAGGAATAGGAAGCCAGCATCAGCTTACACTCACACCAGCAGGACATGAACATACCCGTTTGCCTACAACATCACTGGCACTGGGCTTTCCCGTTTTTAAATCTTAAGTGTCTGGCCAGACATAGTGTCCTAGGGTGATCTGGCTGGGATGGGGTTGAGGTTCTTGTATTGCCTCTGTTGGGGACATTGGGTGTCTGTTAGGGCAGAATTATTCTTATTATATCTGATATCACCAGGAGTTTTCATCATCTTTGTTTACTACAGGATCCAGACACATCAGTCAGGCTGCAGCCAAAGTCGACGTTGAATTTGATTATGACGGGCCTCTGATGAAGACGGAAGTCCCAGGGCCCAGATCTCGGGTGAGTTGAGCACACCTGAGTGGTATATTTGGAAAAGAGCAAAAGGGGTCCATGAGGCAAGAACCCAGCCAGGTTTAGGAACCGTATACTTAGCTGCTTTCAGAAAGTGCATCACTAGAGATCCAGGACATTAAACTAGGCCATTGTGCCATAAGAAGTCAAGGAAGGCTTTGTAAGAGGAGATGTATCAGTTATCTGTTGCTACAATAATGCTGTGTAACAAATAATCACACAGTCTCAGTAGCATCCTCGTTAACTGGGAGTTATGGAGGCAGCTCTGTTGGGTCCATCTACATGCCTGGGGAATGATTGGCCACTGGCTGATCAAGGCTAGGTTTGTCTTGGTCACTGCTTTTAAATCTTAAGTGCTCTGCTCCATGTGTCTGCTCTGCTCCATGTGTCTCTCATCCTCCAGCAAGTTGGGCTGGGCTTGTTCTCAAGGTGATGGAAGAGGAGACCATGCTATGGGCCTCTTGAGGCCCAAGCTCCACACTGGCCACCATCAATTCTGCCTCATTCTGTTGGCCAAAGCAAGTCATATGGCTGGCTATGAGTCCAGAGTCAAGAGCAGGGGCAGAACATTCCACCAACAGTGGAAGAACATGGCAATGATATACGACCCAGGTCACGGATAGCAAATGCCCTTGAGTTTGACTTTGAAGGATCAAAAGGAAGAATTTGCCAAAGGAATGCATTCTATTCTAGGCAAGGGGAATGGTATGTGGAGAGGCACGCAAGGTGACAGAACGTGGCATGCGAAGGCATCGGGTAGCTCTGAATCCCTGGAGTAGATGCTAGTGTTAGATGGAAGAGACGTAAGTCAGTCAGATGAAGGATGTTGGAGCTTCTCGAAGATGCTACAAAAGCCGCTTATAGCACATTTTGGAAGGCTGACTTACCTTGACTCTGCACCAGGATGTGCAAGCTGTTGCTAATGTTTGCACCTAAAAAATAACAGTGTAAACCTTTTTAATACAAATGAATCTTTTTTCTTTGCATACTTTGCAGATTTTATCTGTTGTCATTTTTTTTAGTGTCAAAGATACCCCTTTTTATAAATCCAGAAATCTTTGTACTGGTGATTGTATTTACTGTGTTTTCTAACAAAAGGGGACTTTTTCATGAATATTTCTATTGAAGAGTGGTGCATTTTAATTTAATAGTAGTGAAATACTTGGAGTAATTTTTATATTGTCATCATTAATATATTCTATTTTATGTGGAAATACAGAATTTTAGGACACTAATTGCTAAAGTTTATTTCACATTAAATCATTTTTAGAGATGAAATCTTTTTAATATTAAAGCAAGCTGGAAAAACAAAATAAAATAATATAAATAAATAAATAAATAAATACAAAGAAAGCAAGCTGGTTTATAATTCCTAGTTTCTATATAGAATCGCACAATGATTTATGGAGTATTTGGGTTATAATTATAAATGGGTCTTTGTATGTAAATTTATATTTTCAGTTGATTTTATTTTTTTAATGGAGTGTTAAAGGCTTTTTTTCCCTAAATAAAAGGAGAATCCATCCTTTTATGGACACTGGTAAATGCCTTCAGCTTAAATTTTTTTTGTTAAATATTTTAGTTTGATCGTTATCTTCCAAGTATCTAAATCTCCAGTCTGCCTGTTATAGCAGTAATTTAACTGGCAGGAGTCATTTCCTGCCAACTATTTATATTAAGCAATTTAAAAATATTTATAATGTTGTTGACTAATTAACTGTTAAGTCATTGACATGAAGGGAGAGATAGTCCCAAGACTTGGAAGACGTGGAATATTTTAAGCGAATTTGGAAGAGTGTGCTTTTGCTATAATATTTTTGCTCTTCTTGCCCACAGGAGTTAATGAAACAGCTGAATATAATTCAGGTAAGTGAGGACGAGATAGCATTCCTTCTGCACTTCTCTATGACAAATTAGCCAAAAGACACAGACGCTTCCTCTGTGCTTGCTCTTTAAAAAAAAAAAAAAAAAAAGAAATGCCGCTGACTTTTATTCCAGATCTTTTTTTTCTCATTTTCTTTGTGATTCCTTCTTTAACTCATCGGTTATTTATGTGTTGTTTCCATTCCACATTTTGGTGGAACTTCCTAAATTTCTTCCTGTTACCGATTTCTAATTTCATTCATTGCATCGTTGTTAGAAAACATAGTTTGCGCGATTTCAATCCTTTTAAATTTATTGGGCCTTTTTTATGGCCTAGCGTATGGTGTGCCCTGGAAAATGTTCTGTATATGCTTAAGAAGAAGGTGGGTCCATCTACACGCCTGGGGAATGACTGGCCACCGGCTGGTCTAGGTTAGGCTTTTCTTGGTCGCTGCAGTGACTTGGCTCTGCTCCACGGGTCTCTCATCCTCCAGCAAGCTGGGCTGGGCTTGTTTTCATGGCGATGGAAGAGGAAAGCATGCTATGGGCCTCTTGAGGCCCAGGCTCCATACTGGCCACCATCACTTCTGCCTCGTTCTGTTGGCCAAATCAAGTCACGTGGCCAGCTGTAAGTCCAGAGTCAAGGTCAGGTCTGGGTGGAGTGTTCTATAAATGTTTATGAGATCTATAGGTTTAGAGCGCTATTTAAGTCAATTTCCTTGTTAATCTTCTGCCTAACTGTTCTTGAAAGCCATTATCTGCAGTCTCCAACTATTCTTGTAAAACTGTTTTTCCCTTCAATTCCATCCGTCTTTGCTTCATATATTTTGGGGCTCTGTTATTAGGTACTTCTATGTTTATAATTGTCATATCTCCTTAATGGACTGACCCTTTTGTCATCATAAAATGCCTCTCTTTACCTCTAGTAACATTTGTTTTTTTGGTTTTACAGTAGATTTTGATATTCGTATAAATCATTCCAGCTTTCTTATGATTGCTGTGAGAATCGTGTATCTTTTTTCATCCTTTTACTTTCAACCTATCTGTATTCTTGAATCTAAAGTACGCCACATGTTAACAGCTTGTAGTTGAATCTTTTTATTCAGTCTGACAGTTTCTGATTTTTGATTGGGCCTTTCAGTTCATCCACAGCTAATATTATTACTGCTGTGGTTATATTTACATCTTGCATTTTACTTTCTGTTCTCTATGCCTCACATCTTTTTGTTCCTCTGTTTCTGTTTTACTTTTTTTTTTTTTTTTTTTTTTGCATTGAGTATCTTCTAGGGCAACATTTTCATTTCTCTCATAATTAGTATATTTTTTTAATTTTATTAATGCGTTCTCTAAGGCTTATTATATACATCTTATCGGAATCTTTCTCAGAGTTATAGTTCAACCTATTTTGTTGTGATACATGAAACACATAGAGAAAACTTCATAAAATATAGATTTAAAGCTTAATAAACTATTCTAAAGCAAATCACCCATGGAATACCCTCAGGGCAAGAAATGCTCCATTGCCAGCACCCACAGAGATCCTTCAGGTGTCCATAGATTGGGCAGGTCATGGTTCATTTCACCAATTCAATGTTCATCCTAAAAGACTGAGACTCTAGGGAGTTGCAGCAAGCCTGACTAAGTCTCTCTTTCCCCAAGAATGCAGATGCTGTGCATTTCTTCTGCAATTATGAAGAGAGCCGAGGCAATTACCTGGTCGATGTGGATGGCAACCGGATGTTGGATCTTTATTCTCAGATCTCCTCCGTCCCCATTGGTAAGAGCTGAAACTTCCTCTCTCTTAGTCGTGGCTATCCAGACGTGAGATGTCCCTTCCAGCAAGCACATCCCTCTGTGTTGCCAGACACTTCCCTCCAGGGCAAAGAAAAGGAGCAAGTAATTCGTACAGGGTGTATTACTGGAGTCTTTACATGTCTCCTCTCATTTACTCCTCCCCAAAACCCTACAAGGTACTCGAGTATATATTAATATCCCTGTTTTTGTGGATAGATAAGCAAAGCTTGAGGAGGTTTAGCAGCTTGCAGGGGAAGCATAGCCAGGATGTAAACCCAGGTCTGTGTGACCACCACATTTAATGTCAGCTGTCTTAGGTTGGGTTTCCTGGAAGAAGAGCCTGAGGCAGGGATTCTGTGCACGTGGTCTATTGAGGGAGAGCTCTCAGAAGAAATGGGGAGGAAGGGAAACAACATAGGGCAGGGAGAAAAGCTAAAAAGGATGGGTGTCAGCTAGAGACTAGCCGTGGCCTGATCCCCCAGGGGGCTCTGGAACATACATTGCACCCCAGGGTTGGTCCCAGACTGAGGCAGAGACTCACCTTTTTGTACCCCTATACCACCAGTCAGTCATCTCCCATTACCTGCCAGAGGAAGGACATGTCATCTCTTCGGTAAAGTAGCTTCCATTCACCAAAGGTAATTTTCCAGAGAAGGAGGCGGCCGAAGCCATTATCAGTCACACGTGCGCACAGCCCTCAGGAGAGGGACGGCCTGCCCAGTAAAGGTGACTTGGTGGGGAACCAATGGCATCTGCCTCGCCAGGCCCACCTCCCTGCCACACAGAGTGTGACTCACTGCTATCGGAGAGCACGCAGACAACAGCATAGATCGGGCTGATTTGGATGCAGTCGCTGCTATTTGCAGCTTAGATGGTTCATGCTTCTTTGCTCAGTGGCATCCTCATTACCTTCACTGGTCTGTAGGCTGAGTGTCTAATGAAGCCTGTCCCTTCGTAGATGGTGCCAGAGCGGCCCCCTGCATCCCATCAGCAGCTTCCCACCCCCAGCAGCCTGGGGCCTTTCCCCTGAGACCCCGAATTAGGTCTCCACTCCTCCCCTACAACCTATTTATTTACCATTAAGATGCAATTAGACAGTAAGTGGATGACTCATTCTTTTTGGAAAGTCTCGTCATCCAGAGGTGCCTTGGCCTTCGAAGGCGTTTTGGATGCTAAGATTTATAAACCTCTATCTCCATTTTATGTCAGAGTGAAAAAGATCACATCTAGAGTCATTCTGGGTTTGGATCCTGGCTCCACCATATATTAGCTATGAAACTGTGGGACAACGTCTTCCCAACTAACTCCCACATCCTCCCACCAGGGCTCCCTCAGTTCGAATCCGCAGCCAGCGTATGCATAGGAGTTTGGGGGGCCAGGCTGGCAGCAGTCATTAAAGAGCTAGAAGTTCTAAATTTCTCTCCCTGGCCACATTTTCTCCCATACCTATAGTCTTTGGGATGATTTTTTAAAATAATAATTATTGGGAATGTATTATGTGCCTGGCATATTGCTAAGTGCCTCACATATTATCTCATTAAACCCCTACTACAGTCCTACAATATTTATTGACGGGGAGCCAGCTTTCAAGAGGCTTCAGGGTTTGCCCAGCGTGTTTTTAACCAAGGACTCCCACAGATTTTAACCAATGACTCTCTCCCTCCTAAGCTTAATTCTATGATAGCAGCTTCCCAGACAGCTGCCCCTGCCCTGCCCTGCAATGTGGGGGTTCCACAGCATCGAAAGCCCAGGGGAGGGATTTTCCTGATCGGAGGGGCCGTCTCTTCTTTCATCTGTCCTTCTGAAGCGAGTAAGACAAGCCGAATTTGTGGCTTAATGAGATTTCCCTTAACTGGCTCATCTACTGAGGCAGAAAAGTCATAAACACCAGGCAGGGTGAGAAGAGTTGAGAAAAACCCACGGCGTTCCTCCCTTGAGTAATGAGCATCTTCCAGCCTTCGGCTCAGCCTGCCTTGGATTGGCAAGGGGACAGGTGGGGACAGTGGGGGAAGACCATTAACAACCCTCTCCCCTTAGTCCCCATACATCGTTCCCCCGTCCATGCTCCCTGCAGCAGGCAGAGTGAAGCCACAGGCTCTTCAAGTCCATTCGCTGTTTTTTAATTCCGTTGAGGAGAAAATCTACTCTGGGTGATGCTTGTCTTTCATACCTGTCTACACTTGCTAATCTCTTATTCTGGAGGCGGCAGGCCCCCAGCTCAGAGCCATGAGCAAGCCTCTCGCCATAGTGATATAAAGTCTCCTTTCAAAGTAAATTTATTTAAATTAAAAAATGAATCGATTAAAATAAAATAAGTACAAGTTATGCATGATAAAAACTGTGATACTTAAAGCCCAGGAATTTTTCTCTTAAGTTCTAACCGCCTGCTCCAAGATTCATTGATGAGTCTTTTCTCATATGTGACAGTTTCGAGTTCTTGCCATGTCGCTGGATCTCTGCGTTATTCATTCATTCAGCTAATATCTGTTGAGTCGAACAGTTGCCACTGACCTTTAGGGTCTTACAGTCTGGTCTCCTGACCTCGGTTCCTTCTACCAACGTGGCCTTCCTGCCGAATTGTTGCCAGGATTCGCAGTAATGAACAGAAAGCCTCCTACAAAAGTAGATGCTCACTAAATGAAGTAAAGTCTTCGAACCCAGGACATCTGGCTCGAGTGCTGTGCGGTTCTGTCTTGCTCCTCCCTCCTTTACAGGGAATGCTTCCATTTATTGAGCATCTACTATGTGCAGGGGCTTCCTCTTCATCAGTGCACATCCTGGCAACAACCGATCTGCGACTGATGGACTTTACGTTGCTTTCGAGCTTGGAGATATTGAAGTGGCACAATTAAGATACGTGTACACCGGTCTTTATACACATGCGTAGGATAGATTCGTAGGAGAGCAATTGCTGAATCGCAGGGTGTCCTCAACCTTGCTGTGGGACGTCAGGCCCAGGCTGGACAGGAAATGCCGCGGGACTCAGAATAAGCAAATGCGTGAAGGCAGGCCCGGGTGTGCCGGTCGCAGAGGGCAGGTTGTACCGGTCGCAGAGGGCAGGGTGTACCGGTCGCAGAGGGCAGGGTGTACCGGTCGCAGAGGGCAGTTTGTACCAGTCACTCACTCGGCCCCTGAGCAAACACTTGCTGAGATTTGACTCAACCAGTGGGCACTGCGGGAGAAAGCGAGGACCACATCATGCCGGCCTGGGGAAGCACTCCCAGAGCTGATCTCGATTCGCTCTGACCTTGCATTCACTTCTTCTTATGTCTGTCTGGTCTAGTCAGGCTCAAACCTAAACCCCAGAAGCACCCAAAAAATTTGCAGAAGATTTCTGGGCAGCATCCTGAGAGATTCCGAGTCCGGGGGGTCTGGGTGGGCCCAAGAATGAGTCTTTTGTCTGCAAAGGATGAAAAGACCTTCTGGCCTAAGAAGAGAGTTGCAGGGTTGGAAAGAAGGAAAGGGGCCGGCCACGGGGGAGGGGCACGGGGACCCTCAGATGTGATGCTGGTCTCTAACCATATC
Organism: Pteropus alecto; assembly: GCF_000325575.1. NCBI lineage: Eukaryota > Metazoa > Chordata > Mammalia > Chiroptera > Pteropodidae > Pteropus > Pteropus alecto. The sequence goes on along the minus strand of NW_006436812.1, from coordinate 287,463 downwards.
CCCCATCCCCAGGTTACAGCCATCCTGCTCTCATGAAACTCGTCCAACAGCCTCAAAATGTGGTAAGTCCCTGGGTTGTTCACGGTGATTCAGGGGCTCATCGGAGCAGCCTTTGGAAGAAGTCCATTCACTTATTCCATAAGTATTTTCTGAATACATACGATGCGCTAAGGCACTTGGAACGCCTTGTGAGCAAGAACACACCGCCCTGCTGCCATGCAGGCAGTCGATTAACCACATGCATAAGAGGAGCCATATGAAGTGCTACAGGGTGAGTCAAGCAGTGCTGTGTGGGCATAAAACAATGATAACAATAACAATTAAGAGCATCCTATATACTATATTCTCCCTTTATTGGCATAATATATACTACATTCTCCCTTTCCGTGGTTTCAGTTACCTGTGGTCCAAAAATAACAAATGGGAAATTCCAGAAATAATTCATTGGGTTTAAAGAAGGCGTGCCGTTCTGAGTAGTGTGGTGACATCTCGCGCTGTCCCGCTCCATCCCACCTGGGATGTGACTCCTCCCTTTGTCCAGCTTGTCCACACGGGTAGACGCTTCCTGCCCGTTAGTCACTTAGTAGCCGTCTGAGTTATCAGATGGGCCGGTATCACAGAACTAGGTTCAAGGAACCCTTATTTTACTTAATAATGCACATTTATGTAACTTTTATTAGAGCATATTATCATAATTGTTCTGTTTTATTTATTTATTTTTTTAGTCGAGGCAACCCTTAGTTGACCTCACAGGTTGCAAGGACCTTGTCAGCTTACAATCCCTTATTTTTTATTTTTTACGCCTACAGCACCTGGTCTTCCTAGGTGGTCTCCCATCCAAGTACTAACCAGGCCCGACTCTGCTTAGCTTCTGAGATCAGACGGGATCGGGCTTGTTCAGGGTGGCATGGCTGTAGACTTATTTTATTATTATTGTTGTCAGTCTCTTACTGTGCTTAATTTAGAAATTAAACTTTATCATAGGTATAGACATATAGGAAAAAAACACAGCACAGTATATATAGAGTGCGGTACCATCCACGGTTTCAGGCATCCACTGGGGGACTTGGAACGTATCCTCCGTGAATAAAGGGGGACTTCTGTATAAACACTGTGTTCGGCACTTCAGCTCTAACGTCGACAAGTCACGAGGCAGGTACCGTTGTACAGATGAGGAAACTGAGGCACAGAGAGGTTAAATATTTGTTCAAGGGCACACAGCCAGAGGAGGTGCCAGAAATAAAACCCACAGGAACGGGGCTATCCGGGCATGGAGGGGCTGACGGCAGGGCAGAGTCCCCAGGGAAGTGATATTGGAGCGGAGCTCTGAAGGAGGGGAAGGTGTGAAGGAGGGAGAGAGTGGGAAGGAGAGCAGCAGCGCGAGAGATGAACAGAACAGGACAGTGAAGCGGGAGCAGAGAGAGCTGGGAGGGATGCAGGCAGGCCTGTTGGCATCCGGTGTTAGATGCCGCGTATACCAGGGTTTCCCAGCCTCGGCACTGGTGACGGTGAGCACCAGAGCATCCTCTGTGGTGAGGAGCATCCTGTGCACTGCAGGACGTGTAGCAGCCTCCCCGGCCTCTAGCTACCCTACGCCAATAGCACCCCTCCCCACCCCGAAACCGTGAGAACCAAACATGTCTGCAGACATCGTCAAGTGGCCTCTGGGGGTAGAGTCTCCCCCCCTCCCCCCGGTGAGAGCCCCTGCAGAGAAGGCTCCCATTTCTCTCATGAGAGTGGTGGAAAGCCTCGGACACAACACACGTGGAGACGGGCAGATGTCCTAAGTGCATCGCTCAGTGCATCTTCCTAAGTCAAACAGCGTTTCTCGACTTTTTTTCCATTATCTCTTCCTAAAGGAGACTTTTTAGACATTATTTTCCTACTTGTTCCCCCATCTCACTGTGTGTTAGTTTCCTATTGCTGCCGGCACCAATCACCACCAACTCAGTGGTTTAAAACAACACCCACTGACTGGCTCGGTGATTTTGTGGGTCAGGAAACTGTGGGCTCGGCCGAGCGCTCCGCTGAGGGTCTCAGAAAGCTGAAACCGGCCCCTGGCTAGAAGCTGGAAGGGAGAATCTGCTTTGGGGCTCAGTTAGGTTGTTGGCAGAATTCATTTCATTCTCACGGTTTCCATGAGGTCGCTTCATCTCCCTGCCAGCAAACCCGGTCCAACCCATCTCCCTGTCTTCCTCCCGTTTCTGCTCTTAGCAAAGGACTCGTGTGGTTACACTAAGCCCACCCAGAATATCCAGAATTTGTCACCCTATCTGAACCGATTAGGAATCTTAATTATATCTGCAGAGTCCCTTTTGCCCTGAACATATTCACAGTCTTGAGGGTGAGGCTGTGGCACCTTCCTGGGGGCGCATACGTGCGCCGACAACACACCTATACAATATGGCAAACGTATATACGATATGGGATATATGTGCCATGTAGCTGCCTGTGCTCTCTACATCAGGGTGGGGTGTTGAGAATTAGAAACGGTCCCCACAACGTGCCTCTACTCAGTTATGTTTCCCCCAGACCACGTTAGGTGGACCACGCCCCTTAGTCTAACAGCACAGGTGCCGTTTCTTTCATTCTTCGTTGGCGCGTAACTGGACCCGCAGTGAGGTCTCCATCGTGTCTGGCTCACGCACTCACAGCCCGTCTGCGGGACTCGTCCTTGTGGGGGAGCCGCCCATCATCCCTTCCCGGGGCGTAGAGCGTGCCAGTGTGAACACGCTGCGGTTCGTTTATCCGTTCCAATCGGGTCGTTTTCCACGAAGACCGCGGCCCGGGACGCTCACCGAAGCATTCGCGGTTTCCATGGTGACGAGGCACGGAGTAGGGCTGCGGGCCGCGTCGTGCACACAGTCAGCTTCCAAGCTGGTAGCCGGAATCCACTCCCCCAGCACCGTGTGCGAGTGCAGGTTGCTCCACATCCTCGCGGACGCCGAGCGTCTTTTTTTTGCTTTCGTTTTCCCAGAGAGCGACATACTGTCCTCGCATGACAAGGAGTGTGATTCTCCGCCCCGCCCCGCCCCCCAAAAAAAATCGAAGAAAGGCGAGGGAGGGAAGGCAGAGAGCCCAACCCCATTAGGGACCGACTCATGCCGTCAAACCTTCTCCCCTTTTAGCGCCCCCAGGGGGAGACGGTAGGAAAGAACCAATGGGTGCGCCCTGCCTGGGGCATAGGGGCATGGGGACATGGGACGTTTCCAATGGGTGCGCCCCGCCTGGGGCATAGGGACATGGGGACATGGGACGTTTCCAATGGGTGCGCCCCGCCTGGGGCATAGGGGCATGGGGACATGGGACGTTTCCAATGGGTGCGCCCCGCCTGGGGCATAGGGACATGGGGACATGGGACGTTTCCAATGGGTGCGCCCTGCCTGGGGCATAGGGGCATGGGGACATGGGACGTTTCCAATGGGTGCGCCCTGCCTGGGGCATAGGGACATGGGGACATGGGACGTTTCCAATGGGTGCGCCCCGCCTGGGGCGTGGGCGAGGGGCGTGGGGACGTTTCTCCGCTCTGATTAGCCGACAAGTCCAGGGGCCGCTGGAGGACTCCTGAGGGCGTCGGGCGCGCAGCTCGGCCAGTGTTTACGTTCAAAGCCCGACTTTGTTTCCAAACGCTGTGCAGATCCCAGATGCCTCAGCAGTTGGTGCCGGAAAAAAACGTGTCAACAAACATGCCACACACATTTGCAGTGTCAGCTGCCTCAGGAGGCAGACTCGTCCCCAACAACACATGACTTCGAGGCCCAGGGATTCTGATTTTGAGGGCGGCCCTGCCTCCACTGCCCCTGCCAGGAACCTGGACGCCCCCCTCGCCTCTAACCTCTCACCTCTCACCTCTCACCTCCCACCTCAGCCAGTCAGAACCAGCCCTAGCTCTGCATCTGCCACTTGGATTTTTCCCAGCGACCCCTCT
>NW_006436812.1:275562-283473 GCF_000325575.1 Pteropus alecto | reverse complement strand
CCCCCGCCCCGCTCCCCCATTCTCATCTTCTCCAAATCGCGCTGTGCGGGGAACCCTCTCCCCCGGTACCCACTGCTTCAGGATGCACCCCGAACTCCTCCACTTCAAGGGCAAAGCCGTTTGAGATCTGCCTCCTGCTTTTCAGCCTTGTTTCTTGACATTTGTTTATTTACTAATTATTGATCGAGCACTTACTGTGCTGGGCGCTGTTGACGGTGCTGGGATCAGATGGTAACAGTCGAGATTACAATGTAGAACGGTCTAGATCAGTTCAGATAACAGACTGGGTCACAGACTGGTCAGTCTGTGCTGACATTCTGCAGAGGACTGGGTTTGGGGCAGGGAGACTGGCACAGTCTCAGAGAGGTAGCAGCTGACTACTCTCCACTCAGCGGGTACATCCGGGGCACCAGGCCGGGGGACCGTCAACTGACATGGCGGGGGCAGGGAGCAGGTGTTCCAAACTCAGCTGGAGGTGCGCTGCGCTGATGGTTATGGTGTTTTACCTGTCCTGGGCAGGTTTCTGCCAAGTCACCAAAGTCCTGAGAAGGGACTGATCAACCCTTTTATAGCCCAAAAACATCACCCTGAAACTCCCACACAATTACTTCACACGGCTGCAAAAAACGAAGCCGTTTCTTCTGCATCCAATATCTGGGCTCCAGTTACAATGTCACCAGGGCCACCTCATTGAATGCCCGCGAGTTATACAATGAGTATTGGGCATCGCACAGTCACATTGCAATGAAAGATGAGAGCAATCTGACATCCGGGCACCTGGGACTGGCGTAGGGCAGCCTCCTGGTCAGGTAAGACACATGCCATCCCCGTGACCTCCAGGCCTGTCCACCTGCCTGACTGTCCAAGACTGAGCACCTGCCTCATCTGTGTGCTGCGTCGTCTCGTTGGCTTCTTATGAGCACCCAGGTAGGGGTCTCTATTTTGGCAGATGAAGACCCTGAAGTCCAGAGAGGTTAAGTCACTTACTCCAGGTTTGACAGCCGCTTAAACCAAAGCCCATTCTCTCCACGCTGCACTTTAGGGCTGCTGAGTCTGACAGCAAGGATTCACGAAACCTGTCCTCATTTAATTCCGCTACCCAATGTCCTAGATATCGTCTGTTCCTAATGTCACGCTTTGTCGAACAGGAACATCACCCACACATCTTCCCTGGGCCCAGATAGGCAGTCAAGCTGCCAGCCAGCCCAGCCATCCCCAGTGTGAGCCGCTCGCCCTGCTGCTAGTGATGGCAGTTCCCCTCTACGCTAATCTCATGATGGGCTTGACTTCTTAGGAGCCCCACTCAGATGGGAGTCAAGAGGAAACGCCCCCTGGTGCCCCTGCTGGCCACCCAAGGTCTCTAGCTTGCACTGAGCGAACTCGTGTCCATCATTAATAGTATCAGGCACAGGCTGCCTTCAGTGTCTGTCAGGGAATGGAATCTGAAGTCAGCAAACCCGGGTTTGGGTCTTGGTTCCGTCCTTTCCCATCTGTGTGATTGAGGCCAGTTGCTTGATTTCTCTGGTTGGCCCTCATTTGCCTCGACTCTGCAGTGAGGAAGTGCCGCGGTCCAGCCACGACAGGATCCAGGGGGCCCCGAAGGTGGGCAAGGCGTCGGCGTGGGAGACAGTCGACTACACAACTCAGAGGCGGTGTGACACTGTTCCGTTTTGTTGTGATTTGAGTACAACTTTTATACTTTCTATTTTGGCATTTGATTATACGTTGTGGTTAAGGTAGCAGGGGGTTAAATTTCTGTGGTTAGGCGAAGCAGAAAAATCTTATAGAGTATATTATTATTAATATTCATGATTAACTAGTACATTTTTCTCTCAATCATTAGAACAGAACTACCTGATGAAACCATCTAAACTTTTAATTCTTGTATCTATTACGTAAGATACAGTTTGATTTAAGTAAAGGTGATAGATAGATGTATTCATAACAGCAAGCATTGGCTTGTGGGCAGACATTGTTCTTCTTTCTGCCTGAAGAAATCTTTTAAATGCTATTTGATTTATGCTATATCTAACGTTCGAGCTGAACCTTTCTCATAGCTGTTCAAAAGTTTCCTTGGTGCAGTAATGAGGAAAATATTTATAAAAATCAGTTTTACAAAGCTGCTTTCATAAGCTAAGTTTCTATTCCTTTGTTTTTTAAGCACCAAGGAGGTCCTGACCTAGCCAGCCTTTCTATAAAACTTAAACTACTATAAGGCACATGAATTCCATCTTTATTCACTATATGTATACTATCTTTATTATAAGCTCCTGTATAAGGCAAAGGAAGATCAGGTAATCTTTTCATACTATTAGCCCCCTCAGGGGGATACCAGAGTTTTCTATTTATCCACTAGGCCCCAAAAGGAGGCCCTTCCATAGTAGGCACAGGCTTATGAGTAAATTTCTTATCCTTTACTAATTTTTCTACTAACTGCGTGGGAACAGGAGTATAAACTGGTTCCAGTCATTCAGCTTGTTATAATTCATTCATAACATCTTTAAGAGGCGCATCAAAAGGAATTTCCCTTAATAATTGTTCAAATAAAGGGTTTACGCATTCTGGACACGTCAGGGTGACTAGAGCTGATTCCATACTCAGGGAATTTACTATGTTTTCCTCAGAGCCAATTTTGAGGAAATCCATTTGTATAGCGTCTACACTTACTAGAATTTGTGCTGCCCAAATTCCCCCTATTAATAGGATCGTTTCTAAGAAACCAATTATCCCTAAACACATGCCACGTCCTCGTTCTTGACGATGCATTCCTTGAAGCCTCTGTCCCCATCTCCGGACCTTGTCACGCAGTAGGGTAGAAAGAGGACGCGGCAAGGAAGGCTAGCATCACCCCCACTACTTATCCAGTGTGAACCTGCCACCATGTCCAGCAGTCAGAGCCAAGTTCTCAAGCCACTAGCAGGCTGAGTTCTGGGGCCCGCCTATGCAATGAGGCCACTATTCGGGTTTGCATTGAGTTAAATCCGTCGATCGTGTCTGAGAGAGACGTACCCGAATCCCAGACTCGGCCAATCCTCCCCTTTTTTTTTAATTAAATGTTTTTATTTTCGACTAATCTTAGATTTACATACAAGTTGTAAACACAGTTCCCATCTACCTTTCACCCAGTTCATCCCAATGTCGACACATGGTACCCTTGTCGAAACTAAGAAAGTAACGTGCTGCATTACATCTTTCAGACTTCATTCAGATTTCCCCAGTAGTCCCACTCATGTTCATTTTTTTGTTATTGTTTCAGGATCCAATCCAGAATGTCACATTGCGTCTAGTACAATCCCTTTTAATAACGCAAGCCCAATCCCTGGCGATCACACTGTTTATCCACTGTGCAGATCCCTCCCAGACACTTCCCAATCCATCCAGAGGGACGGGCTGGACCTCAAGGGACGGGACAGCTGTGCTCTTTTTCCATCTGCATTTCCATCTGCATTTTCTCTGATGGTGGACACATGTCACTATATAGTTGTCACAACCCATAAGATGTATCACGCCACGAGCGAACCCTGATGTGAAATTGTAACCTTCTTTTTGCGAGCCACGTAACGTCAACATCGCCTTGAGTTAAAGTGCTGACGTTTACCTAACCCGATGTTGGCATTTAGAGCGTTTCTTCTTTTTGTTGTTATAAATATGGCTACATGAATAATTAAATGCATAGCCTTTGTTCACATTTGAAACAGTTTCTTTGGAGGACGTCTAGAAGTGAGATTGCCAGATTAGAGTATTAAGGGTTGAAACCACTACCACGGTTGAAACTTCTACTGTGGTCCGTGTCCTTCCAGATATTTCTACTGTGGTCCGCGTCCTTTCGGAATTGGAATGTTATCTTTAAGGAAAGTATCTGAGGCCAAGCCAGTGGGGAGATCTGGGATCATTGGCCCTGTTCATGTGTCTCTAATCCTGTCATGTGGGCAACTAGCATCCATGCCTGTGTTTTGAAACCGGCAAGGCATGGGGCTGGTTTTGTTCAAGAATGCAGCTACATGAGCGTGTGACTGTCCCTCCACCTGAGACTGTTTTAAAATAATTTTGGCCAGCATTTTAAAGCAGGGGGATTTCTCATTAAAATCTGCATTTCTCTTTTCTTTTGAAACTTGGAGATACTGGCTCCCTCTGCCTGCGTCTGTAGTCACAGGGCAGGGCTGACTGACTTGTGGACAAGCAAGTTCTTAGCAACCACCATGCCCCCTCATTTCCTGAGTGTCGGAAGCGAGTGTCTATTTAGCATCAGGCTTGCACTATTGATTTCCTTGCAGAGGGAAATATTTCTCTGGACCCATGTCTATCGAAATTAGCGGGGGAATCAACAGAGAGAGTCAAGTAATTTTTCTAACTTCGCTTTTCTCATACTCAGCTCATCCTGTTTATCTAGCCAGCTCCTCATCACATTGCTCTCCTAAGCCCTGTTCACTCAGAAATTCTAGAGCTGCTACTGCCTCTTAATGCCCTTTTTCCCATTTTTTTTTAAATTAAAGTATAACTTACATGCAGTAAAATCCATTCTTTGTAGTGTATCATTGTGTGAATTTTGCCAAATACAATCACATAGTCATTTCAAAATCCAGACACATTTGCACATATTCATAGCAGCACTATTCAGAAGAGCCAAACTCTGAAGCTGCCCAGTAGTCCATTGATGAATGAATGGATAAACAAACTGATATAGCCATCAGTTTGGAATATTATGCAGCCTTAAAAAGGAAGGAACTTCTGTCACATGCTACAACATGGATGAACCTGGAGGACGTTGTGGTAAATGAAATAAGCCAGACACAAAAGGACATATGAATATGATTCCACTTATATGAGGTTCCTTGAGTCGTCAAATTCAGAGACAGAAAATAGCATAATGGTTGCCAGGGGCTGGGAGAGAAGGAATGGGGAGTTAGTGTCTTATGGATACAGAGTTTCAGTTTTGCAAGATAAAAACAGTTCTGGAGATGATGGACGGTGGTGATGGTTACATAACTGTGTGAATATTCTCAAAACTACTGAACTGTACACTTAGAACTAGTTAAGATGGTAAATTTTATGTTATGTTTTTCTTACCACATTTTTAAAATCCAGACATGGTACAATTCATCACCTCAAACATTGTCCCGAGCCCAGCCCCTGGCAACCGTGACCTGTTTTCTGTCACTGTAGTTTTGCCGTATAAATGGAACCATACTGTGTGTAACCCTTTGATATTTCCTCTTTCACTCAGTACCATGACTTTGAGATTTTTTTCCCCTTGTTTTTCTTACCCTTACGTGTGTCAATAAATTGTTCCTTTTTATTGCTGAGTAGTATTCCATGGTGTGCATGTATTTATCAGATTATTTATCCTCTCCCCCGTGGGGGGACATTTGGGTTGTTTTCAGATTTGGGCAAATAAAAATAAAAGCCACTATAAACATTCGCATCCATTCACGTCTTTGTTTCACTTGGATAAATACCGAGGAATGGGATCACTGGGTCGTAGGATGCGTGTGTGTTTAACATGAAGAGAAACTGCCACGCTTCCTTTCAAAGTGGCTGCCCCCTGTTACCTTCCCACTAGCTGTGAATCAGAGTTCTAGATGCTCCACATCCTCGTCAGTGCTTGTTATTTTTATTTTTATTTTTTTTTAAGCATACGGATGGGGTTTCTTTAAATGATAGATTCACAGGAAGTTGCAAAAAATAGTCCAAAGAGATCCTGTGTACCCTTCGCCCAGTTTTTCCCAGCGGTAGCATCTCGTCTATACTATAGAACCATGTCACAACCAAGACGTTGCCACTTCTCCTGCAAACCCAGAGCGATCCTAGTGGATGTCTCTAAAAGTGCTGAGAAACCTGTCATTCCAGCACCAACCGAGCACCATCAGCCTGTTGAACCTCATCCCCCTGTGAACTGCGGGCTTGGTGGGCGGGGAGCTGGGTCAGCCCGCGAAGTCACTGTTTGCCTCCTGGCCTTTCTTGCAGAGCACATTCATCAACAGACCTGCCCTGGGTATCCTGCCTCCAGAGAACTTTGTAGAGAAGCTGCGGGAGTCCCTGATCTCGGTGAGTCCGTGGGAACAAACCCCCCACTGTGCTGCTAGGACCCACCTCTGCCTTCCTGTCTTCCTGCCTTCCCGCCCCCGCCCTGCCGCCCCTGCAGGAAAGGCTGTTCTCATCTCTTGCAGGCGGCACCAGCTGGGGAAGAACAAGGCTGAGATCCATAACGATAAAGAATGGGGTGTTCCTACTTCACTCTTACTCTTTGTGCCGTTTCTTTCACGAACAGTGTTTTTACTTGTCCTTTTGAAGAAAGGAAGGGGTTCCTTGTGTGCAGGAAAAAGGGAACTCAGGAGAAATTAGTATTTGTCCCATGACAGGAGGCTTGCATATGTTATTCAACCCGCCCCAACGTTTCCATTTCAGTTGTTACAATGATTAAAATCATTCAGAACCTCAACTTCCCACCTGCAAAATGTGGATGTCTCAAGGGGTGGCAGTTGCATCAGGAGGGACAGACTGGGCTTTCCTTTGCCCTTTTTTCCTGTCCTCCCTCCAGCCTCGGGGCTTCTGGGCTCCTCCGCCACCCCTGGACGAGCCCGAGTCCACTCTCCCAGGCCGACTGCTTCTGGGACATCCCTGGTTCCCTCCCAGTCTCCCTCTGCCTCCCACAGCTCCCAAGGCCAGCTTGCAGCCCACAGAGGCACCATACCAGCTGAGGGAGGCAGACTCGAGATGAAACTGAGCCCACAGCTGTTCCTCTCCCTGCAGGTGGCTCCCAAAGGAATGTCCCAGCTCATCACCATGGCCTGCGGCTCCTGCTCCAATGAAAACGCCTTCAAGACCATCTTCATGTGGTACCGGGTGAGATTTGGGGCATGAACACACACACAGGCTCCCCAGCACCCAGCCACAGACTCACCCCTTGTGTGACTGTTCATCCCAGCTGGCCAGAGTATTGGACATCAGTGACCATGCTCAAAACCCAGAGAGGGCCACTGCCTGGATGGGGCTTTCCAAACATCCTAGTGGGGTACGGTGCAGAGAGCCGAGGCTTTGGCACCAAACTTCCTCCATATAATTACACTATTTTACCTGGACTAACACATACCATCTCAGCAGATCTCAGTGGTTGCTAACAGGAGAGTAATGTACCCTGTGTATTCTATTTATTTCGTTACAAGCACAATTAACAATCTCATGCTTTAGTACATAAGTGTAATGATCATGTCGCACGTACTCAGAGAGAGTGAGGAGGCTTTGACCAGAAATAAAATAACAAAGATTTGTTCAAGGGTCTTAAGGTTGACAATCCAGAAACACTACTAGGCAATACCCAGAGTGTCTGAAGGAGAAAGAAAAGTTTGGGACTTTCATGGTAATAAGTACATTCTTCAGAAGGGTCTGCATTCTTAGCTCCTGGATTGGTCCAAGAAGGTAACTGTCAGGTGTCCAGTGGTCTAGACAAGGGAACCTGTTCTTCTTGAGGTCATTCTGGAGGTTTGATGTGTATCCAGGCTCTGACACACAGCAGCCGCACTGATGTACGTCTAGGCATTGACAGGGGACTGGGAAGTTCAAAAGTTTAAGTTCCCAGACTCAGTTATAACAAGAATAACCATTTCCTCAAGCCTCAGCCCACTTGGAGTTGACAACTTAGCAGCTTGACCACAGCGACTCCATTTTATTTCTTCACTCTGTTCCTCAATCAACACCTGAGATCAGCTCTTGAGTGAGCATTCTCCAGTGGTCCGGGCTAACTGTGGGTTTGAGTGGAAGTAGAAGCCCCTCAGACCCCAGAACGTCTCTGAGATTTTGTTCTGTTTTGTTTCGTCAGAGCAAGGAAAGGGGTCAAACAGGTTTCTCCAAAGAGGAACTGGAGACATGCATGGTCAACCAGGTAAGTGGAGCTGCCAAAAGCCCGCTCAGGCT
>NW_006436812.1:275019-275532 GCF_000325575.1 Pteropus alecto | reverse complement strand
GCGCAGGCTGCCATAACAGATACCATAGAGGGCCGGAAGTCCAAGGTCGGTCAAGGTGCCAGCTTCTTTGGCTCCCCGGGGCAGGCTGTCTTCCTGGCTGCAGACAGCCACCTTCTCAGTGTGTCTGAGAGAGAGAGCAAGCAAGCTCTCTTGTGCTTCTCTTTGTGAAGACACTAATCCCATCGGGGGGCCTCCCTCATGACCTTAGCCAACCCTGGTCACCTCTTCAAGGCCTTGTGTTCAAATACCATCGCATGGAGGGTTAGTTAGGCTTCAATATACAAATTTGGGGGGACACAAACATTCGGTCCCCAACAAGAGGTCTCCAAGCATTCTGACTCCCTAGTCCCTTCCTGGGCATCAAGGCCGCGTGGGGCTCTTCAGCAGTTCTCCAGAACAACTGCCTGAAGTGGACCCGTCTAAGGGAACCTTTAATGTATCTTCTAGAAAAATCCAAAAGGTCAACACAAACGTATGCACAAGGGTGTTCGCCCCATTGGTGTCCAGAGCGGC
>NW_006436812.1:242518-274982 GCF_000325575.1 Pteropus alecto | reverse complement strand
TAGGAGGAATTAAGGTGGCACCAAGGAGGCCACTGTTGGGGGACAGCGGTGGTGGGGACCCTAACGAAAACCAAGTGGGTAGATTACAAGCTCCCCAGCCAGCGTCCACCAGAGCAGGACGTTACAGTAGAAACTCCACTGACACGTTCATAATGGGATGCCTGTGGGTGGTGAGATTGTTTTATTTTGTTTTTTTCCTTTCGTGCTTCTTACTTTTTTTCATTGCTAACCCCGCCTCTTGCTAGCAGTAGACCCATACCCTTCTCCCTATTCCTACAAACCTACACGAACTTAAGCTTTTTTTTTAGTTCCAGCCATTTTTTTTTTCTTTTTTTTTTTAAGAAATGGATCGTGCCCTGCCTCTTTCTCATTTGATATCCATGGACATCCTAGTCCACTAATGTTTTTAGATCTCATTCCTCTTGTTCAGTGGCTGCAGCCAAAGGTGGGGGACGAAGTATGTGTGTGTACACACACACACACACACACACACACACACACACACACACACACGGGAACAAAGGAAATGTTTTCTTCCCTTGACAAAGGGAAATGACAAGACGGTACATTGGAGTTTGCAGGAGGAGCGAGATCTTAGAGCTTTTCCTGGGGGTCTCAGGGACCCGGTGGAGGTCAGCCAAGCTGACAGTAGCCATATCAACCTCCCAGAGACTAGGGGTTCCCCGCGGTTGCCTCTCCAGTTTCCCCAGGAGTTCTACCTCAGTCAGCTGGAAACGGGTCTCACTCCTTGCTAGTGGAGGGTCAGGAAACCATGCAGCTGCCCCATCCGCTTGGAGCTGGAAAGGGTCTGGGAGTTCAAGCATTCCCCCTGAACCCAGAGGCAGCCGCCCTAGAGAGACGGACGGTGGGGTTTCTCCCCTCCCACCTCCTGCTCTGGCCCAGCAGACCTGGTCCAAAGGCCCGGGGCATCTCCTGTGAGGTGCCCAGCTCAGCCTCATGTCTCTGGAGGCAAGTACGCACCTGTCAGCACCTGGCCCACTTGGTTGCTATGGAAGCCAGAGCGGTCTGGAGCCGGGAGAGCCTGTAGGAGTTGGGAGAGCCTGCAGAGGGGGGTTGGAAATTCAAAAGCCCCAGCAACCTGGCACCTGTCGGCAGGTGGTATAAAGGAGAAAGGCGGGCAGTGGACTCTGAGGCCTCACACTTGCCCAGACTTTAGGCTTGGCCGAGAAAAATGGGCCCAAATGATGCAGAACTTGAGAGAAGACAGAAGTTCGGCTATTTGTATGACATCTCTTGATTAAAAATAAATCGGGGGCTATGTAGGCAAAGCAGCTGTTTGCTGGGTATAGATTTGGGAGTGCCGTTTGTAACTTCGGCCTGAGAAGGGACACCCGGCTCTTCTGATAGACTTCGGTGCTCTGCCAGGTTTGGGGGGCAGCCGTAGTGTCCCCCGGTCCTCACGATCATGACCGCTGACCGCTGTTTCTTGCTCCTAGGCCCCCGGCTGCCCTGACTACAGCATCCTCTCGTTCATGGGCGCGTTCCACGGGAGGACCATGGGTAAGGAGGGGCCGCTGGCGTCCCGAGGCGGCAGTTAGAGCAATAACGCCTCGTGTGGGTGGTTTCGCCACCTGGTCTCGTTGGTGCCACACCATCCTCTGCAGAATGGGGGTGATGATTCCCACTTTGCAGGTACAGAAATCGGCCATTCAGTGGCAGAGCCAGGATCTGAACCCTTGTCTCTCTGCTTTCGAAGCCTGTGCTTCATCTGCGATGAGTCAGGAAGCAGAACACACACGCACGCTCAGGGTCCACAGGTTCTGTTCAGCCCCAGCATGTTACAAGAACAGGCGGCCTGCAGGTTGACGGGCTTCCCTGGGCATTCGGCCTGAAATGCCCATCATCTTCTTCTCAAAGACCATTAACTCTGCTCCCCCAGCCAACCATCTGCTCTTCTGTTTTGGGGGGTCCTAGGTTGCTTAGCGACCACACACTCCAAAGCTATTCATAAGATCGACATTCCTTCCTTCGACTGGCCTATCGCACCGTTCCCCCGGCTGAAGTACCCTCTGGAAGAGTTCGTGAAGGAGAACCAACAGGAAGAGGCCCGCTGCCTGGAAGAGGTAACACCTGGCCCTCCCACACCCTCCCCATGCCCCCTCCCCTTACCCTCGGCACCCCAAGACTTCACCCGGAGAACAGGAACAAAGAGTTTATCTGGGGCCTGGTGGCACTCCCTGGGAGAGATGTGGGGACAGAGAGGCCTCCTGTCCCAGTGTTCCATGTTGGAAAAAGCGATGACACGTTGGTTTAGCCGCCTGGCGTCCATCACCCCACTTCCGGTACTGATTTCGGCATCATTCAAGTTTCTTTGGGGGCCAGCTTCACTGACTCTAGAGTAAGAGAGAATGAATTTATGGGAAGAATCTGGGGTCCACTGTTTTTCAGCCTTCTTCCAAATCTTGAGGCTGGGGAGAGACTGAGGACAGGCAGCCTCTGTCACCATGTCTCCACTTCAACCAAGAGCCCCCCCTTCGATCTGTTCCATATATCGGGGAAAGACACTGGAAAGATTCTGTTGCAAGGGGCAGGGAGGGGAAATGGCTTTTGCGCTTCAGGTTGGGATTTGAGCTGAAATAAGGCTAATCTGAGTCTGCCTCTTAGGCACGTCATTCTTTTCAAGCAATTAATAGTTAACACCTACTAGATACGACGCAGGATGCTAAGTGGTGGGTATTTCGTGGTAAAAGAGAAGAGACAAGATGATGGACTCTAGTACACCCCGTCCTATAGAAAGACAAGGCAAGCCACATGTGTCATTATAGCTTTTCTAGTTAGCACTATTTTTATTTTTTTTTCAGTGAGGCAACCCTTGGTTGACCTCACAGATTGCAAGGACCTTGTCAGCTTACGATCCTTTATTTTTTTTATTTTTTACGCCTACAGTACCTGGTCTTCCTAGGTGGTCTCCCATCCAAGTACTAACCAGGCCCGACTCTGCTTAGCTTCTGAGATCAGACGGGATCGGGCTCGTTCAGGGTGGCATGGCCATAGACGTGCGCCCTTTTTTTTAAAGTAAAAAGAAATGAATGAAACTAATTTTAATATCATTTTATGGAGCCCAACACATCTAAAATATATATCATCACGTCGCCACGTAATTAATACTTAAAAATTAACGATGACATATTCTTTTATTTCCAGGTGGAAGATCTGATCGTGAAATATCGGAAAAAGAAGAAGACGGTGGCCGGGATCATCGTGGAGCCCATCCAGTCTGAGGGCGGGGACAACCACGCTTCTGACGACTTCTTCCGGAAGCTGAGGGACATCTCCAGGAAGGTTAGTTAGCGCACGGGGCTAGGGTCGGACGGGGCCACCGGCTGTTTCCAGTTGGTTTCCCGTAGCTAAGGGTTAGCTTTGGGGTCCTTGTAAACTTCCAGGTGTTCCAGCCTCACAGGTAGAAACGTTGGGGGCGGGGGCAGGACGGGAACCCTTCCCTCACACCTTATCGCAAAACCAGCCATCTGCCATCTTAGTCGGGGACTTTTGTAATCAAGGGATTCCTGGGAAGACCTCAGCCTCCACCCTTTCCTTTCCGGAGACCCCTACCTCATCTTTCGGCCCAGCGGGATCCACTCTCGACAGATGCAACACAAACAGACTTTATGTTAATATCGTGTGTTTATTTTAATGCGTCTTGCACGGACGGTCAACACATCCAACCAGCAAGTTCACAGATAAAGGTTATACGACATGAGTTGATTTAAATACTAAGTGCCTAATAGTCCGCGTGATGAGCAGAGCTGGGAAACGTGGTGACGGAAGTCTGAGAAACAGCACTAGGCCTCTCTGGGGCTGCATTTCCTCCCGAGTAAGTCGGCTGGCTCAGGGACCGAAGCCACATGCAAGGCTCCCTGCTTTGGTTCGGGAGATATTCGGCGTTCGGGTTTGGTTCCAGCTCAGCAGCTGGAGGAAGCAGTCAGACGCGGCTCTGGTAGAACTGCCTCCTTAAGTGTTCGGTTAGTTTTCCCCGAGAACACAGCCTCAGCTTGCAGTTCAGAAGCAAGAACTCTCTGGCTAGACACGGGGATCCGAGGTTGGTCGACCATGGTGGGTGTTTATTTCTCCCTCCTCTCTTCTCCAGCACGGCTGTGCCTTCTTGGTGGATGAGGTCCAGACGGGAGGGGGCTGCACCGGCAAGTTCTGGGCCCACGAGCACTGGGGCTTGGATGACCCTGCGGACGTGATGACCTTCAGCAAGAAGATGATGACTGGGGGCTTCTTCCACAAGGAGGAGTTCAGGCCCAATGCTGTGAGCGCTGACGCCACCCTCCTCCCCTTTCCAGGACTGGGGAGGGAGGCGGGTGAAGGAGCCTTGCTTCCTCATAACTGCTCCTTTCTCACAAACCAGGAACTGGGTGGACATGAAACATGTCACAGAGGTCCCGTGTACCCTCCCTCCCCTGGCCCTCCACTGCATTCCCTCTGCCATGCTCCCCGTGCCCAACTATCGACTACTAACCCATACAGTATTGTTAATAGCCGCTGTCGTGAACTGAGCATTTGCTCGGAGCCTGGCCTAATTCTAAGTACTCCTCATGTATTTTTAATCCTTACAACAATCTAACCAAGTAGGTGTTATTTTTCTCTCCCATTTTACCAATGAAGAATCAGGCACAGATTGGTTAAGCAGGCGGTCACATAGCCTGTTAAGTGACAAAGGCAGGATTCAAACCCAGAGCACATGCTCACACTGTACTACCACGTGTACATATGGCTTCTCATACACACACACAGTCATCAGGGACTCAGGATCTTTCTACCATTCCTGCATGTCATTTCCACCCTCAGGGTTGCCTCATGGTCCAAAATGGCTACTGGAGCTCCAGATATCACATCTCAGTTCTAAACAGTAGAAAGGAAAAGAAAGGAAGCACAAAGTGGCCCCTTCCTTGTCTTTAGCACTCTTCCCAGAAATCCCACAATACTTCTATTTCTAACACTTCGACTCAAATCCGGTCACATGGCCAGGCTAATGTTTTCGTTGGCTATATTGACACCCTAAATAGTTCATGGAGGAATAAATTGGCTGGTCTTTGAGAGTCAGACTGCCATCCATCCACTCCTGAGTCCACCACCTATGAGCTGTATTTTCCCCGGACAAATCACATAACTTCTCAGAACCTCAGTGTCCCCCTCCATGAAAGGAAGATTATCGTTAAGGGCCACTGTCTCGATTTCCCCAGCATTTCCCAGCAGCTGGGCCAGCTGGTCTCCCTAAGTGTCTTACCTCCCCAGAGGGTTGTTGTTACGGAAATAATTCAATGAGATAGTAGGTGTCATCCTCCCAGGCCTTAGTAGATGCTCTCTGGCTTACTTTCTTTCCTCTTAAAGAGGGGACAAGGTGTGTCTGAGAGAAGTGGGTCCCATCAGGGTGTACCTGTGTGAGAACCCTTCCGACACCCCGTGCCTCGTTCCAGCCTTACCGGATCTTCAACACCTGGCTGGGGGACCCATCCAAGAACCTGCTGCTGGCCGAGGTCATCAACGTCATCAAGAGAGAGGACCTGCTGAGTAATGCAGCCCACGCCGGGAAGGCCCTGGTCACGGGGCTGCTGGACCTCCAGGTACCCCCACTCGGCCCGGCCCTACCCCAGCTCTCCTGGGACCCCAGCCACGGCCCCCCACAGCCCCCAGGGCATATCTGAGCTCTTCGGCATGGCACAGCATCACATCGCACCTGCTGCTCCAGGAGGCTCACAGACTGGAGCTTCGGGTACCACCTCCCGCCCCCAGGCAGGGGTACCAGATATAGCAAATTACAACACAGGACGCCCTGTTTAATTTGAAAAACAGTGGCTTTATTTTTAGCTTAAAAAGTATACCGCATGCAACATTCGGGACATACTTACATTACAAAGTTATAAGTTGTTTATCTGAAATTCAAGTTTAACTGGGCGTCCTGTATTTTATCTGGCAACCCTAACTCAGAACAATTTGAAATTAGGAAAATATGATGATCTTCCTTTTCTGGATGAGAAAAGGGAGGCCTGGCAAGGTGAGCAGCGGCGAGGGAGCCAGATTTTAAACCCAGATCCACCTGACTGCAGAGACTCTGGAGGGGTTAAGTGTGGCTGTTAAAATAGCTAAGCCCCTGTGGCTGGAATTTCTTTTTCTTTTCTTAGACTGGATTTGCATTTAAACTGAGGTTGGGCGGGGGCAGGCCGTTCCTTGCTGCTGGGATGCTCCTTCAGGTCGCCAGTAGGGAAGAGAAGTGCCAGGTGTCTTTTACTTCCCTGGGAGCCATCTGGACCCTGGTCGCAGGTGTTGACACAGCTGCAGCCGGGCAGGGGCTTGGCCGGGATCTGGTTGTTCTGAGCTATCACAAATGTGGCTGCTCCCTGTCTTGAGCTGAGCGGCCTTCCCACGATGTCCACAGGGACCTGTGGCAGCCTTCCTGGTGGGCCGAGCGTCAGGCCACGCTCTCAGGATAAGAAGCGACAGACAGGCCAAGATCACAGCCTGGCAAGGGGCAGGGTCGGGACTCAGAGAAGGCGGGACACTGGGACAAAAGAGAAGCAAAAGTGTTCAGATCGTCTGAGAAGTCCCTTGATAGGTGTGGGAAAAAGAACAATGGGAGAGACTCAGATTGCAAGATAGCCGAGTGGGGCAGGAGTAAACAGCTGAAATGGGCCAGGGGACAGTGAGTGACGTCACACTACACCAGAAGAGCAAGGCCCGGGGCAGGAAGAATGCCAGGAATATTTTTTCTGTAGGTCTCTTAAATGTCCCAGTTGATGCCACCATCCTTGGTGACAAGGGCAGGTCCTGGGGGACAAGGCAACTTGAGGTCCCTGACCGAGGCAACTTCGCTCCGAGAAGGAGTGTGGAGGACAGTGTTCCCCAAAGCAGGTCCGGGTGCAGGATGGTGCCACACAAAAGGTTTCCATGGCCACATCCCCGAGCCAAGGCTGGCATCTTGCTTTTAGGAGCCCCGAGCCGGCTCGTTTAAGGGATGGGAACAGTTAGGAATCCTTATGAGGGTCTTCCAAAGCTCTAGGCAGGAAGGAGGTAAGATCACAGGACCACCCCAAACCAGTGAGCTACACAGATGGGTGAGGTAAAAGGACACGGGCCTAGAGACAGCCATCGAAGCCCCGTGGTGAGGAGGGGACACGGGAGTTCCCACGGTCACATATTAATCAATCAAGTCGACCGTTACTAAGCCCGTGTGTGTGTGTGTGTGTGTGCATGCACACATGTGTGCCACGAGGGTCCCGAGGGGTGTCCGAATGTACGTGACCTTGTTCCCGGCCTCCACACTCTAGTGGGAGAGGGGAGTGTGTTCAAATCACTGGCTCCCAGCCAATCGAAGTGCAAGAGCAAATAGAATGAGTGCTGGAGGGACTTCCGTGCCTCAGTTTCCTCACCTGTGGAGACCAAAATGGGCCCTTCGCTAGTGGAGTGAGGATGCAAGGTCGTGTGTGGGCGCGCCTAGCCCAGCGCCTGGCATAAGACGTGAGGCCTTCGTTATCAGCAGAATGTGACTGTCTCTCCAATTTCTCCCAAGACACGGTAACGAAATGACACGCCCCCCATCTCTGCCCCCAGTACCTGAAATTATTTGGGGTTATCCAAGCCCCGTTTGCCGTCCTTCTCAGGGACGATGGAGAGTGGGGGATGGAACCAAGAGTCTCTACTCGGGGTGACCGTATTCGCTTCCTGGGGCTGCCGTAACCAGGTACCATGAACTGGGTGGCTCAAAACAGGAATTTATTCTCTGACCATTCCAGAAGCCAGAAACCCGAAATCAGGATCTCAGTATTATTAAAGCTCTCTGGAGACTCCGGGGGAGAGCCCGCCCCAGCCCCCTCTCCTGGCAGCTCATGGTTGCGACGACCCTTGACATTCTTTAGCTCACGGCCACATCACTCCCATCTCTGCCTCTGTCGTCACATGGCCTCTGTCGTGCGTCTGTGTCCAAATCTTCCTCTTCTGATTAGGATGCCAGTCGTGGGATCTAAGGACCCAGCCTGCTCCGGTGTGACCTTATCTAACCCTCGTTACACCAGCAAAGACCCTGCGTCCAAACAAGGCCGCATTCACAGATTCCGCATTCACAGGGTGGATTTAAACTTGGGAAGGGGCCACGCTTCATCCCAGGACAACCCCTGACCCCAAAGCCCTGAGTACGGAGGAGCTTTTTTTTTCCCCTCCTGGAATCACCACTTTTCTAGAAAAAGGGTTAATAAATGAAGATGGCTGACATCTGTAAAGCGCCCACCAAGTGCCAGGCCCTGGAATTCGGAGGTGACATAGAAACCTCGCCTCACCGGATTCTCATCAGAGTGCATTGGGGTCAACAGCATTTCTATCCTTCAGTTTATATAAGAGGAAACTGAGGCACAGGTCGCCCAAGTGACTCCCCCAAGGTCATAGTGTGAGAAAGAGGCTGAGTCGGGTTTTCAAACCAGGACCGGATGTCTGTCCCCAGAACCAGAGCCCCCAACCCCTGCCAGACCACGCAGAGGCTCAAAAGCTGGACCCTGGGGGGTATCTGAGGCTGTTACACAGGTGACAGGCTTTGATCTAGCCTCGTCTCCCCCACTGCAGGCCCGGTACCCCCAGTTCATCAGCAGAGTGAGAGGACGAGGCACCTTCTGCTCCTTTGACACTCCAGATGAATCCATACGGAATAAACTCATTTTAATAGCCAGAAACAAAGGTAAGGCGGCTAGGAGTGGGGGCTAGGCTTCGTCGGTGCCCCCCGGTACCTGGCGTGGGGGGACAGAGGTACACGGGACGAAAACTAGTCTAAATGTTCTCTCTCAAATGAAGAGAAAGTTACCAGGGGCGTTCCTTATACACTTATTCATTCAACAAACGCTCCCTGAGAAGGCGAGTGGCGTCGACACTGGAGAGAGTCACGATGCCGAACAAGGCCCTCAGGTCCCTTCTTTCAAGGAGCTTACAGTCTAGCAGGAAGGGGTGACATTGAAGAGACTATTTGATAAGTAGCTGATTGCAACGATAAATCTTAGGAAGGAGGAAAAGGAGCTAAGAGAGCAAATCGCTGGGGAAAGTGCCCAGGAAATCAGGGAAGGCTTCCCTGAGGAAGTGGCATTTTACCTTAAGTCTTAATGGACAGACAGGGGTTGGCCCAGTGAAGAATGTCAGGCAGAGGGAGGGATGTGTGCAATTAGCTGAGGCAGGATGGAGCCTACAGGGCTGGAGAAACCGAAAGGATGGGGTGTGATGAGGGCCCGATGGCCTGGAGGCAGCGAAGTGGGGGAGGGGCTGCCAGGCCCATATCACCTCGGCCTGTGGATCAGGTTCACGATTCTGGACTTCTTCCCTAAGAGCTATGAGAAGGCATGGAAAGTGGAAAGCAGAGGAATGTTGTCATGGGATGAGAGCACCTACTATGTGTCACCTGCGGTATCTTCCGCTTATACCATCTTATGGAGCCCCTGCACCAGCCGTGAAGGGCAGGGCGATTCTCCTCCTCTTTAAAGGAGAAACCCGAGTCTCAGAGATGCTAAGCAGCGGAGACAAGGACACCCAGCAAGTCAGCGGCGGTCGCCCTTTAAGATAAACGGGCCCTTTCCTGTCCGCTGACGGCTCTGCCCGGTGCGCGTGCTTCTGACCCGTCGCCCACTTGCAATTTCCCTGTCTTCTGATTTTCTTTCCCCGCCACGGCATGAATTCTAGAGCGCAAGGACTTCATCTCAGGATTTCTCTCTCCCTGAACCTGGTTCAGGGGCGGCAGAGTAGGCATTCAAAGTTGGAAGGAGAGAGGGTAGAGAATGATGGATGAGACAGATGACGGGAGAGAGGAGGGGATGGAGATGAGTCGGGGTGGGTGGAAGGGAGGACAGACGGCAGCCCGGCCAGAAAGAACGACGTGGGTGAGTGGGGGGCAGCCACGTGCGTCAGCCCTCCCGGCTCTCACGGCCGGTCCCCCTGAGCCCAAGCCCCTAACCCGCCTCCCGCCGTTGCTTTCAGGTGTGGTGTTGGGGGGCTGCGGTGACAAATCCATTCGTTTCCGTCCCACTCTGGTCTTCAGGGATCACCACGCACACCTGTTCCTCAATATTTTCAGCGACATCTTAGCCGACTTCAAGTAAAGAAGCCATTTCCACTACGCTCTGAGAAAGCCCCGATCTCAACAGTTGTCAAATTGATTAGTTTGCCTAATTCATGTTTTTCACTTAAAGTATCAGAGGTGAATGCATACACGGAAGGGTGCTGTGTGGGGAGGGGACATTTTTGGTGGCTTGGGGGAAAGGGAGGGGGGAGGGGCGGGTTGTGGTTTTCCTCCCTGCAGAGCCAATGGTGCCTGTTGGTTTGAGCCCAGAAATTCTGCATGAACCCTGGACAGAGTCTCATGATGGGTCGTGAGGGTCCTGGCCAGATATCTGCCTGCCCTTGACCCCAACAATTTTTTTGGAAGCCAGTAAAGGGAATGACACCTGTTCTTAGGACTGGTGGCTGGGACTCCTGGGTCCTGGTCCCTCCCAAGCACTGTATTCTGTGGTCAAGGATGCTGGCTCCCTTGCCCTATGCAAACAAACACGCTTGCCCCCTCTTACCCAGCCCCCAGAGCTCTGAGCTTGTCCTATGCACCACAGTTCAGTGAAAGACAGATCACATGAAGGCAGCATAGTAGGGACATTAGGACGGAGCCAGGGGGGCATGGGAAAGGGTCTTCTGGCCTCCTGAAGGCTTGAGCCACGTCTCTCAGTGCATCTGGGGGTTCCTCTAACCCATGAATTCTGTCTTTGACGGAGCATTGGAGGATCTCTGGGTGGCATCACTAGTGGTTCTTACTTGCTGTCCCCCAACCTTTCCCCCACTTGTTAAATGTCAGCCATGACCTCTGGAAAGAAAACTGCAGCCTGAGCAGGGGACACAGAGACACAACCTAAGCTGAAGGGTCAGAAGCACAAGCCAGTCGCCCAGCAGCCTGAGCCCAGGTCCTGCAGTAATAGAGTCATTTTCTCCTGTGTCCCAGGCATCTAGGGTCAGCCCCTGGACCCCTCCCACAGGAGGCTCCTTTTCTCGTTTGGCTCATCCACCCTTGTGCCATCTCTGAGCAGCCCTAGGGGTAACTGCTGTTCTATCAGATGCAGTCACTTGCTAAACTAGGATTATTCTAAGGGAAGCAGCACGAATTAAAGGCGCCAAAACTCCACGCAGGAGAAAACAGCCTGCCGGTTCGAGGCGGTTTCCTTGTCCTTGCCGCTCCAAATTAGAGATTTTCCTGACACGAGTGAGTGTGGAGATTACTGGACACGTGATACTTACAGGCGAATTGCACTATGGCGGAGGCTAAGGAAACGCTGCTGGAAGCTAGACATTCTTGGAACCGATCTGAGTTCAGATGCTCCTACAAGGAGCATCTGGTAACCTTACAGCAATAAAGGATTGTTTAGTGGGGAGACCGGAAGTCTGGCTTCTATTCTCTGTCCATAAGGAAGCCACTTCACCTCCCGGTGCCTTGCTTGACCGTTTGGGAGACGAGCATGTCAAGGTTCTCCATTCAGCACTTTGTTCTTTCAATAATTAATCATCCAAAGGTCTCCAAGTGATTTTTTTTTCAGCCTCTATTCTTCAGCAGACTTGGTCACCTACCTGTTTTTGTTGAGAACAAAAGGCACTAACATGCCGAGCAGACACGAACGGTGAATTCCGGTCACTTGGCATTCTTGCAGTCAGTGCTAATCCCTTGCTTTAATGGAGGTCTATTGTGTTTAAGGCCATTTACGCTGCAAACTAAATGGAGATATATGCCTCCCCCTCTCTGCAAGGTTTCACTCGTTTGTACATTCGTTTATTTATTCGGTCAATCATTCATTCATGAAACTTGAATAATACCTGCTCTATCCCAGGCCCAGTGCTAAGCACTGAGTTCAAACCTGAAATAGAACGTGGTCCCTGCTCTCAAGGGACTCACATCCCACTTGCGCACGACAGACTCTTAAAGTAACAATTAAAGCAGAGTGGCAAGTGCTGTAACAGAGGTATGTGTAGGAGCTTCTGGAAATCAGAGGGAGTGCCCCAATTTCGAGGAGAAAGTGACATTTGAGCCAGGTTTTGCGGAATGAGCAGGAGTCCTCCAAACAGACAAGGCAGGGAAGAGTGTCGCAGAAAGGGAACCGCGTATGCAAAGACACATCAGTTCACGGTCTCACACTCTTCACTGGGGATCCAGAGCCCACAGGCAATAGCCCGAGGTTCAAGGCCTTACATAACAAACAAGCAAAATGCCAGCCAAATCGTAATTCGTTGATTGGCATGAGTATGTTTTCTCTTGCGAACTCAAGCGCTGGATGCCAACATACAATAAGGTTCTGGAGACCAGAAGGTTTTTAAGCCAGGGCACCACCAGAAACTTGGCTCTCTTTGGTGGAGAGAGTGGCTCCGATATTTTGTTCTCTCCCCACGGGGCACTGACAGAGAAATGAAACCACTTTATCTGGAAAAATCATTTCCAGATTTATTTCCTCCTTACCAAGGGAAGTTATTCTTGTAAAACTTTTTAAGCCATTTACCAAGTTCTCGTTGACTCAGGGCATAATGAGTTCCTGAGATATCTCCTTTGGGGGTAGGGGTCTAGCTGGAAGAATTTCAAGGAAAAGAATTCTCAGCAGAGCTCAAGATCGGAGGAACTTGAAGGAGGTTGGTGAAAACACAGGAGGTCCAGCAGACAGGTGGCCGACGAGGGCAGAGCCCAGGGAGAAGCGCTTCTGTGGCCGACGGTCTGGAAATGAATCCATCCTACATTAGTGCCATAGAGTTTAGTAAATGTCTCTAGCAAATTTTGTCACTTTTACAGAAAACAAGGTCCAGTAATAGCAAGTCTTAGCACATCCTCCCTTTTATTATAAATGGGTGTTTTTTATAATTTTTACTGACACTCAGTAACCATGCAAAATTGTGCACATCGATATACCTATACCTATGTATCTATCTATATATATCAGCTCATGGTAGGAAACCATAGCTAGGGAGCATCGCCAACTCACGCATACAAAGTGATCTTGTTTACAGTATTCTGTTGACAGTGCCAATAAACGATAAAGAAATTAACATGTAATTGATGACCATATGCACAATTCCATGAATTAAATGTTTCCTGTGTTAATCAGTATTGTTAAATTTAAAAAAAATATATTTATAATGGAAACATCTGAGTGAATGTGGGCTTTTTGGTTGGGAATGGGTTTTGTTGAGTAATTAAGTGGGTGAGTACTCACGAAGCTCCAGTCGTACATCACTTAGGGATGTCTTGGGGGAACAGCGCCTGCATAAGTCCGCGCTGGGCTTGGGAAGCCCGGTGAGGCCGTTAACTTCACCAGAGTTCATCAAGGACATGCCATGTGCTAGGGATGAACAAGGTGTGGTCCTTACCCTCAGCTCACCTTCTAGCGGGGCAAAGGTCACAGTAACTAGCCCGAGGACCGGGGACAGGAGGACCCTGGACGAGGTACATGCACAAATGGTAGGCCCCACGTCAGGGTGACAGTTGAGCCTGAGTTGCATCTTTGAGGTTGAGCAAGAAGTGCTCCAGTGACTCAGAGGAGGGGGGAAGGCAAGAGAATGGCTACCCGAAGGCCCGCGGCCGGGCGAGGCAGGGGGCTTTTCCACATTGTTCGGCATTACTAGATCACACAGGGAGGGCGACCAGAAGCGCTGGGAGACGAGGCCAAAGAAGAGGCAGGACGCGGATCCGGAGGCCTACTGTGCCATGCGGAGGGCACGGGCCTTCCTCGCAGTGCTGAGGACACCAAAGATTTGGGGCAGAGGCTATTCCAGCATGCATTTTACATTGTCCTGAGTGTTCGCTGTGACAGGGCAGCGGGGAGGCCGGTGGGGGCTCTATCAGTCAAGATGGCCTGGTGGCCTGACAAGGACCAACATGGGATGGATGCAGAAAGCAAAGCACAGAATCCAAAACACCCAGGACAGCAACTGTGACACTGGATGCAGTTCAGAGTCACCCTAAAGAGCTTCTTAAACAATCCCAGAGCTTGGGCCCTGCCCCAAACCGATTAAATCAGCTGCTCTCAGTCGACTGAGGTGGTAAGTTGATGACTGACAAAATCAACGGGAAGGCAGAAGCAACGTGGGGAGGCACAGAGGAGGCACTTAGTGAGCAGCCGTGGGAGCGAGTTGGCCCTTTATCCTCCTGGTGTCCTGACCTGGAAGTGGGGATCATCAGTTCCTTTCCGGCTTCTGCTCCCAGCTGCCTCAGTGGCCGTTATTTTTCTCCCCTATGAAATGTATGGTTTGGACCACATTTCCAAAGCTCCCTCCAGCTCGGACCGCCAACCTGTCCATGAAAACGACTGACTTGGAAGGCAACGTCGACCATTAATCGTATTTTTTAAATAATCACGGATAGTGAGAATTATCATTTGTTGAGCATCTGTGACATGCAAGCATATTCTACTGGTGCTTTATAATTTTCACAACAAACCTGTGAGTGATGAATTTGTATTTCTATTTTTAGGATGAGGAAACTGAAACTCAGAGGTGGTTAAGGGAACCTGCCCCAAATCACACAGATTGGAAGCCAGGATACAAACAGATGAAAGATGATGTATTAGTGTGTGAACGTGTGTGTGTGTGTGTGTGTGTGTGTGTGTGTGTGTGTGTGTGTGTGTGTGTGTTCGTGCGGGTGCATGCACACAGTCAGCTTGGGGTTGGTTGAGGACAGGGACTGTTAACCGCTCAAAGACCTCTCTCACAGCCAGCCTGGCTGCTGGAACGTGGACTTGAACTGGTCAGCATTAGTGTGAGATCCTAAACATAACAATCCTGAGGTGGGTGGCTAGAAGGTGTCAGAACCTCAAGGTCGAATACTGTTGAAAAAAGTCACTGTTTTCTATTTTCTGTTCTCCCTCCCCACTGGGGAAGCAGGATAATGCAATAGAATGACTCTGGTGCTTTAGCTGGCTGACCTGAGCAAGTCACTTCACCTCTTGGAGCCTCATCTGTAAAATGAGGTTGAAAACCGTCATGCTAGCTAACACTTATCGAGCGCTTCCCTGGACCAAGAGCTATTTTAAGTGTCTTTCATGTAGTCAGTCAGTCCTCTCGACCCCCAATGTGTGCTTTTATGATCATAGCTTCACAAGTGAAGAAACCAAGGCACGAACAGAGACTGTGTAACTGGCCCAAGGTCACGGCTAGGAAGTGCCAGGGCTGGGATTCAAGCAGGCGAGAAGTCTGGCTTCAAAGCCATGTGCTCCACCCCGCCTCTGCCGCCTCTATCTGGCTCTCCAACTTGAAAGTTGCTGGGAGGATTAAATAAAATCATGCGATACTCGCCTGGCATATAGTAGGTGCTTAATCCCTGGTACTTCCTTTCGCCGCTTCATCTCATATATGAACAGTGTCTCATATATAGCTCTAAACAACAGTATTATATTTCTGTCAGAGTCAAGTTCCCACTCGTCGATATTAAATCTGTTTCCCAACACGGGTAAGCCTAACTGAATCCCGGAGTAGATTTCCACTGTTAATCAGTAAAATGAATGTTTTGTCACTGGTGTCGGTACGAACATGGCCAGATGGTATTAGCCCTACCGGATTAACTCTAAGCGGGAAAGATTTTATAGTTGAATGCTGCATAATCAAAACAATACCATACAAGTTGGACTCTGCCTGTGGGATCCTGTTGCTTTCCATTTGGGGCCTCAAGTCCTAAAGTCACAAAGCAGCGAAAAGAGAGCTCCAACCCTAGTTATTTGGGCAATTCGCCCCCAGGGTGGCCCCACGAGCAGCTAAGCCCGCCAGATCTGCTCTGGGGAGCGCATCAAACATGATCATTTAATGATGGGCTGGGGTGGGGTAACTGGCTCTAGGACAAGGTCAGCGTCATTTGTGGTAACTGGGGCAGGAAGGACAATGGCTGTCAGCTGTGCACACCACGAAGGTCCCCAGTGAGAGCCGACCTCCCCCTGGCCTGCAGGACCTCGTCTTAGCTCGAGCTGCTGTAACAGAACACCATGGACTGGGCGGCCTAAACAGCAAACATTTGTTTCTCACAGTTCTGGGGGCCGCAAGTCCACGGTCAGGTTCTGGGTGATGGCCTCCTCTTGATTCCGAGATTCACGGCCTTCCTTGGTGCGTGCTGAGTCTTGGCCTCCAAGGACACTGATCCCTTCATGATGGCCCTGTCCCCATGACCCCATCTAACCCTAATCCCAAGGGCCCCTCCCACCTCCTAACACCATCACAAAGGGAATCATGGTTTCAACACATGAATTTTAGGGAGGACACCAACATTCAGTCCACAGCAACTACCACATGAAAACCGACATGCCACAGGCCACCCCGTGCCCTGCGCCTAAATCACACACAGCCCAGGGTGTGGAGAGGTGCAAAGTCCAGAAGCTTCTCAGCAGACAGGAAGGAAAACCAGTCTACAAGGGACAAACACGGTTACATCCTGATGCTTTCAACTGAAATGCTTCCTACTGTCAACTCAGCTTCCAAGTCCAGAGTAGGATGTCACGGTTGAGAAACCTTTCCCTTTATCTAGAAAGCTGACATGAGGAGAAAAGGATGGAAAAAGAAACTGTGTGTATTACAGCATTTTTCTTCATGGGTTACGACAGGTGACATGCTCATTATGAAAATTTTAAACAATAACTAGGTTATAAAGTTAAAATGGAAGCCTTCCCTTTACCTCATCCACCCTCTCCTACCTGCAATTCTATCCACAGAGGTGACACTGTTAACAATTTGGAATGTATGCATTTTTGGAAACGTAAGTAAGATCACACAAAATTATATTGTTCTGTAGCTTGTTTTTTCCATGCAACGCTACACCCACGGTTACCGTTTCATACCAGCATAGCTCGACCTCGTTCTTTTCAAGGGTCATGTAGTAATGTCCCATAGTATGCATCTGCTAACATTTATTTGTGCTGCCACTAATGGAAACTTAGTTTACTTCCAGTTTTGTTGGTGCTATTGTTTTGCTACTAGAAACATTCAGTGAACCTCCTATGTACGCTTGGGTATTTCTATTAGGTGACTATTTTGGAACTGTCAAAGCGGGGAATTGCCAAAATGTCCACCTGAATCTAAAGACTATTCCCATTTCCAGAAAAGCTGCTGCACAACTTTGGGGAAGGGTAAACCCCACACAATGATTCTCAAACCTCGGGGTGCCTTGGAATTACCTGGGAAACATAAAAACAGATGCTCAGCTACTACCAGAATCTCCAGGAGTTGAACACAGACGAGTTTTGCTGTTTTTATTGATGCTAATTTGGGGTTTTATGGACAGCTCCCCAGTGCCACCCTACGCATGCGTTGCAGGAGCCCTAACCGGATTCCCATCGTCAGGTGGGGATCTGTGACTTTAGCTCTGGAATAAAGAGATGGATAATGCGTTTGCTCTGTGTGCCCTCTGCTGGTACTGCGCGAGCAGACCATGCATCGGAGTGAAGGCTCTTTCATGCCAAGGCTGGTGAGAATCCAGGCTCTCAACTCCCAGTGTGGTGAGACTTCTGGGCAGCGACTGTCAACAGAGGCTAAACAGGAAAATCGCCCGGGGAACCCGCTCATGGGCCTGGGTAATGATATTTTTAAAAAGCTCTCCAGGTGACTCCGCACGTGGAGCCAGGGTCTGAGAATCTATTCTTTAGGCAAAAAATAGGCCCCAGGGCACAGAGTCCACAGAGACATCTGACATGAGAGCCCCTAGACCCCCGCATAGTGAATGTGGTCTCAGCAGCAGTGCTGGCTCACGTGGATGACACTCCTGCCCCAGCCACTGAGCAGCTACCATCCCAACAGAATGAAATGACCCACCTCAGCTTCACCTCACGTCCCGTCTGCTGCTGGGTCCACCGCACCATCGCCTCTGAAGTAACAATTAACATTTGCTCTTTGAGTTTGCAAAACACTTGACATTTATTGTTTATTCGCACACCCATCCCATGAGACAGGCAGGATTTTCCATTTTACAATGTGAAAACCAAGGTTCGGAGACACAGTTAGTTCCCCGCCCCGGATGGAACCCAAGTCCTTGCTCCCCCCGCCACACCTGTCTTCCCATTTCACAGCGCTGTACTTCTGAGTGAAGCTGGCATAGCTTCCCCCCAAAACTGGCTCTTAACAGAAACTTCTGGCCATTACCTAACTGAATGTCATATACAGTGCAGCAAAAATGGGCACGGGAGGTCTCCTTCCCAAATTGGGTTACTAGCATCTGCCTCGTGAATTTCCTCATCCCAAAACACAAGTTCCCAAGGGCCCTGGCAAAGTCCCCAGCTGCCAGATCTCCTTCTTCGGCCTCACTCACATCCTCAGCCCTTTATCGGAGATCCAGGTGGCCCAGGACTACCCGGAAGCTCAACGCCCAGTTGCTCACTTGAGCGTGTCCAGCACCCCAAACACCTGCGTGAAACGCTCTCTGTCCAGGATGCGTCCGTAGCGCAGGGTGAGGTAGAAGGTCTGCTTCCCACTGTACCGCTGGATCCGCACGAAGAGCTCCTGGGGCCGGTCCCGGCTTTCTGTCATGGGGATCACGTCGGCCACCGGGCAATATGTGTCCTGCCGCCAACCCCAGAAGGTCAGGTGGGCCACCCGCAGCATGGTGCCTGTCTCGTTCACGTACAGGATACCCACCAGCCTCCGGAAGAAATAGCTCATCCAGCACAGCATGGCCAGGGCAAAGCCAGATATCCCGCCCACGAGGCACAGGGAGTCGAGAGTCATGAGGCCCTGGGAGTACCAGTAGAAGCCAGGCGGCAGGGCCACCACTGTCAGGGCCGTCTGTGCCACCTTCAGCTGAGACAAGTACCTGAAGGCTTTGATGGCATCAAAACGGTAGACCATCTGGAATTTCTCTGTCTCCACGCCTGGTGGTTTCTCCTTCGAGATGGGCAACCTGCTCCCCACCCACCTCCTGGGATCCTGCCTATTGCAGCACCGCAGCCCGTAGAGAGGCCTCGCCCACACAGCTGGCCTCGGCAACTGTGGCACGGCTCGGAGGAGAGCAGCCTGGAAGGAAGATGGGAGACCATTTCTCTCAAGGAAATTAATCATGCTCATCACACAACCAACAACTGCAAAGCATCTTACACGGAGGCTCCCACCAATCCTGCAAGGTCACTGCTACTGCCAAAGACAGAAAGAAAGGTAAACCCAGATGCTTTACCTCCTGTGATCGTCACAAAAGCTGTAGGAGACAGGAACCACTACTTCCACTTTACCACTAGGAAAGTAAGCCCAGAAAAAGTAAGAAGTTCACCCAAAGACACACAGCCAGTGAGTGGGGCAGAATCTGACTCTCACACTGGTCCTCTTTCTTCCAGGCAGTTCAAGTAGGTACATAGGAAAAGAGGTGCAGCATTCATTCATTCAGTAAACGCCTAGGGAGCGCCAACTCCGGGCTGGGCACTGGATCCATTAAGTCTATGTGAACTTCCCCCAAGCAGGAAACTGAACAACGTCTCTAGTGGACAACAGGTCCGTGAAATATTTAGCACAATAACTTTGCGAATCTCTTGTCAGGTTATAGTGCCATCCGAGTGTTGTAGGGAACTGGTGTTTTTTTTGCCTAGTTTGGGGGACAAGGAAGAATGAAGGAGGGAGGGATGGAGGCGCCAAACGGAAGCACAAGGGTTTTGTTAGGTGCATAGTTCTACACTGTGAGCAGTACAGTGAAAGATGCTTTGGGCTTTGAAACCAGACCTGGGTTCCAATAATCCTGGCTCCTAAAGTCACTGACTGTGTGTGCATCCTTGGGCAAGTTACTCTACCTCTCTGGGCCTCAGTTTCTTCAACTATCAGATAGGGATTCAGAATATCCTGAACGAGATAATGGTTTTAAAGCCCTCACATGCACTGGATGGACTTGATGCACCTGACGCACGGTGAGCGCTCAGTGGATTTTTAGTTATCGCTGTGGTTGGCCCACGTGACCTGAGCAGAGGAAGCCCGGGAATAACAAACCGTAACCCACGCCAGAGGTGTCTCCTGCGCATTTTCCATATCACAACCCCAGGCGTCTGCCTGCCTACGCCAGGTCTGACTCCGACCCCCAAAAGCGCGTCACCTCGCTCAGTGTCCACCACCCGCCTTCTTACCATGGCCCGGCTGCCTGCTGCCGGAAGCGAATCCCACCTGCCCCCGGGATCTCTAAGGGCGCATGCTCGGCCGCACCAAGCCTGCGTATGGCGCATTGCAACCTGGGATCTGAAGTCCGGAGAGACCAGCTAAAGCTGGTCTCAAGCATTGTGGGAGTGGATTCTTCTCCTCCCGGCGTGCTCTGCGGCACAGGGGTCGAACCCGGAAGTTCCGTGACGAGTTCCAGGTGCCAACGAGTCCCGTTAGGTGCGGCGTGGAATCTCAGGTCATGGCTGCGCGCGGCCCGGCGCTCTGCCTGTTCGACGTGGACGGGACCCTGACGGCCCCGCGGCAGGTAGGCGGCGCCCGGTGGGCTGGAGGCAGCGCGTGCGGAGACCCCTGCTGCTTCCAGACCGGACCAACGACCGCCCAGGGTGGGCATCGAGGGGCGGCTGGGGACCGCCTACTTCCTCTGGCAGGGCTGAACTCTATTCTAAGTGCCCTGAAAGAGTGAGACGGAGGACCTCAGGGTGCTTGGAGATGGGACGGGACCTAAAAACTCTTGAGAGCAAGAAACTTGTATTGGGTTGGAAAACGCAGTTCTGGACTCTGACCACAAGCCCTGGGTTCGAACACCAGTTTAGCCTCCTTACCAGCTGTGTGCCCTCCTCAGCTCTGTCACCTATGGGCTGTGCCTTGCAGCCTGATATGAAAAACATAGGATTCCAGCTTGAACAGACCTCGTAGAATCTCAGCTTTACCTCGTGACAGCTGTGTGACCTTGAGCAAGTCACTTACCTGGGAGCCTCAGCATCTACGACTTCAAATGGGGACATGACCTGTTCCATATGCTGTTTGCGAGGGTCGAATGAAATCAAACAAGTTCATGAAAGTATCTTGGTTTACAGTAGCCTGTGTTCAGTAATATTCAACAAATATTAGCAGGTCTTCAGTGGGCTGGGGTGATTGAGGAAACCTAAATTGTCACAGGCTGCCTGATGAGAGCTTCCTTGGACTCCTGGAAACTTGCTTCCCACTTCCAGATTCTGCTGCTACAGGCACATCTAGGTTTCAGTTAAGATCAAGGTTTGTGATGTAGCTCGCTCTGACTTCGCCTGTGCACAAACTGGTCCCCGAACACCAGCCATTTAAACTTGAGACTAGGCCCAAATGGCCTCACTGTCTTCAAGTTCTGTGCCCCTTAGTTTTGGCTGAATGGTAGCATCAAATGTGTGTGACCTTAGACATGTCATTTTACCTCTCTGAGCCACGTGTTTTGATGTAGCTAGTGAAGATGACTGCAAGTTCTCCAAAGGACCCTTTTGACCCTGAGATTCAGTGACCACTTGTGAGTTGTTAAAAATCCATAGTGGTCTAGACCAAGGTCAGCAATTTATTGTTTGTAAAGAGTCAGGTAGCAATTAATTTTGTCAGGTAGCAATTAATTTTGTCTTGGCTGACCATATGGTCTGTAGTAACTACTCAACTTTACTGCAAAAGCAGCCATAGACACAGGGTAGCTGTGTTCCAGTAAAACTGTTTATTACAGAAACATGCAGCTGCTCAATTTGGCCCATTGGCTGAAATGGTGTAGGGTTTCGATTCCTTTTTTTCATCCCATGTAGGACAGTTGTTATTACCGTTCTAAACATAAGGAAACTGAAAGTCTCCATCGTCTTGATTTCACACAGCAGATCTGGTACTAGTCTCTGGGCATTGGGGTGCTATTTGCTAAGTTTACCATTTTCTGCCATTGTTCTAAGGTGGAGGCTGTTCTGCCTGCTGGATATGCCATTCAGGGGAGTGCTTCTGATTCCTAGAAGGAATCAGGTTATATGAGGATAAAGTATGAAATAGCAATGAAACCAGGCAACCTGCAATGTATTCTCTTAAAACATTTGAAACATGACATTCTTAGTGGTGAAAATAAGTTTAGCACCCCCCAAAATCTGTAATTTAAAAGAGAATTGTTTCTATGTGCTTAGCGCTCTAGGTAAAAAATAAAAATATTTTAGCAATAGATCTATTCATTATCCGACTTTTCTCTTCCTAAATATATGCATTCTCAGACATCAGTAAGCACAATACTATCCGGTAGCAGAAGACTGCATTATATTTCTTGCAGCTGCTACAACAGGCTATGACTTAAACAGGCGAATTCTAATTAGGATAGAGTCCTGAGCTTTGCACATTTCACCGTTTTAGTAGAATTGTGTTGTACTGAATACTTTCCTAAGAGATACCTTCAAAAAGAAGGGCATCATAAACCTGCGTGAAGTGTTTTCCAACTTTCTATCATGAAAAATTTCAAACAAATTTGAAATGCAGAATCACTGAAAAATGTTTTCCAACTTTCTATCATGAAAAATTTCAAACATGCAGAATCACTGAAAAGCTAATACACAGAACAGCCATATTCCCACCACTTAAATTCAACAATGATTGACATTAACTTTATTTTCTTTTTTTAAAAAAGTTTTTGCCATACCACTTGCTAAGCCACAGTCATCCCAGTACTTTATCCCTAAATATTTGAGCCTGCAAGTTTTGAGAACAAGGACGTCTGTCGTAACCATAGTATCGTCATCACACCTGGAAAAACTATCATCTATTCCCTAGTTTCATTTAATACCCTAGTCCAAGGGTCAGCAAACTTTTTTTTTACGTAAAAGGCGAGGTAGTAAGTAGTTGAGGCTTCGCAGGCCCTCTGGTTTCTGTCACAATTACCCAACTCTGATGTTGTAACCATAGACACTACATGAGTGAGTGGACGTGACTGTGTTCCAGTCACACTTTACAGAAACAGGCAGTGGTTGATTTCTGGCCCACAGTTCCTATTCTGTTGACTTCCTCTACGCTAATCAGTGTTCCTTACTTGTCCCCCAAAAAAAAGTTTTTTAATTTTTTTTTTTCAGAAAGTGAATTTTAACATTTTTCCACCTTGATTTCAACCTTTTGGATCTTTCTGATCTATAAAGAATTTAGAGTTCCTTCTAATTATCAGCACAAGAGTTAGTTGGTAACATCACAGCAGTTTTGCTCTGATGATCTCTCTCCTGTGGTGGGATGTGGTTTAGAGGTCACAAGCAGCTAGGTCTTAAGTCCTGTTAGAAAATATTTGCTGCCACTTGGAAGTGAAAAGGCACCTTCCGTATCCCATTCACTCTGCAGAACGGGTCTCAGGGCTGACCACAGTACCCTCCAGCTCATCAGTGTGCACAAGGGTTAAAATAAAATTTGACCCTCACACTTCTGCTTGGAGATGGAGGCATTGCTGCTGCCAGTGTTAGTATTGCATTTTTAATATTTTGCAATAAAAAGAGTCTTCCCCACTTCCTCCCAGTCTGACTTCAGATCT
This sequence comes from Pteropus alecto, assembly GCF_000325575.1. NCBI lineage: Eukaryota > Metazoa > Chordata > Mammalia > Chiroptera > Pteropodidae > Pteropus > Pteropus alecto. Next base: position 251,566 of record NW_006436812.1, on the reverse strand, counting down.
GAGTAAGCCACTTGGGGGACTGAGGGACCCATTTTCACAGTCATTGACTCATCAAGGCTGTTAGTGCAGTTCTAGATTTTGTCTGCTAGGGGGAGATTCCACTGGAAGGTCACACTCTATTTAGGCCTTCTGTATGATTCTATTTTATTAATCATGTATGTATTACTCTTAAAAAATTCGTTTAAAAAAAGAGAAGACAACTATATACTGAAGTTGACTTAAGTGGCGTTTTTTGCTTTCATTTTTAATTTCTGGTAACTTTATTTGTGAAGATATTCTCTGTAAGTGTACAGAGAAGATTGCTAAAAGTAATGAAATAAAATATTTAAAAATTGTGATTTGTCTTAATACAGGGCTATCTTCTTAGTTTATCATTTCTTTTGAGTTAGCACAAAGTTCGGAATTTAACGAGCATCAAATTATACCATCGAAACCACTGTTTCTAGATAGGTGCATTTCTTTTAGGAGAGACTAAAGAATCTAGTGATCTTTTAGCCTTTGTTTTTGTATGATTATGTAAACCAATTATGAACTTCCTCTTCAATATGATGATTTTGTTTTAAAATCAACAACCTAAATCCACAAATGGTGTAGTATTTGAAAGGAATGTGCTCTGATCTGTGTGTATGTGGCATGGATCACCACAACTTAGTGCTGAAAAAGCAGGTCACTGCACAAGACATGAAATGAGTCTAATCGTGTTTCAAAAAATAAGACCCGTTTACTTATGTACATATAGCCAAGTATATAAATGCGTAGAAAAACAGCTGGAACAGTACACAGCAGCTGTTAATAATTGTGTATTTTAAATGAGGTAAAAATAAGTAAAGTTTAACAAGTTTTTTCTGTAAAAAGTTGTCCCAAAATCATAGCCAAAATATTTGGACTTACCTACAGACCTAGAAATGGAATTGGCATGAGTGGAAATTGTAAGGGTTGTATCATTCTTGCCATTTTAGTTTCCTCATTACTTTCTGGCTTGTAACTATTGTGTTTTCTTTTTTGAAATATAGAAAATTACCAAAGAAATGGATGACTTTCTACAAAAATTGAGGCAGAAGGTCAAAATCGGAGTAGTAGGCGGCTCGGACTTTGAGAAAGTACAGGAGCAGCTGGGAAGTGACGGTAACCTACACATTGCTAATTGCATTCTGGTAAAAGCTTAATTTCTTAAGAGGATATTGGGACCCGTAGCCATGAAGTGTAATAGGCAGCCCTGAGCCCTCATCCCCGTGTGGCAGGCTTCCTGCTGCCCTGTTTCAGGAAACATTTTCTCTGCCTTTATCTTTAACTCTTTTTAATTCTGTAAATAAATGTCTGGAATTGCCGATGGAGCCCTTGGTACTCAGATACATGGATAGATTCAGCTAGAAGGGTGAGTGTCTGTTTATTTGCCTGGAACACTCTTGTTCCCATCTACTGCCCTGCTAGCTTCAGCCCCATATCCTGATTGTCCTTGGCAATCAGGTGCCCTGAAGGTCCAGGGGCCGCCTCTCTGTCACCCAAACACAGTGTTTCCCAGAATTCCCTTAGTCCTGAGTCACCCAGGCTCGTCCCGCACCTGCTGAGCCAGACTCCCCAGCACAGGACCCCAGGAAGCTGGAGGTTCTTATGGGCCCTTCACCGAAGGGTCCAACTCGACAGGTCTGCGGGGCCTGGGAATCGCATTTTAGCATCTGCCCCCAGGAGATTATAACACACAGTCCTGTTGGTGGCGTGCTCTGGTTATTGGAAACTGTCTGGTTGTAAGTGTGTCTTGAGGACTAGGACTGTGGCTTATTCATCCCATAGCCCCAGGGCCTCCAGGGTGCCTGGCCTGTAAGAAAGAGTGGAAGGGAGATAAATAAATCGATCGTTCTTTTCTCCACTGTTGACATATTTGTAACTGAGCAGAGAGTTTGTCCACCAGCGCTGCAGACAGCCAATTATGCTGACACCAGGGGACAGTGAAAGAAATTGGCGTTTATTATATAGCACTACACAGTGGGGAACAGGCAGCTTGTGCTGGAAAAACCCAGACTCCCCGATGGTTTACAGACAAGGGGTTTTATGGAGCAAAAAGCATGAGTAATCATGAGTACAGGGTTCAGGGTCGTGGGCTGTGTTGATTGGCCAGTTCTTAAGCAGGCTTCAGCAGTCTGATGTATTCAGCTCTGGGCAGCATCCTGTCCGGGTCTGTGTGATGGTGGCCAGGTGGTCTTGAACATAAAGAGGAGTCTGTGAAGACATCTTGGGGTTGTGAGTCGGTGACTTTATCTTAAGAGCAGAAAGAAAAGAACAGAGCTATACATGCCATGCTTAACAGGCTGCATTCTTCTGTTATCTTAAGCAGAGTACACCTTGTGAAACTTGCCTTACTGGCAGGCCGGCAGGCCCCAGGAATTGACCGCATTCTGGTGCAGCTATGACTCTTAAGCAGGGCTCATTTAATAATTTTAACTAAAAGCTAAATTCTGATATATCAAGTCTGTTATGATTTGCTGTCGGCATCATTTTGGGCTGATTATTCTCTGTCGTCAGAGTCTGCGGGATGATGAGCAGCATCGCACCTGATGCCAGTAGCACCCTCGCCCCCAGTGAAACAATCAAAACATCTCCAGACATTCCCAAACGTCTTCTAGAGGCAAAATCTCCCTCCAGTCGAGAACCACTGTTCTAGACGTAGCATCTTACAGTCCAAATCTGTGTAGGCTTTGTTTATTGGACTCGTTATTGAAAGAGTAATCTGTATATTCCCTTTAAAACTCCTTGTTCCCCTTACACTTAATTTTCCTCCTAGATACTCTGGTTACAAATGCTATAAACCACATAATGAGGCACATAGAGCCCCAGAAAGCCTGTTACCTGTCCTGATTGCCTTTTTTGCCTGTGGTCACACATTTAACCACAGTGCCACGCAGTGCTTATACATTTCAGCGAGTGTGAGTCAAAACGAGAATGAGAACATTCATAAGCTAGAAGAAAGTTGAAGACTCACCTGTATCAGTAGCATCTGGGGAGCTTGTGAAAATACAGAAGTGGGGGCCCCACCCAACACACTGAGCCTAGGAATCTGCATTTTAAAGCACCTAAAGTTTGAGGATCTATTTAGATTTACGTGGATCGTCTCCAAATCTGACTGCATATAAGAGTCACCAACAGATCTTTTTTTTGAAAAAGCTGACTTTTAGCCCAGCCCCTGCAGATTCCGATTCAGAAAGCAGAGCCTAGAAATCTGCACATTTTCATCGCAGCCCTGGCGATGCTAATTTACAGGAGCGCTGGGAGCCATCACTGGCTCAGCAGAGACAGTTAATGACCTGTCACGGGTCTCCAGTCTCCAGCCTAGAAATCATCTTTTACATTTGTAATTAAGGGCCTTTAAAAAAAAAAAAAAACTTAAGGTGCTTTTTTCCCACTTTCTCCATCTGTGAAGACAAGGTGTTCTTTCACAGTCCTTGCTGGAGTTTAGCAGTTTTATTGGTGTTAAGTGTTAATCGAGAAATAGAAACCCAAGTTTCAGTTCATTGCATTTTAAGTTTTCTTTTGTTTTGGTTGCAGTGATTGAAAAATATGATTATGTGTTTCCAGAAAATGGTCTGGTAGCGTACAAAGGTGGGAGACTCTTGTGTAAACAGGTAGGTTCTTAAGTATCCAGACTACTGTATATTACTAGTAAAATGTTTTCTAAAAAGACGATTGATGCTGAATGCCTCTCGGAAGTGTATTTGGGAGCCGAGGAACAGGGCTGGGAATGAATCTTCACCCTGTGTTTTTTTACATCTTCAGTGTCGAACCACGGGACTTTCACATATTTCAAATTGTTAACGATATTTTTATAATTGTTTTTTAAGGACACTTTAATATTTCTATAATGATAGCAGAGACCAGGGCAGGCTGCCTCGCTACAAGCATATTAGGAGGTACTATGGAGCACTTATTAATATTAAGATCATTCTGTTCAGACATAAGAGAATGCCAAAGTGGAACAAATATAATTTCTGTCAGTATCTGTGGATATTTTAATTGAATAAAAGCAGCAACAATAAACTCTTTTGGCCTTCCATGAAGCATTTGAGAGATAATGAATATAAAAATCTTGACTAATGAAGCAGAAAATGCTTTTGACTGAGGCCTTTCCGGTTTGCTTAATGTTTTCAACCAGAGAACAAAGGGAAAGAAGGAAAAGGCAGTGAGGCGTGTCACCCTCACTGCTGCATCAGCCTGGTGACCCTCCACTGATAGTGGCTGGAAACCTGCGTTTGTTGTAAAGCCATTTTGAAAATGCCTGCCAGGGAATTGAGTAACTCCAGTATTTTCTTTATCTAGAATATTCAAGGTCACCTGGGTGAGGCCCTAATCCAAGACTTAATCAACTACTGCCTGAGCTACATTGCGAAAATTAAACTCCCGAGGAAGAGGTAGGTTTTGCTTTTAGCAAAGAGGCGCCACTGGAATTTGGAGTGATGTCATCCAGTGGATTGGTGCTCATTTGAGTCCAAAGCCCAGTGCTCAGTAAGGAATCACTGGAAACCTGTAAAGCCAGCAGTAGAAGAATGGTTATATAAATGGTGGCATGCCCGCATGATGGAAATTGAAAATATGTTTTCAAAGGCTGTCAGAGGAAATGCCTGTAAAAAGGCAATGTGAAAAAAGCAACATAAACCCCAGACCCGAAGTCTGAAACTGGAAGCCCCCAGGCCAAATCTCATACCAAGCCAGGTTTGATCAGCCCTGGTATTAAATCTGAAGTTTTCTGTAGTTACATAACGTTAAAAAAAGGAAAGGAGCAGGTGAAATCATTTTTAATATGTTTTATTTAACCTAATATATTAAGAATATAATCATTTTAACATGTAGGCAATATAAAACATTATTAATGATGATTACATTCCTTTTTCCTACTGAGTCTCTGAAATCTAATCTCCATTCAGATTAGCCACATCTCAAGATCAATAGCCACACGTGGCTGGTGGCTGTCATGTGGCCCAGCATAGCTCTGTGAAATGCGGATCACACCAGCCGCTGTCTATTGAAATTGCCAAACTTTATAGCCTGTTTATCCATCTATAATGTTGCCCAAATAAATAATGTTATTTCTTGGACCTCGGTCCCCTTTTCCTCTCCAGGGGGACTTTCATTGAATTCCGAAATGGGATGTTAAATGTGTCCCCTATTGGAAGAAGCTGCAGCCAAGAAGAACGCATTGAGTTCTATGAACTCGATAAAGTGAGTCTGAAATCTACCTAGGTTGGCGAAGATAAGACATGACACTTTGTGTACTTTCTTAATTACAACGCAGTAGATAATCAGCGTCTTTTTGTTTTTCTCAGAAAGAAAACATAAGACAAAAATTTGTTGCAGACCTGCAGAAGGAGTTTGCAGGAAAAGGCCTCACATTCTCCATAGGTATTGTATGCTCACGCAGGCTTCAAGCTTTGCCAGGAGTTTGTGCTGGGCCAGTGCACACTTGACATTAGATGGTGCCGTTTGAAGGTGGGCAGTCTGTCTTTAGGGGAAAACCACTGGTGTGTACTCAGCCGTGATGGAGACTTGCCAGCTAGGGAATGACTTCTAGGCTGCTGGGTTTGGTTCTAGATCCTTACCCAGCAGGATTCCCTCCCTGCACTTCTGGTCAAAAAGAGCATCTTGCTTAATGCAGATAAGAACTTATCCTCAGACGTTTAGATGGAAGACAGGCACGCTAATGAACTCCATAGCAGAGAGATGGCATGGGAGCCATCTCAGATAAATCAGACTCGGTGTTTTCTGGAATCACATACTGTTTAGACAGCAGGGAACCTTAGAAGTCAGTGGGTTGGTTTTACAAATCAAGAAACTAAGGACCAGAAGGGAACAAGGTCTTATCTGAGTTCACCAAGCTTTTACTAACAGTGGCCGGTGCGCAAACCCTTCTGGTGGCTGATATAGGCTTCTTCCCCCAGCCCTGGTAGCTCAGGCTTGTTTTCTGGTGGAATACGCCTGTCAGATGCTCTCAGCAAGCCGATTCCTCCTGTCAGTGCCCATGAGTCACTTCTTAAAGCCCTCTCATTTTACTAACACGAATTAATGCAGGTTGGAGGGAAACTGGAATTGCAAAGGGATTATGTGTAATAGATGAATGGGTGGATTTTTAAGTATTCTTGAACTGTGAGATGAACATCTTTCTGACAAAGCTCTGAAAGGGTTTTTGTTGCCTATGAAAGCTGCCTGTAAATCACCTCCCGTGTGATTTTCATTTCTCCTGCAAGACGAGCTGGGTGCAGCCTGCTTCCAGGCATTCTCCACTGAGAGTGCATTGAAGCTGGAGATGAGCACAACCGAATGAGGTTCTTATCAGATTTTCCCCAGCATGCTTCACGTGAACCCACTCACTTGACAGAGCACTTAGATGCAAATACATTTCTCATTGTGAGCTGACACACTCTAGGTCTCACTTTTCGATTTTAAGTGAAATGTTTGAAAAACACAATGTGGAATGAATTTCTAGAACCCATCCCCAAAGTCGTGTTAGCAACAAACTAGAGAGTATTAAAAATCAACCGTCGCAATCCAGTTGCTGACGAGAATAAGTTGCACATTTTTTTTCAGTGACATGTCATTAGCTTCCTTTTCACCTTTAGCTTTTGTTTTCCCCCTCCCCACTTGGCAGGAGGCCAGATCAGCTTTGATGTCTTTCCTGATGGATGGGACAAGAGGTATTGCCTGGGACATGTGGAAAATGACGGCTATAAGACCATTTATTTCTTTGGAGACAAAACCATGCCAGTGAGTACAAAAGTGATTTTGCAGTTTTATTGTTCAGTTTGGGCTTGAAGGGAGGAAATGGACAGATGGGCTTTTTTCCCCTTCACTCACACTTTACCTGCCAGCCCGGCTCCAACTGAATGATGCTCTGCCCTACAAGAGGGGTATGACAAAGGCCCCCTCCCCTCCCATGCTCAGATACCTGACACCTTGGCGGGGAATGGAGTCTTCCTGTGTGGCTTGTGAATTAAATATGACCCTCCTCAAGTGCCTTCCAGAACTCCTGCCCCGGCGCCGCTGTCAGATCCTCGCTGCGTTTCAGAGCCCCCGTTCTTTCTACTTTTTCCGCAGTATTTTGTTTCCAGGGGCATTCGTTTCAGTTGGGCAGTGGGAATCCTAAATGATAGGTGGACAGGGAGTCTCACGAGTCAGAAATTCAAGAGCAGGCGCCAGGGACCCTTCAGGGGTGAGGCGTCAGTCCTGAGCGTCACACAGGGTACAGGAGCTGTCCCAGGGGCTGTCAGAAATCCCTAGTCCGGGACCGAACCTAAACTGAGCAGAGCCCGGTGTTAAAGGCCAGCGCCAGAAGGAGGACTCAGGAGGCATGCCTCAGCCATCGTGGCAGCTGAGCCAGGCTCTTCTGGGGACAGGTGGATCCCCAAGGAGGTTGGAGAGACGTTGCCAGCGTGAGGCCCGAGAAGAGGCTTAGCATCCACTGTTCACTGCCCAGCCTCAGGCTCTCTGTGCCCTTCCGCAGTTCTCACAGGCCACCCAGCGGGGGTGCTCACCTTGCCATCAGGCATCCTGGGCCATGCTGCACCCAGCAGGTGCATCACACATGCTGCATATCCCTCCGCTCTCTGGTCCAGTCCAGAATACTTGCTTTTTTCTGCGGAGGTCTGCGACCTGCCTTTCAGTATGATCACCTCAGCTTCCAGCATGAGAGGGACTTCTGGATAGTAGAGCCACATGTCCTCTTTTCAGAATTATGAAACCGGGACTCAGGGTAAGTAACTTGCCCAAGGTCACACAGCTAATGACAGGGCTAGTGGCAGCAGAACAGACTACCTGCTCTTTAAATGAGTTCGCTTTCTAGTCAACACACCCTCTGTCCAGCTGGGTGGGAAAGATTCTTGTTCTAATTCCTAAATGAACGTGCGGTGCTTTTCAGGAGGTGCGTCGGTCAGCTTTTTTTCTTAATGACAGAATGGTTTTTAATCACGTCCTTTCATTGCGATGCTCTGGATGCAGAAGTGCTTTGAATGTAGGCTATGAAAAAAACCACTATCTGACTTGACGTCTTTAGAAAAAGTAAGCTAATGAAGTTACACCCAAGATCTAAAGAATGGCCGTAGAAGCTTTTTCAGTCCTTGCAAGTTGGTGCCGTTTCTTACGGGCTGAGACAAGAGCTGTCATACAGGCAAAAAGCGAGTTCTCCATAAGGGTGACGTTCTCGCTCTGTATAAATCGCTGTCGGAAGCCTCAGGTGGGCCTTGGCAGAATGGAATGCAGTTCTGAGCGAATTGGGAGATGGCTTCTTTGGGGAATTCTTTCTCTGAGAATCAGAATTTCCTGTTCTGTTTTACCACTGCATTACCACCCTTCAGTTCCATTTTTCTGAACCTTATCTACTTTTAAAAAATGGATACTATTCAGTGGAGGTTAACCGCCTCCGCCCCCATTCTTAAGTAATATGCATTCATTGTACAAAATTAGAAAAAGTTTGAAGAAGAAAGTGAAAGTCACTTGTGATCGCAGTCGATGTGCCTCCCAGCCTTTTCTCTGTGCACAGATATAATCCCAAATACGCGACCCCCGCATGCTCATCGTTTCATGTTTTGCTTTGTTCTCCCTGTATTTTTTTCCCCCACGTTAGTGAGTCTTCTTTGAAAATAAGGTTTCAACGGCTGCATGACACTGTCATCCAGGCGTCGCTTGCTCACCCGTTTCGCTGCCAGAGGCACCTGTGGGCTGTGGGTTTTTGTTGCGGTCACGAACACCGGTGAACATTCTCACGTATGTCCGTGCCCTCGTCTCTGATCCTTTTTTGGCCGCGGTGTCCTGGAAACGGGAGCGAACAGTCCAGCCATCGAAACCTTTTCACAACACAGCAGTTCCTGAAACTTCAGGCACAAAGCAATCCCAAGTCTTAGCTTGAAACCTCTGTTCGTATTCAGGGGTAGACGTTTTGAAAGCTGCTTTCTCTCTCAGTTTTGAGGCACACATTTTTGCTGGCTTCCAGGGGACCGGCACCTGAGCTAAGAGCTGTCAGTAAAATGCCATTTGCCTGCCAAGCAGTCCAGGCTTAGAAGCCTGCCGAAC
>NW_006436812.1:233921-242455 GCF_000325575.1 Pteropus alecto | reverse complement strand
CAAAGTGCACCCCCTGCTTTGAGCACCTCCAGAGAGCAGAGCCAAGAAGTAAGGCGTTGGCCCTTGCTTTTCTAAACACTGGTCAGTCCTAGACATGCCTTCATCCTTCCCCTCAGCCACAGCAGCCAGGGTCCGAGTACAGCTGGGGAAGAGGGCAGGGCCCCAGACTGGCTTTCAAGAGGCCGCTCCAGCCACCTCCAGCCTTCCCGAATTCTCAGGCAAGACGGCTTCTGCTTGTCTAATGCTTTTGGTAGAAAACATTGTGGCTTTAAGGCATTTACAGTGTGAAAACATTCTGACACTTTGTAAACCACTGATTGACTCTGACTCAGCAATTCGAGTTGGGCCAGATTAGAGGCTCTCAGCCCCACAGGAGACCCCGTTGGCCTCGCTGTGGGAGGACAGGAGGCAGATGCCGTGCAGGGGACCATGGGCTGCTGATGCTCGCTGGTGTCCCTGCTGGCCTGCTTGCCTCTGGACACCAAAATTGGTGGCCTCATTGGTCCTGAGAACAAGACAGTGGCTGAGCGGATGCACCCTGAGGAAAGAGCCTCTTGTGCCACAGCTCTTTAGTTCAGGGAGACACAGGCCTCAGGCCCTCGGAGTGTGGCCAGCCTTCCAGAGTCCTCCGGAATGGTCACTTAGGTCCACTGAGTCAGCATCTCCTGAGTGCAGTGCCAAGGCACATCATACAACTGAGCCCCGTTTATGCATGAGGGGGTTGAGCCAGAGCCATCAGCAGGCCCTGAGGGTCACCGCAGGGACAGTAGCCTGACAGCCAGCTTGCTTTCCACCACGCCTCCAGCTTGTTCCTCGCTGGCTTCTGAGCTACTGGTTCTCAGCCGCGAAGTACGTTAGACTCTCCAGCTCGCTTTCAAAACATCATGGTCCTCGGCCCAAGCTTTTGTTTCTCTTTAAAGCATAAATGTTTATTGTTTTTTAGGAAAATGTAGTACAGTTGTCTAAGGGCATATGTTTTCAAATATGTGTTAAAGTTGTCTGTGACTTATTTCATCCCCAGTGAATTGTCACACATTAAGAAAGCAGCCACATGCTGCCCTCAAGCAGCATGCCCTCGACTCCGTTTCCTACACGCACCCCAGTGTGCCGGCACTGCGGTGGCCACAGGACACCGGGCACCTTGCAGCACTTGCTGTCATTGCTCAGGAGCTCTTAGGACATCCTGGGCCTCTGGACCCAGTTTTACCAAGGCACTTGCGTTATCTGCAGCTGGGAAGAACCACTGCTCCAGGGTCTTTGAGGGCAGTGCCCTTGGCCTCGTACCCATCATACCTAGAAATTTCATAAGTGCTTGTTAAACCGATGCCAGGTGAATGTCTATAGGCAGCTCGACTCTGAACTCCGAGCTACAGGAAGTCTGTGCCACAAGCGGGTATTCACACAGCAAAGACCAACCGCCCTTCCCCCCAAGTCCAGCAGATTCCACCCTGCTTCCTGTCAAGCTGGGCACACAGGGCGGAGACACTTAACGCGGACCCCTCTGGCTCCAGCGGCAGGATAATCAGCGTTTATTCTGCAACTTTGCTGAGCTGGGGCGGGCTGGAGATGGAGCCGCTTTCAGCCCCCTCCCCTGGTGCCTGAGCAGGGCAGACACTGCCTCCGTGTCATCCCCAGGCCTTGGCCCAGTAGGGCTTTAAGTATTCAGGGGCGGTTTGCACTGTCCTTTGGGCCCATCACCTACACTCTGATGGGAATGCAGTCAGTTATCCGTCCCTTTGTCCCTTCACTCGCTTTTCTCCTCTCAGGAGCTGGATTTGTTTCAGATCTTGGGGAAGGCCGTTTCCCCAGCTAAGTCGGGGAACCTCTGGTGCCCATGCAGATCCAGTGTCGAAGCTTCTGGTTGTCTAAGGCCTCATTATCCTAGAGGGTGCAGTCTCGCTAGCTCAGTGTTTCAGCTCTGCTTCTGGCTTCGCTCGCTCTCATTTGCAAGCTCTAGGCAGCCCCAGGAAGGAGCCCTCGCGCCTTGAAAGTCACAAAGGAGGGCAGGTCCGCTGGCAGGAGGGGAAGGACAATAGGGAAGGTGCAGGCACCCCTGTCACCTTCGGCCCAGCCTGGCAGGGGGAGGCTGTGACCCTCTGGACTCGGTTTCCTTAAGTGTTGGTGCATTACACGGTGGCTCCCCGCCCACCCCAGCAGGACCACGGGAGACTCATGCCAAATTAGGCATCTGTCAGGTACACATCTGTCCCTGCATGTGACATCCTCGCAGGCGCGATGGCTGTAAACCCTTTTAGCTTCAGAAGTCACTCTCCCCAGCTAGCGGCTTCTGTCCTCGAGTTGCGCCCTAGCTGGCCGCAGGAGCTTCCTAACGCTGCGCTGCCTTTGCGACCCCGTCCCCCATCCACTCTCCAGAAAGATCCTGCCGTAGGGGAATCTCATGGTGTCCCAGGCTGCAGCTTTCCAGTGGCTTCACAGAAAATCCCAGCTCCTTACCGTGATCTGCAAGGCCTTTCCAGCCCCACCCAGCAGCTTCCCCATAAACAGCCGGTCACCCAGCTTGTCCCCTCAACTGCCTGCAGGTCTCTGCTCAGAGGCCCCTCCCTTGTCGCTCTGGGTTCCCTTCTGTTCTTTGCAGCCCTTCCCATGGCTGACAGAGCTGGAAGGCGGCCCTTTTGTTACTTTGCGGTTTTGTGAGCCACCACTGTCTCCAGTTGCTGAAACGCTGCCAAGCAGGGCGCACTTGCTCTACCTGGCTTCTTGGGTTAATAGGTGACTGCTGACTCCTCCCTCCCAAGCCAGTGAGTGAACGTGGCCCAGACAGACGTTTGCTTTTTCTGGATGGTGCAGGAGTTTGTTTTCCCTTGGAACACAGTTCTCTGTGGTAGTGTTTCCCTATGCCATTTCTAAGAAATCTGGCTTTTTTTTTTTTTTTTTTTTTGTAATCATAAGAATTACTGGAACTGGTTTTGGCATTTACTTGCTTAGGTAGCAGATGCTTTTCGTGAAACTCGGGGCCCTCTGAATGACCAGAGGCCCTGCAGTCTCCAAGTCGGCTCGGAGAAAGGTTCCTGAACGTTCCTGAACATTCCTGAACATGGCTCCAAGGTCACGGCCTCCTAGCATGATGCCTTGGTCCCCTGCAGTTGTCTCTCCTGAAATCTTAAACTTCACTTCCACCTGGGGAAGCCTGGGGATGGGTTATTCTTAAAAAATGAGAGCAGTAGTAATTTCAGGTGTCTGTCAGCCCTTTAAAAGGATGTCAGATTTTCCTACAGAATCTTTACGAGGAAAAAAAATTTCCTCAGCAGTTATTTTCGTTATATGATAAACTAATTAATTTTTTAAAGATTTTGAGTGAGACTGCTTATTCAGTTTTGTGAGGAAAATTCCATGAGGAGAAAAGCACTCGGCAGGAAGCCCAGTTCATTCACCTGAGACCAGAGGAGCTGGACCCACAGTGAGGGGATCCCCCCACCCAGGTCCTCCCAGATACGTTCGTGCCCTCGCAAAAGCCCCCTGCCCTCAACTCCTGGCGGCACACCAGATGAAACAATGTGTGGAAACACCCAGAAGACGGGGTTAGGGCTCCTGCCGCCAACACAGTCATTGCTTTCCAGGGGCTTTACCCAGATCCCATGGGCTCATCAACTGATCCCCACGGCGCTGCGGGTGACATTCCACTGCTATCCCCCTCTGACAGGTGGGAGACGCCCGCAGCACATGCCTGGTCACTGGTAGAACCAGGATCTAAACCCAGGTCACCTGGCTCAGATACCAGCCACATGGGACTGCTTCAGTTTAAGTAAATCAAAATCAAATTCATTTTCTCTGTCCACTGGCCACAGAGCAAGTGCTCCACAGTCACACGTGGCCAGTGGCCCCGTCTGCTCAGAGATGGACGTGTCCATCCTCACAGAGCTCCGAGGGCAGTGCTGCGCTGGATGTCTGCTTTGCCACATTCCCTGTGACTTGTCAGAAGTCTGCGTACAGTTAAATCAGTGGCAGTGAGAATTCTGTCACTTGCCAGGTTTGCTTGCTTTATAGAAAAATAAGCCTTAGAGTTTCACAAGAACATCGTGAGTCTTCCATCGGCATAATTACATGTTCCCAGCTACATCGCAGTTCAAGGGAAGGTGATCACCCCTTCCTCAGTGATGACTGTCTCTTAAGTTTCCAGAGAAACAGGGTAACTGGAGAAACTCGCCCTGCCCAGTAAGACGGCGAGTTCCTGGGGCAGCCCCCGGCCCCAGGCTGCATCTGCTCATCTGCTTGTGTCATTGTGTCTTTGCAGGGTGGGAACGACCATGAGATCTTCACAGACCCAAGGACCGTGGGCTACACCGTGAGGACACCTGAGGACACCTGCAGGATCTGCAAAGAGCTATTTTCCTAACGTCCCCTGCCCAGGGGACCCGGGAGAAGGCCCAGCTTACGAGCTTGATAGAGTTACTCCGTGTCCCAAAGCAAATCTCTCCCTCACGTGCCTACAGGACATTTACAGCCGTCCAACCCGGGACAGACGTTTAAAAACACTTCCTGAAATGAAGCCCCTGCTGAGCACCAGCTTGGTGGGGGCATTGTGGTCGTCAGGCTACAGTATTAAGCTAAGTGACCACATGCGCTCCATAGAGAACCACAGACCTCAGCATGGATGGATGGCCACGTGAACTGACCCCAAGGAGTTTGCACCTTAGCTGGCCTGGAACGCAGGTTAGCTCTGTATCCACTACATTGTCGAAGGGCTGGTTCTGTAAGAATCAAGATGGGAGGAAATGGGCACAAACAGCCCCCATGGAGAATTGGCAGACAGCCCTCCCCCACCCCAACCCCCGTCTCAGAAACACTGACTTGGGGTGTCACACTTCACCAAAAGAGCCTTCCCCTTACTGGACCTGGCTGGGCTTCCCAAAGGCCTTACTTGCCTCCCATTTCTCAGGGATCAGGTGAAAGCCTGGATAATAACAGGAGGTTTTAGTTAATAAGCGTGTTCACCCCGTCATCCAGACTAACCGCAGGGCTGGGAGCAGCCGTGGTTGGGCCTGGGGCCCTCACTTCTCCCCACGCTTTCTGAGTTCCTGAAACAGCAGCTCCAGGCCCTTACGCAGAACACGACAGCTCTCCAGGGCAACGGTTCACCAGTCACTTGCAGCATCTGGAAACGGCGGGACCCACAAACTCCACCAGTCTGGTGCTGGGGCAGGCTTCAGTCCACAGCGTGGCCTCTGCCAGGGCCTGGTCCTGGCTCTGGGTAAGGTTGGGTGAGGCCTGCCCACCCCCTTTACCACACACACGGTCACATTTCTTCACGGTTCCCAGGATGTGCCATCGGTGGCATCCTTGTTGAATTTTGCAAATGATACTGTAATGACTTTTCAAAATGAAAAGTAGCAATTTAAAGTGATTCTGTCATTTCCTATTTCTGATTGTTTTTTCCTCCTTTAATTGCTTGTTCCATGAGTGTGAAGAGATCATCTATAATGTCTTTTCAGATCTGGAAGGAACACCCAGCCCTTCTGGATCTGAGAGCCTGATGCTCTTTCTCTAACGTTTAAGGTCTTGCCCTTCCTGACTGGCACGGACCGTTCTACACTTTTCTGCCCGCTGGGCAAAGAGCCACGATTCCCGGGAAGTTCCCCTAACTTATTTTATCAAAGCAAGACAACCGAGTCTTACTGTACCTTGTCCTAACCATCTTTGTAACCGAGGGTCCCCTTGGCAGGGCTGCCAGGATTCAAGACAATTACAAAGGGGTGTCATGGGCCGCCCTGGGCGAGTACCGAGCCAGCTGGCTGGCCAGTCTCCCAGATTCCCACGGTGCCTGCTTCAGACCCTTGGGCCCCTTTTTCCATTCCCCGCTTCCTCCCACTGCACCATCAGAATTTATTCGACCAGCTTCCAGCCCACTTTGGACTCCCCATCCTTCTCCTGTTGTCTTATCATCCCATTCTGTCCCGATGCAGCCATCTCCATCATTTACTCCATCTCCTCTTTGGGCATTCAGTGACTGCCCCCAGCCAGGCACTGTGGCGGGGACATAGAGTAATAGCTAAAGGAGTGTGCAGTGGTCCCTTACAGATGCTCACAGAGCAGCAGGTTCTGTACTTGACAGGGCTGCCAAGATTCAAGTCCTAGTTATGCTGCTCACCAGCTGTGCCACTTAGGACGCGTTCATCTCGGCCTCCATTCGCTCATCTGTCAAATGGGATGCATACAGTCCCTAGCACATAGGTAACTTAATTTTAGTAAACTCTTTGAACGGCGTATGTGAACTATTTACTAACTCAGGTCACCCCCCCAAGAACCTTATAAGGCAGGACTTTAGCTCTTCTTCACAGATGACGATGTGGAGTTCGCAGGATAAAGACACCATCACCAGAAACGAACAGTGGCTGAGTGCTGAGCAAGAGAAGCAGAGGTGGTGCCGAGCCAGCCCCGCCCCAGCACTACAGAAGCTGACCGGCTAGTAGGCCTTGGTCTCAAGGTCACTCAGGGCTTAAGAAACTTCAAGGGAAAGGCCTAAGTGGAGGGCAGGGGGATGGGAGGTACAAGTGGCTACTGGAGGGAAAGGCCACCAGGAAGGCCCTTCTTAACCTGGTGAGGAGCCTGGACTCGATCCTGAGGGAGGGAACTGGAGGCGGCTCAGGATCTGTAACAGCTGGGTAGGGAGTGGCGAGGGCCCCGCAGAGTGCAGCAGATGTGGATTGGGGTGAAGCAGAGGTGGCCTTGAATCAGTTCCTCTCCCAAGAACTGCTTCCTCTTCCTCTTCCCCTTGGCTCCTTGACCGCAGCCAGGCCTCCAGGCCCCCCTCCACCTCAGTCCCCTCCACAGCGCCCCACTGTCACGTTCTGGAACTCATTCCAACCCCCTTCACTCATTTCCAGCTCCACCTGTTTTGCCAAGCCCTCATGCCACCTGTGTGATGTCACTTAGTGAAGCACGTCCAACAGCTCATGGTTTTGAGCTAAATGCCTACTTTGGCCTCTCCCTAAATAGGTTCGAAGGGCTGCTTCTAATTTTTCCTAATACACTTTGAAAATCAATGTATTTGTAAGATGTTCACCTCTGCACCACCAAAGGCGTCATCTACCTCCCATTATCTACCTTCCCAGCCTGACACAAGGTCCCTCTGGGAGCAGCCCTGCCTGTTACCCCAGCCTCTGGCAGCTCCAGCCCAGTCCCCGGCAGCTCTTCGTCCTGCCTTCCAGGAATCGGGCTTCCACACACCCACTTCTGAACTTCCTGTCTGGCCTGCCTTGTTCTCACAGGTGCTTCGCACACAATCGAAGTGTAAACGTACCAACAAGGCATCTATCCCCAGTGACTGAGCTGGTGGCATTTTCTGTTGTCAGGAAGCTACATTCTGCTGTTGAGCCCTCCTATATTGAGAATGATGATTTAGGAAAAAGGGGCAATCATTTTCTTACTCGCCCCCCGAAAACAACCAACAGGACTGAGTCAGCCTGGCCGGGAGAGATGCCCTTATCTGCTGGCTTAAAGGAAAAGCTCCATCACAGTCAGCCTTGCTGTGAACAAACACACGCAGCCTTGCACAAAGCAAACTTTATTGAGAGGAAGGTGGCGGGTGGAGAGAAAGATCTGGATTTAGGAACCCCGGATGCCACTCCCGGCTCGGTAACCAACACCGTAAGTCCTCCCAGGGCCTCCAGGAGTTTCCGTAAATTGCCCGTTTGAGCAGGGAGGGCTTCCCTTCCAGGTCTGACACCCTGCAGTTCTGAAATACTCATCGGCTGAAGAAGATACGGTCACAGGAAGGACCGCAAGAGCCCTTTACAAAGGATGCTACCTAGTGAGAAAACCCAGAGGCCACCTCTGAACAGCAGATCCAACTCCCACCCACTGGAGGGCAGAGCCTGGCGGGGTCACACACAGCCCGGACCACGTGCCAAGGCGAGGACACCTGGGGGAGTAGGAGTGAGGACGCAGGCTCTTGGCAGAAGTGGCTCTGTCAGTGTGGCTGTACCCAACAGACAGGCCTCCAGGGGCCACCTGGGGAACTTCTAATTCTAAGGCCCGAGAGGAACAGGCCACCTTGGACCTAGCAGAAGGCAGAAGCAGGAGGCAGAGGACCCAGTAAGGTGGACAACAGGCCAGGAAAAAGCGCATCAACTCACTTAACCATGATGTCTCACTGCACACACATCATGAGCACACTTACTTGCCTGTTTTAAAAACATGCACCAGTTGGTCATCAGCAAAATGGTTCCAGCCTTCCACCCGCTTCAAAGCAAGTAGTCCCGTCCCCAAGCCGAGAGACAAACCCGTCCCCAGGATGAAGACAATGAGGCTCATACTGTCTCCTGCATCCAACCGTTCTGTCTTGTCTGGAGCATCTTTGTCTGACCAAAAGATTCACTCCCCTGCGTTGACAAATGGATCCTTGACTACATATAAGCCACATATTTCAAAACATATTACCCAGTTATTTCTATTTTTAAATCACAGCTAAAGCCAAACCACAGCAAATAAAATCCTAAGGATTTGTTTACTGGAACTATCTACAAAGGCCCGCAATGTCGGCAGCGAAGCGCAAACGGAGCTGGCTCTCGGTGAGA
>NW_006436812.1:154896-233794 GCF_000325575.1 Pteropus alecto | reverse complement strand
TCCCAAGCATTTCTTCACACCTGTTTTCAAGGAAACCCCTTCACCAAAGGTATATCTCTCCTTCAACGTTTGACTTTACCAGGCTGTCAGGAAGCAAGGTACCTACTCTTCTCCGGATGGATCAGGAGAATGGTCTGTTTTTAAACAGCCTCCCGTCCACACACCCACTAGAGCCTAGATGACGGGGTTTGCCATGGCCGCTGAGCCATGATCACTCCGGTTGAAGACAGATGGAAAAGACCAAAATTCTAAAGGTTAAAAGTGAGCTCTGAGCACGGCTGCCAAGGCACCTGAGGCCCCTGCTCTCCCCATCCCCTGCCCCCTGAAGCCAGCTACCCCGAAACCAACCAAGCCAAGAATCAGAAAAGCTTGCTCTGCCCAGGGCCACAGAGAGAAGCGGGCAGGGGGGAGGCGCGTGGGTGAGAATTCACACCAGGGGAACACACAGCGTCCATGTCGCCCTCCCCCACCCAGCGGAATTTTGAGCCTCCGACCCCCGGGGGACGTGGACAAGGGACTCTGCAGGCTGGAAAAGTACCACCCGACCGACCCACCCCTGGGCTGGGCTTGGACCCTCTGCTCAGCCACCAGCCACGTGCCTCTCCTTTTTCAATGCTTTTAATAGTTTTCAGATGGTGAGGTGGTTGCGCTGGTCAGAGGCTGTGCTGGTGGCTGAGAGCAGCCCCGTGCCTGCCCCCAATACTCCTGCCTCCAGGAGATTCTTGAAAGGGACCACACTCCCCTGTTTATCTCAGGCAATAGAATGTCATCTCCAGTCTGGTCCCGCCTCCTCCTCCCCACAGAGTCTCCCACAAGCCCAGGAGAAGGGGTGCTTCTGGCCTCTCCTAGGAGCTGACGACGTGGCCGGACCAGGTCTCGTGCTTGGTGCCCGGTGCCAGGTGAGTTATGACCACCTCCACGGCCTGCAGCTTCTCGTTCTTGGGCGGGATGGAGCACATCTTATAGGTGACCTCGTCGCCTTCCACGGGGACGTACTCCCCTTCCACACTGCAGAAGAGGGAGGGAACACTCAGTGCCCAGCACTCAGAAGAGCCCCATGTGAAGCCCCAGGACACCAGCCCCCTGCTGGTCAGAGGGCCACCCTTCCAGAGGAACTGCCCCTTCTGCCCTGCCATCAGACAGGCGGGATGGAGCACATCTTATAGGTGACCTCGTCGCCTTCCACGGGGACGTACTCCCCTTCCACACTGCAGAAGAGGGAGGGAACACTCAGTGCCCAGCACTCAGAAGAGCCCCATGTGAAGTCCCAGGACACCAGCCCCCTGCTGGTCAGAGGGCCACCCTTCCAGAGGAACTGCCCCTTCTGCCCTGCCTGCCATCAGACGGAGCCACCGTGCTTCAGTGGCGGCCCACCACCCCAGCCTCTGCCTGTGGCTGAGGAGCCTCTGACGCAATCAGCTGCTTCCCTAGGAACCTCTAATGCTGAGACAAAGTTCAGCCATCTGGGGTTGCTCACTCCACACGGTAAACGTGGGGGACATGGGCCTTGTGGTCAGAAGAGCAGAGAGAGCCAGTGTGAGCCAGAGACACGAGCCCATCACACAGGAGCTGGGATGGCCCAGGTGCCCGCAGCACGCCTGCCCCCAGAGCCAGGCTGCACCTCTGCTCCGCGGTATTCCCCAGGGAGCCTTCGAGAAAGACCCTCTTGTGCTGAAAGCTAGTCCTAGGAAGGGTCCTCTCCCTTAGGACTACCCCCAGGAAGATACCTTCACTTTCTACAGGACAAGTCACCGTCCCACCATCATGGTGAGGGACCTATCTTGAGACCTCCTTGACGAGACCCTAGGAGTCCTCGTCAGATCCTGAATGTCAGAGCCAGCCAGCTCCCCAGAACTGGTTTGTCTCGAAGGAAAAATCGCATAGCAAATGGGGCTTCCCTCTTCGACTTGGCCACCAGGAAGCTCCCAGGAGTGGAACCAGGCGTCACAGTATCTATGGTCTTTCCTATTTGCCCCTACTCCGATGTTTTTCTTGCTAATTTATTTTTTTCATGGTGCCCCACGGGTACCGTTGCAACCACTAAAAACCCTTTCAGAAAACAGGCAATGTGGAAATACACTGGCAGACATCCACGTAAGTGTTCACACGCACATCAGATGCATTGTTTTGGCATCTTTCTCAGGTCTATGCTGCATAGGGCACCTACTTAAGACCTGATGTGCAATAATGTGGGGGGCGGGGCAGATAATGTCTACATCGCAGGAGATATTTGCAGTAGGACCTAATTTTCAAAAATGTGATTTCTGTCTATTGCCAGGTCTGCTGTGAGGGGCAGAATGTCCCCACCGAGTGAAATAAAGATCAGGGAGGGCATGCTGTGGCCAAAGAGTGGGGGAGGGTGGGGGTACCAGATCGGGTCCCCCCATATTGGAAGGCTACCTAGAAGACCGGAAGTGAGGCACCAGCTGCAGCACATCCTCCAGCCTCAGGGCTTAGGATGGGGGGGCCCCACCCCAGGCCCTCCAAGGGCTTCCCAACAATCAGGAAGGAAGGACGTCGGTGCCCGGAGAAAGGGTCCAGCTCCAAACTTCCTTCCTGGAGCAGAGGGGCCGGCAGCCCCCAGCCTCACCAGGCCGCTTCCCCCGAGGCAGGGCAAGAAACCGCCCAAAGCCCAAACACAGCTCCCGACTCCCAGGGGCGCCCCTCCCCACCCACCAGACACCCACGGGCACTCAGCCCCATCCTAGTGGTTCTCCACGCTCACAAACACACTGTCATCGACACACCAACACCACCAAATGGTCTCACGACCCCGCCCCTGCACACAGCCGCACGCCGGTCACACGTGCCTGGGCTCACACCTTTCTACCCAGTCCCCATCCCAGCCACACACTCTCCCTGCCTCTGAGGAAGCACGACAGTGCCCACCATAGCCCCGGACCACGCAGACCAGCCACTGACTCACTCGGAGATGTGCAGGAAGATATCGGGGCCGCCGTCGGCTGGGGTGATGAAGCCGTGGCCCTTGGATCGACAGAAGCATTTGCAGACTCCTCTGTAGACGGGGCCCTGTGAGGCCCTCACCGTCCTGACCGAGAGGGGGAAAGTGTGAGAGGCTGCCGCCAGCCCTCCGGGACAGCCACCGCCTCCTCTCCTGCAGCACACCCAGCTCGTCCCAGTCCCGGCCCACGGCTGTGCCCTGGGGCGTCCTGGCCGGGGCCACCGTGTACAGCCGTGCAGGTTGTGCACTGCACAACTCTGGGAGCCAGTCGCACAGAATCCAGTCAGAGTGACTCTCTGGATGACCTTGGCGGATTTCCTCAAGCCTCAGTTTCTCCGTCTGAGAAGAGGGAGCTAGACTAAAAGCTCTCTGAGAATCTTTCTGATGACAAATCATCAATAACAGCAGCAGCAGCCTCCCCTCATTGGGCCTGAGGTCTGCACCTGCCGGCACCACGTGGGCCCTTTGCAGCACTGTGGCCACACTGCTGCTGTCCCCATTTTGTAGCCAAGGAAATCAAGGTCTCATGGGAGATGAGGCTGGCACGTGGTGAAAGCCCAATGAGTTAAGACCCCAGCGACTTCCCCGCTGTCGTGACCTCGACCCCTTAACGCCAGCTGATGACGACAGGCTTGAGCAGGCCTGGGGCAGTGCCCTCCGGAGTTCACAAGGAAGGCACCTTCCCAGTTTCTCACCCTTACCCCAACCCTAAGTCACCCCATTTGACAGAGAGGGACACTGAGGCACAGAGAAGGCCAGACACGCAGTGACTCTCTGGCCTCGGGCGGAGGCCTGGCTCAGGAAGCCTCTCCCACACCGCTCCCCCCCACCCCCCGCTGCTCCCCTGAGACTCACGCGGAGAAGGTCCTCGTCCGGCGAGTGGGCAGCGGACTGGGGACCACATTGCCCCGGAGAGGGGATGGTGAGCGGTCGCGGACCCGTTGGGTGTCCAGCAGCCCAACCGAAGCCTGGTGGGTGGGGGGCTGTGGTGGCGGAGGAGGTTCAGATGACATGGCTGACCTGGAGAGAGACAGGGGGCTCTCAGGGGCTCACGCCTGGCAAACAGGGCCCCCGATGCAGCTCCACGCCCGCGTCAGAGAGTCTGCCATCTGCGGCTCGCTGGCTGTGGAATGCAGGCTCCAACTCACTCAGCCTGGAGGTCATGTCCCCGCAAACACACTGGCTTGCCCAGCTGGGTCGAGCACCTCCCCTGGGTTCTGCAGCAGCCATGGGCCTTCTCCACCACAGCTGCGCAAGGAAATGCCAGCTGATCCCCATGACAAGGATGCCCAGCACAGACCTGGGGGCACTTCGTGAGAGGGAGGAGCCAGGCAAGCGGGCAGAGCACACCACCTACCTAGATCAGGACTCCAGCTACTCAGCAGGCACTTCCTGACCCCTGCTAAAGGTCAGACACCTCGGGGAAGGGGAGGTATAAAAGGGAACAGCACGCAGGGTTCCTCCAGGAACCTCCGCAACACAAACCCAAGAGTGGCTCAGAACCCAAGTTTGGATCCCAGGGGCTGCCACAAGCCTACATCCAGGAGAGGGACCCAAAGGGACAGGGACACTTCAAAGGCAGCATCTCCACCGGGCCCCTAAACTCAGATCCAGGTGCTTCACGTGAATTTCCGCCCAGCCTGGGGGTTGCTGGCAGCAATGTTATCAGCCAGCGACGCCCCCAACATGCATCAGGGGTGGGTGTGATCAGAGCCAGCAGCGGGTCTGAAGGGGAGTGGGCTCCAGAGCAGCTGCCTTATGCAGGACGTGACCTCTGGACCCAACGAACAGCAGATATGTGACTAGACAACAAAGGTGCCGGCTCTCATGTGGCCTTGGCTCAAGGTCAAGAGGAAAGGGCAAAGCCCAGGAGCCAGAGGGCCTTGAGTAAGTCCTTTTCCCACTCAGGGCTTATTTCCACATCTGCGAAGTAGGACATCTGGGTGGGCGTCAGGCCCCTGCTCAGGGCTGGCGATGGGACTCGAGGCGAAGTGGAGGGGCCTGAGCTCGGACGTCACCCAAGTTCTCACGGTGAGAGGCTTTATGTGGCCCACATGGAGTTTTCAAATTTAAAACATGAGCTATCTTTTAAACATCCCAGGAGTTTGCCTCAAAATCCAGGTTTTCTGCTACTGTGCAAAAAACTAGCAGTTCTGACAATCCTGAACTCCCAGTTTGCCAGCTGCTTACCTCATTTACAGTAACTATGTGGCCTCGGGGCAGCAATGTCCCCTCTGCCCCCAACCCAAACCACCAAGAGCCAGGCTCGACTCCTCCCCAAAAGGACAACCTCTCCCAAACCTCCTCAGCTCCCGCCCTCCACTGTCAGGTCTCAGATCTGTCTGGCTGGGAAGGGAGAGGGCCCGGTGGCCTTCTGGAGGAAGTGACATAGCTACTACCTCCTGACTCTTCTCTCAGCTGCAGCCACGGCCAGGGAGGACCGTGAGACCGGGGAGCCCCCACCTCAAAAAGGCCCTGGCTGCTCCACTGGGGGTCAGGACTCCGGCATGACCCACCAGCACAGGTCATAGAGTCCTGGAATGTTCCAACACATGGAGTTCTGGGAAGAGGACAAGCCCAGAGCAAGGAGGGCCCTGCCCAGACCTCCCAGGACAGCAGCTGGGACCACAGAGGCCCCGGAGACACCAGGGTGGGACCACTGGCCCCAGAGACACCAGGGTGGGACCACAGTGGCCCTGGAGACACCAGGGTGGGACCACAGTGGCCCCGGAGACACCAGGGTGGGACCACAGTGGCCCGGAGACACCAGGGTGAGGTGGGGAACTGCTCTCACCCCTTCTACTCATAATCTCCCTCAGGCACATCGGACTCCAAATCACACCAATTGCTGTGTGATCTTGGGCAAGTTACTTAACCTCTCTGGACGTCGATGTCCATGTCTGGAAAATGGAGATTAAAATAATCCTGACTTCATACCATTATCATGAAGTTGAAGTGAAATAACACATGCCGGGCACTCAGCACACCTCCTGCCCAGAACAAGTGAGTGGTAAGTGTCAGCTATGATTGTTGTGTAACTGTCATCATAAAGTCATTCAACAAATTTGTGCCCAGGGCCAGGTCCTGTTCGTGGCACTAGAGACACAAGGCTGAATTTGGAGCCAGAGAATAAACAGGTAAATAGATATATGAGCAAAACCATTACAGATTGTCAAAAGGGCCGAAAAGAGATACACAGGAGATCAAAAGTAACGGGGTGTGGGAGGCGAGGCTTCCCTAATGAGAGTACAAGCTGGGCCCTAAACAATAAGAAAGAGTCAACCATTTGAAAAACAGGAGGCTCTTCCAGGCGGGGGTAGGGGGGAAAGCCTGTGCAAAGGCCCTGACCTTGACAAAGGCCCTGACCTTGACAAAGGCCCAGGTACAACTGAGGTCAGCAAGGAGACTGTGGTGGGCTCTGGGGATGGAGGGGTGAGACACAAGCGGTGAGGTGAAAAGAGGGTGAGGCCAGCTCATCATCACTACGCGAGTCTTTCCTCACACCCATCTGTCTGTCTGTCTGTCTGTCTGTCGCCACGCCCCTTGCCATGCCCATCTCCTCCTGGGTTAATAAAGCAGGCCCTTCTCTCGTCACTCCAGCCATCTCGACTCCCCCAAAACACTCGATCCCTCAGAGATGCCAAGAGAATCCCATGACCTATGCAGGCGAGCAAGCTAAGGGCGATACCGGGTCCCCCTGCATCCCTAGGGCCCAGCATTGACTGTGGCTGCCACTGAACCAGCATCAGATCCCACGGCCCCCGGTGGCATTCACTGTGCACTTGACTCTGTGTGTGCTCAGCGTCTCGCACAATCCAGCAGGAAGTAGCTACGTTCATGCTCACCTGACAGAAACTGAGGCATTGAAAGAGCGAGTGGCTCGGGGAGGGAAGGGAGGAGGAGCCTTAAGCAGCCCCCTGCCCCCTCTCATGGCCCCTCTGAGCGGAAGAGCAGCTGGGCAGCTGCAGCAGGCCTGGGCAAAGGCCAGCCCACCCCCATGGGCCTGGCGGGGAGGAGGAGGAGGAGGAGTGAATGGCTTCTGTGTGGGGGAGGCCTAGGTCAAAGTCCAGCTGTAAGGAAAACAGCTCACAGAGCGGGTGGCCAGTCACAGGCTCTGGGACTCATCTGCATGAGCCCCCCAACACACACACACATGGAGGGGGAGTGTGGCAGCCCCGGCCCCACCCACTGGCACAGTCCAAGCTTCTAACCAGCAACTGCTCTCCTAGCAACACCAGGGGTGGCCTTGGAGCACCCAAGAAGAGGCAGGGCCCACCCTCCGAGACGAGTCCACTATGAGATGAGCCCCCTGAACCCCTCAACTCCTTACTGCTGAGAGTTTACAAACAGGTGCCTGAAACTCAGGCTAACAAGAGGCCCTAGGCCCCTGGGATGGGCCACTGGCCTGCAGCAAACTCAGACCAAATGTCATGCCCAAAGCAGGCCATAGCTGCTGTGCTGTGTGTGCACGTGATTGTGTGTGTGCGTACACGACTGTGTGGGTGTGTTTGACTGTGCCCTTGTGTGGCACATGTGTGTGCACACAAACATGGCTCTCTGGAGCCATCTGTGCATCTAAACACATGCACACATGTGTGTGCATGCATGGGCCTGAGGACCAGGCTTGTCGCTGCCTATGTGTGCACACCAGTGAGCCAGGTGGGGCTGCACCCTGCCCCTAGCACGCTGGGTGCCTGCACTGGCACCAGACAACCTTAAACAATGTTGCCTCCTAATGGCCATCCACTATGTACAGGAAACAGGACCCACGACAGCAAAATTCCTGCTCTCCCGGGGCTTATGTGCAGGGACGGGGAGACCCCCACCCTCAGGACAGTAAGAGCAGCCGACAGGGGCCAGGCAGCATTATCAGCACTCCACACATCTAGGTTCATTTCATCCCCATTTCACCGAAGGGAAAACTGAGGCACAAAGTGTCAAGTGACTTGCCTGGCTCCTGCAGCTAATAAACAAACTGGTCAAACAGACAGCAGGTCCAACAGTGAAAAAGCAAGCAGGGAAAGGAAGTATTATGGGTGAGGGGCTGCATTTTTAAAGCAGGTGGTCCCAGGTGAGCCGCTGGCCATGCTTTCCCTTCCCCAGTCAGCACCCCTAGGTTCTGAGGCGTGCCCAGCCAGGGGAGGAGAACCCAGGGCTTGGGGGGTGGGGAGGAAGCAACTCCCACCCCGCCATCCCTCAGGGAGGGGTGTGTCAGCAGGGCCTTTACCCAGGAAAGGGCGGAGGAGGGGCTCAGCCCAAAATAGCTGGGAATTTTCCACAGGCCATACAGGTCCTCAGGGAGTTCAGCCCAGCAAGATCCAGTCTTCCTGGCCCCGCCTAGGCCCACCCACATATCTGGGGACTAGAGACCAAATCAAGCAGAGGCCCTGTTAACTCCCCAACCTGCCCTCTCGGCCTCAAAGCCACCAATTATGTCAAGGACAAATCTGTCTTTAAGCCAAGGAGCCAGTGGCTTACTCCAGGGAGGGGAGCCTTGGCAGTGCTGTCAGTCATTTACACTTTAGTGAAAGGGAGTTTGCAGTTCATTTCACAGGGCTCCATTCTTGGTAGCTTTCAGACCCTCAAGGGCAGGAAGATGGGGAACAAGAGCGGGGTTCAAGTTGGGAGCTTCATTCTCTGCATGGTTCTCATCAAAGCCAGGCCTCTCCAAGCCTATTTTTATTTCTGAGCTCCCCACTCTGAAAAGTGGGGGTGTCTTGAACCTTCCATGGGTTTCTGGTTAGGGGAGGCCAGGGCTGGGCATCACATTCAAACACCTCCCAGCCCCAGGTCCAGGTCCAGGCCACTGCTGGCAGGCAAGGATGAATCCTGGTCTACACAAATGGGGGTGGGGACAGCGAGGGCGTGATGTCCACTGTCCACTGACTTCTGTGTCAGGCTCTGTGTTGGTGTTTACTATGTTAACTGGATTCATCCGATGTGGATCGGCCCCACAGGGCTGGCACTGTAATCATCCCCATTTTACAGAAGAGGAAACTAGAGCACAGACAGGTGTAAGCCAGCTCTTCTCACACTTTACTCTGTGAGGATGGTGACTAAACGCTAACTCTGGTTCTGAGGGTGGGGAGTGAGGCCTGAGAGCCTGCATTTCTAAGGGGCTCGCAGGGAGGGAAAAGCTGTTGGACCTCAGAACACACAGCGGCAGTGTGGGCTGACGTGGGCTGGTGAGACTTGCCCACCTATCGGCAGTGTAAGAGGGTGGAAGGGAAACGGGGTGGGGGGCGAGGCTCTAGAACAGTCAGGGTCCTGGTCCATAAATTGAGGCAGAAATGCTCTCCTGCTCCCCGCTCCCCCGCCCCCCCACTCCCTGCCTCCAGCCCCGCTGAGACCTAGTCTGGAAGAACTGAGGACAGGAAAGCCAGGGGCAAGGTGAATCAGCTAAGCGGGCACAGGGGGGTCCCAGGAAGCCGGAGGGGCCCACCATGAGCCCCAGGCAGACAGACCTCCAGGCCACACTTCATTGTTCAGGAGCCTGGCTCTGCGCGGGGAGGGGTGGGGAGGGCCATGGCGGAGCGGGGGATGGAGGGAAAGGGAGCAGGGAAAGGTGGCACCGAGTCT
Organism: Pteropus alecto; assembly: GCF_000325575.1. Lineage (NCBI taxonomy): Eukaryota > Metazoa > Chordata > Mammalia > Chiroptera > Pteropodidae > Pteropus > Pteropus alecto. The sequence continues at coordinate 224,253 of NW_006436812.1, read as the reverse complement.
TGGAGACGGGGAAAGAGGCAAGCCAGAGGAGTCAAAGGGGAATGGGGGAGTCAACGGGGAGTAAAAGGGGGAAATAAAGGGGACAGGAGGGAAGATCAAGGTGGGAGGTGTGGCCTGGCCGCAGCAAGCCCTCGCCCAGCCCCAGCCCTGAGCGGACCTGCCCTCACGGAAATACAAACGGCAGGAGGGTGCAACCCCGACACCCGCATCCGGGGAGCGGAGGAGATCGGCTGAGCCCCCTTCCAGGAGAGCAAAGCCGGAAACAAAGCCTCCCCCTTGGGGCCTCCGAGTGCTGGGAAGAGGCCGGAAACCCCTGGACCGGCATGCCGGGAACCAGAGTCCGGCCCTCCAGCACGGCCACCTGACCGCGTTAGCACCTCTGCTCGGCCCCGCCCCACAGAAAGATGGTTACCCGGCGCCCCCACCACCGGGGACCCTGCGCTGCCCCCGCTCAGCCCCGACAGCCCCTCCTGGGGGAGCGCAAGCCCTTGTAGGTAACTCGCCAACGCTGTTCCCCCAGCACCTCAAGCTCTCCGGTGCTCCATCCTTGCCTCAGTCCTACCGCCTCCCCGCCACCACCCTGGTGGCAGGCTGAGTTTCAGGCCTGACTCTGCTCTCTTCACTTCCTCTGTGACCCCTGACAAGTGACCTCACCGCTCCATGCCTTGGCTTCTTCATCTGTCAAAGGGGAAGGGGACAATAATGGCGCAACCTCCCAGGCCCGGGAACTTTGTACAGACCGGAGGGTGCCAGCGACAGTGGCCTGGGTCAACATTAGTTGAGCCTTTCCTGGTAGAACTCTCTGGCACGGCGCCATCTAGAATGATCCCTCCCATTCCTGTCCCTGCTGATGGGACACAAACCAAATGCCCTGACTTTGCCACTCGACAGGACAAAGAAAAACTAGTCCCCTCCCAAGGGAGCCTACCCTCAACCCCACCCCAGGATCCTGGGGGCCCAAGCTGGGTCCCGCTCTGGTCATTCCGACCCCCCGCCCCCCAAGATGGGTTTCAGGACCCTGTTCTGGCCCTGGAGGGGCTCCCGGGCCAGTGGGGTCATCAAGGACCCCAGGGAGTAGGGAACATAGGAGGTGGGGAGCTCCCTGACCGGAAAGAGGGAGCGAGGTCATTTCAGGAGTAGGAAAGTCACTCCTGGCAGAGGGACCAGCAGGCGCAAAGGCCCAGGGGAAGGGAGGGCGGGCAGGAGGCAGAGAGGGGCGGGAAAGATCTGTTGAGAAGTTTGGCACTTAGACGACAGTGGGGACATTAGTGGACGATTTTAAGCCAGGGGTTCTATGGAACCGATTGTTTTTCCGAGCTCCCCCTGGCGAACAGACTGGAGAGGCGAGACCGGGAGCGAAGAGACTGAGAAATATCAACAAAATAGCAAGTAAAACTGAAGAGTCGCTAACCCTTCTCCCCGCACTGGCTCTGCCATCTCCTTTCATTCTCACGCACCGCGCTACGCCAGGAAAAGTTGTAGCCCCGGTCTACAGAAGGGAAACTGAGGCTCCGAGGGGCCTCCTATTTTGCAATGAGACATCCCGGCGGAAGAGAACGAAGGCCTTGCCTGGAGCGGGGTGATCTGCGCTCCCCCAACTCCAATACACACATCCACTCCAATCCCAGAAAGGCAGTGAGGGCCAGGGGCTTTCTTCATAAAAACTGAAAAAGACGTGCGCTTCCGTCCTCCCATCGGGCTGCCAGCGAGGCTGGCGGAGATGGAGGCTGTAGGCGCCGGGTGAGTTTCCTGCATCGCCTAAGGGCCCCCCACCCCGGCGGCAAACACACTCGGCGAGCGCCCAGCGGCTCCTCCTCCCCCAGAGGCGGCCAATCGCTCGGCGCCAGGCTGGCTCCCACCTCCCCCGCCTGGCCTGGCCGAGGTCCCGTCGCCGAACCCACAGCTGGCGCGGTCGGCCTGGCTCCACCTCCTCAAGCGGCGCCCCCCGCGCCTCGCCCTACCGCACCACGAGTCACCCCATCCACGCTCCAGCGAACGGGCGAAAGAGAAGAAGGGGCAGAGGCGAGAAGGGGGCTTCCCCAACACGCACAAATCAGGCGGGAAGTGCTTGCTACCCGACTCCAAATCCCGCCAGCGGCTGCCACACCCACCCTTCCCCTGGGAGGAGTAACTCGCTCTCCCCAAAGAGGCCCTGGCGGCCGGCGCTTGTCCTAGGGGCCTGGAGGGACCCAGGCCGGAGCCCCCTGCCAGCGAGCTGGAAGACCCTGCACCACAGGGTCGAATGGGGGCAGAGGCGCAGGGGAGGCCGAGGTCCCATTCCGGCGGCTCCTGGGCCTCGGGGCTAGGGCACCGCGCCACACCCCTCCTGGGAGCCCGGGAGGAAGTCCCTACCTGTCCACCCGCTCGGCTCCGCCAGCTGCTGGGCTCCGACTGCGCGAGCGAAGCAGGGGAGGGGCGTGGTCCAGGGCGGGGCCGGAGGCCCCGCCCCGGACCCGCCTCCAGGAGTGCCCAGCCAATGGGGGCGCGGGCCGGAGCCCGGGACCGCCCGCGAGCAGCGGCGGGAGCAGCTGGGGCGGGCCTTTGTTTCCGCGCGCGGGACGCTCCGCCTCGGCCTGGGGGTGGCGACACGGCTCCTCGTCCCGCGCTGGGGCCGGGGGCAGGGACCGCCTGTGCTGCACCGACGGTCCGAAAGCTCCCCTGAAAAGTGGGAGAATCCTGTTTTCGCGCCGGTGCGGGTCCCTCTCCTAAACCCGCGGGTCTGGCCCGGCCCCCACCTGACCTTCGCTCCAGAATTCGGATGGGCCCCGGGCGCCTCCGTTTTAGCGGAGATTAAGTCACGACAGGAAGGAGTGAAGAGAGGCTGAAGGGAAAGAAACAAAGAATAGAAGGGAGGAAGAAAACAAAAAAGGCAATGCGAAGAAAGAAAAAGTGAGAGAAGGCTGTTGATTTCGTTCTCTCTTACGGTTTGTTTTGTTCCATCATTTTCTTAATTTCCACTCGCTCCTTGAGTCCTCTGTCTCTGCGGTAAAAGATGTTACTCATTTTACTGGAGAGGAAACTGAGGCACAGAGAAGTGACCGACCTACCCACTCCTGCGACCTTCACCCCCGCCCCGTCACAGCAAGTCGGGGGCAGCCCCGGACCCAGACTCCGGGAGAGGGGAGGCAGCTGGTAACTGGGACCACAGGGCCCAAGAGTGGGGGGCGGCACTGCGGGAGCCCAAGCTCTGCCTGCCACTCTCTCTCTCTCCCCACCTATCCCCCCACAAGCACATGGAGACCACTGAGGACACAGTGAGGAGACAGCTGTCTACAAGCCGGGAAGAGAGCCCTCCAACAGGGCCCAAATTGGCGGGCACCTTGATCTTGGACTTCTCATCCTCCAGAACTACAAGAAATACATTTCTGTTGTTTAAGCTGCCCAGTCTATGGCACTTCGTAATGGCTAAAACTGTCCCTTTTTCTTCCTTCTCCCAGTTTACCATTCACTGGATGTGTCGTCTATGCCAGGCTCTGTGTTTCGGGGCACTGAGCACCCAAAAATAAAAATGTGCCCACCCAGTCCCCGCCCTAGAGGAGCTGCACCCTGGAGAGGTGGCAGACAGGTCGATAACTCATAACCAATAACCAGGATGTCATGTGGTGAGCTGGATAAGCCTCCACGGCTCAGCAAGTGTCCCGCCCTCAGACAAGACTGCTCTCGGGGCAGTTCTCTCCCAAATTGCCACTGCTTAAGCCTCCTGCAGCCTATGACATCAGCTTACCCTCTTGGCCCCATCTGATGACACTGGCCAAATGGTAAGACTTTGAGCCCACAGTTAATAAAGAGATCTAGCCTAAATGTTCTGCCCAGTAAGGACCAATCAGCCAGCCAGCCAGCCACCTGACAAATATTTATTGCACATGAGCTCTGTTCCAAGCCCTAGACTGAACAAAACTCACACTGGCCCTGCCCCTTGGAGTGTTACACTCTAATAGGTGAGGCAGATATTAAACCAGTAACAGTGGTATAAAATCCCACTGCGTCCACAACAGGAATAGTCACCTTACTGGAGGACCAGGAGAAGCTTCTCTGGGAGGTGCTAATTGACCTGAGATCTTCCAGAAGATCAGGAATTAAAGGAAAGGACATTTCCAACTGAGGTTACACAGAGCACGTGCAAAAGCCCTGAAATGAGAGCGTGTGGGACGAGACGGTGCTTGCCAGAATGGGCTAAGCGCGTGGCTCTCAATCAGCGAGCTGCGTCTTTAAGACTGATGCCAGCCAGGTAAGGAAGCGCTTAAAGCAGGGATGAAACGGAGACCTCTCCCTCCAAAGTTTAACTCCCATCAACCTACCTGTCTTCATTTCTCCTTATCATGACTTAGGCCTCAACTGTCTGTCACCAGAAGCAGAAGCCTCCACCCATCCCTTCTGCCTCCCCCTCATCCCATGCCCACGCTCCAATTTTCTGTGCAGCAGCCAGAATGATCTTTCAAAACCATTGTTAAAGAAAAAAAAATTACTCGTGACACTTGTTAAAACGGTAAGGCAGACTTTTATTCAGGACTATTGCAATAGGTTTAGGAAGTACTGCAGTGGGGTTTTGCGGTACGGGAGAGAGATTGCGCTCAACTCCAAATACAAGGAAAAGTGGGTTTTTATAGCTAAGGGGCAGTGGAGAGGGGGTGGCATTACTAAGAGGTGGCATTCCTATCAGCAGTCAGGGGAGATTCTGGCTAAATCGGCTTAGCAGGATTCTTGCAGAAGGCAGGCCAGGGTGATGGGATATCACTTAGGGGTTAGTGGGGGATGAGGAATTTGGTCAAATATCAAGGGTGATCGGAGATACCGAGGGTATGGGATTCTGGCCAAACCGACTTGACAGGATTCTTGCTAAAACTGGACTCTACAAGGACAAAGACAGGAGCCTGGGGTCAAGTGTAGTCAAGCCGAGGGGTCAGAGGAGTCTGACTCAAGTCTGGTCAAGGAGAGAATCTTTGTCATCATGTGCCTCCCACGCTCAAAACTCTTCAGTAACTCCTTATTGCTCCTTAAATAAAATCCCAGCTCTTCTGCTGTGACACTTCAGATCGGACTTAACCGAATATAAGAAAACTCCGGCAAAAAGCTTATGCAAGTGGGAGGTATATATCTCTGACATGTAGAAGAAGACGGGTTAACGCAGCAGGTCTGTCGTCCTCGAAGACTTGGGTGTCTCATATTCTTGCTCCAACATCCTTTAACATTTGGCTTCTAGCCCCGAGGTTGCCTTATGGTCCAAAACAGCTGCTGGAGTTCCAGCCATCACACATCAGCTTGTTCGTTTAGTGGGAAGAGGAAAAAGAGTGTCTTCTCATCTCTCGAGTCTCAACACTATTATCTGGAGAAGACCCACCTCTCTCTGGGCTCCCCTTAGAGGTCTCGCCTAAAGCTTTCATCATTTCATCTACCAGTTAATTTTTTGTCTCCCCCTGTAGACTATAACTCTGGGAACACAAAACATTGTCCATTGGGCTCAGCACCTACCTCCAGTGCCCAGCCCTGCACAGAGTCCCGAGAAGCATTCTTAAATCGGTGACTGACTACACGAACAGATGGAATGACTGTGACATGGCTCATGTATGGAGGTGCCGAAACGCTGGGCAGTCTTGCTTAATGAAGAATCACCACACATAAACAGCTTCCGGCACCCCACCCTACACATGTGTAGGTGAAACACTACGTGGAATTGTCCCTCTGCCCCCACACGTGCACAGCCTCCCCCACTGTCAACATCCTCACCGGGCTGGTGCATTTGTTGGAGTGGATGAACCCACCCCGACACGTGGCGTTACCACCCAGCGCCCACGGGCAGGCCCGCCTCCTCCATGTGGCCAAATCCGGCCATCCTTTCCTGTTCAGCTTCTGGGGTTTTCACCCTGCTGCTAAGGTCAGACAAATAAATAGTCTGCAGCATTTCCTATTTCCTTCTAACTCCCACGCCATTTTGAGAGGCCATTGTACATCTTTCCGGAGCATATTTTGGTGAGTGGGGTGAGGAGGGCCCCCATCTGGCTGTGTTGAGCTTGGCAAGCAGGCTCCAGGGTTGGACAGCAGGTGAATGGACTCCCCGACATCTTCCCAGGATGCCTCTTTCTGGTCATTACACCCCAAACGAGGGGACCCTTCCCCCACCCCGAACCAAAGATTGTGCCTCCACAATCAGTCTGTTCCATCCTCTTCATCGTCAGTTCACCCTTCTGCCCTCATGAGCGTGTCTGGTGTCTGCTTCCCCCACTAAAATGCGAGCTTCCCAGGGCAGGCACCTCGTCTGCCTGGCTTGGTTTTCCATGCCTGACACATAGTAGGTGCTCAGCAAATTACATGTTGAAGAAATGAGGGCCACAGCAGTGCTGTGGGATGTAGAGACCTGTCGAGGATGAGGGGCCTGGTGGGTGACTCAGTTTCCCTCTCTGAAAAATGGCACCAGAAGATCCTGCAGTTGAGAGGGAGCTGAAAACTCCACCCTGGGCCCAGGGGGTAGGCCAGTGGAGGGAGGGTCCTGCCCTCTGCCCCGCTTCGCCTGGGCTGACCCGCCCCCCCGCCCCCCCAACACCCCCAGGCAGCTCTTGAAACTAGATGGACCCAGCCTGCTGTGTGAGCACACTCTGCACCCAGATGCCCCCTCGCACACCCCTCCCACATGGACACAGACACACGGGCCACCCGAGATGCATGGACACACGCACAGATACTCCACATACAAACACCTTGTGAAGATGAGATATTCATGGGCACACACACCCTGAGCAGATAAGACACAGACACAACACCAATATCTCCCAAACACATAACCCTCCCCAAGCAAACACACACAGATTGAAACGTGTAACCACACAGTCTCCCATCACACAGCTTCCTGGATGCCCCCCAAACCCCAAACCCCAAGAGCTTTCTCAGTCTAGGAATAGACCCCCCTCCTCCCCCAGGCAGGCAGGGCAGGGTGGGGTGGAATCTGTCTGAAGGTCTGAGGGCAGGGGCTAGATGGCGGCAGCCAGGGAAGACGTAACCCTGGCAACCCCTCCATCTGGAGTGCCCAGGTAATGAGAACTCGTCCTCCACTCCCTCTCTCTGAGTGAGCAAAGGGGCTCAGGGTAGGGGCACCCACAGCAGCCCACAAGCCTCATACACCTCCCACCCCCAGCTCACCACAAGCTGGAAGGAAGAGAAAGCAGACAGCGTGGTCAGCAGAGCTGGAAATTCTGCCCAGAGAGGTTAGGGGACGTCCCAGTATGACCCAGCACATCTGCACCCAAGGCTCCAGGCTCCCAGTGCCTGCAGAGCAGACAGGACCTCTCTGATGGACAGGGAGAGAGGGAAGGGCGGGCTCTGGGCAAAGCCCAGCCCCTTTCCCAGACAGGAGCACGATCTTGCAGAAACAACTCATTCTTCTGGGTTCCTTCTTCCTCATCTCATCCCCTCCCTGGGAGCTGGGCCTTTCTGGGAAGACAAGAAGAGCAGGAAAGAAACAAGGTCCCATCTCCTTTTTCCCTTAAGCAGCCCAGGCTTCAGAGTCTTCCTTATTGCCCGAAAAGAAAGCATGGCCCAGAGAGGGTGAGTAAAGTGCCCAGGGTCACACAGCAGAAAGGGACCATAGGGGCTTTCCCGGGCCCTCAGCTGCCAAAACCGCAAGCTCCTTCCCGCCCCTTGCCCTGGCTTTTGTGACTCTGCTTATCTAATTCATTATTGTCATGATTACTGTCATTGATTGCTAACATGCCACAAGCTTTCTACATGCCCGGGCACAGAGTTAAGCATTCCACATGGATTTCTTTTATTCGTCATTCATGCAACAAATCTTCATTGAGCATCTCCTGTGTGTCAAGCACTGTGCTGGGTACTGGAGAGAGAGCTGTGAACAAAATCAATGTGGACCCTGCCCTCACGGAGCTGATGTTTGCACAGACAATGACAAGTAAACTAATACACGACCAGCTAATTCCAGAGGTCACTGTTGTGAAGATTGAAGCGGGCCGGGTGGTGGAGTGTGGCTGGCTCCAAGGGGTCCACAGCAGCTCTCTGTGAGGAGTGGCGTGTCAGCTGAGAGTTTGACAATGAAATCAACCATGGGATACCTTGGGAAAGAGCATTCTGAGCACAGGAACAGCAAGTGCAAAGGCCTGGGGGGCAAGATGGGCCGGACAGAAAGTAGGCATGGGTGGAGGATCAGCCAGCAAGGTCAAACAGTCTCACCGAATTTTTGTATTAGATCTATTTTGCAGAGGAGGAAACTGAGACTCAGAGAGGTGACCACGCTGCCTGGGGTCACACAGCTAGGAGTGACAGAGCCCACGCTTTCACCACTTTCTTCCTCCTCTAAGCCAGGCCTTATTTGGGGGGTGGGAAGGTTAAAAACAAATAACAAAACAATCCTCCGGGAGCCTTGAACCTCATAGAAAACTTATCCTCCCAGAAGAGGCCCAGGAAGAGCCCAGCCAGGTCTTATGGCTCCCCCAAGGGCGCCCTGTGTCTGGGTGAAGGGAGACTGGGCTCTAAGCCGGTCCCCCACAGCCCTGCTGTGTGGCCTTGGGCTGGCCTCAAGCCCTCTCTGCCATTCCTCACTCCTTCCAGCCTGGCCTGAAAGAGATGGGGTGGGACAGAAGTCCTCAGCCCCAGGGCAGGGTGAGGACACCAGACCAGTTCTAAAGGGAGGGTGGCAGGGGCAACCTCTCAAAATGGGGACCTCTCAGACCCGCAGAGCCCAGAAGCAGGAGACGAGTCTGACCCGCACAGCCTGGTGCTGCCCCCTGGTGGCCATGAGCGGGATGGTCGGCGCCCGAGCGCATTGCCCATCAGCTCTCATTCATTCGCCCTCCCTGCGCCCCATTCAGAAACGCCGCCAGGATCCCAGCCCTTTGTAAAGGGAACCATCGTCCTCAAAATCCCTATAGGAGACAGTCCCCAATCCCTTTCCAAGATGTGTAACTTCAAGTCCGTACAAGTCCAGCGGAGTCATATCCAGGGGATTTCAAGCCGAATGGGACAGGCTGTGATGAGTGGAGTATTATTCATTCCTGCATATGTTTATTCGTTCATTCATCCATTCGCTCGGTCATCCATTGCGCATTCAACCTACAGAGACTGAGCACCTTCTCCACGATGAGCGCTGGGGGATGCGGTCAGCACTAATTCTCAGACACCGACACAACAGGGGCGTGGACGCCATGGGCGTTGGTAAGGGACTGACACAGAGGGGGCAAGATGGTCACCTGGAGCCAGGCGTTTCCTTTTTCCAGGAAGACAACGCCTTTGTGACAATTAGCAAAGGGCTTCCTCAAGACAAATTTTTTCCCCCATCAGCTGAAAAACAATTGGACTCGTGCAGAAACCTACAGCGCCCGTGATGTAAGTGGCATTTGGTATGCCGGGCACACTCTGCCCCCTCACAGAAGGCACCTTCGCGTTCGCCACAGGTCACAGCGTGGCCTGTGCCAGAACTTCAAATAAACAGAACCACAGGCCATGTGCTCTTTTAGGTCAGGTTTCCTTTGTTCGAAATCCATTTTCTAAGATGTATTCACCTCGCTAAATACATCTTTAGTTCAGGCCTTCGATTGCCATGCGGCAATCCTTGGTATAAATATACACTATTTGTTTATCCACTCACTCGCTGATAAACATTTGGATTGTTTCTAAATTTTGGCTATTATGAATTTTCTCATACGGGTCTTTTTTTGAACCTATGTTTTTATTTCTCCTGGGTAAAAATCTGGGAGTGGGATTGCTAGGCACCGGTGAGCGTGAGTTTGCCTTTTTAAGAAACTGCCAGTTGTCCAAAGTGATGTACCATTTTATTATACTCACACCAGCAGTATACGAGGTGGAGTTCCACACGCTTGTCAACACTTGAGATTGTTTTTCACAGCCTAACTACGGGTCTCTACGGTTTTTAATTTGCATTTCCTAGATGGCTAGAGATGCTGAGCATATTTTCATGTGTGTATTGGCCGTTCCTATGTTTTCTTTCATGAAGCGTCTGTTCGAGTCTTTCTCCCACTTTTAATATCGCAATTTTTTAAAAAAATAACTATCGTCGAGTTGAAAGAGTTCTCTTATATTCTGGATGCCTGCGCCTTGTCACACATATACACGGCAAATCTTCCATCCTGTGCCTTGCTTTTCGTTTTATCTGCGGTGTCTTTTGAAGAGCGGCCTTGATGAAGTTGTGTTTCAGGTTTTTCTTTTATGGCTGTGCTTTGTGTCCCGTGTAAGAGATCTTGATATGCAATCCCATTTGTTTGATTTGGGTTGCTTTCCGTTTCTCAGTGTTGCTTTTTTTTTTTTTTCTTTTTTATCTACTTCCTTTTTAATTAGTAAATGTAATGATATGGTTCCAAAGTCAAGCTCATAAAACAAAGTATATTTAGAGAGGGCCTGCTTTCATCCCTGTCTTCCTCAACGTCGACCACTTTATTTTTTAAAATTAATCCTTCCTTTATTTCTTCTTGGAAATGATATAGCTCTCTCCCTGTTTCCTTGGATGGAAAGTAATGATATATATAGATAGATAGATATAGATTAGATATAGATATAGATATAGATATAGATATAGATCTTATTGTCTGTTTTTCTTAATATATCCTGGAGAGACTACAACATATTAATATATAGATTTTCCTTTTATCATTTTTTTCCTTTTTCTTCCTTCCTCTCCTTCCCCCTACCCCATTTCTCTCTCTCTTCCTTGCTTCCTTTCCTCCCTGTATTTTCCGTAGCTGCAGAGTAGCTAGATGGATAGACGTGTGTGGGTTATGTCCAGCTTTTTGCTGCTGCATTGAATAGCCTTGTGCCTAGGTGATTTGATATGGTGTTGCTAGTTTATCTTTGGGATGGAGTTCTCGAAAAAGTACCACATCTGTAACTCTGCTAGATATCACTAAATCCCGTTTTCCCCCAGACTGGCCATAACTTTTGGTTTCTGCCAGCCTGATAGACGAGCAGGCTCTCTCGAATGTTCCCCAGTGTTGTGTGGCATCATGAGGAGCCAAATAGTACAGTGGCCAAGTGCACAGACCTCACTATGTGCCTTTGTTCTCACAAATCCTGGCTCTGACCCCGAGGAAGGCACCGAGCCAGCCCGGGCACAGAGGCCACCCTCTGCAATTGGGAACATCTCTTCTGGACTTCACGATGACAATGCTGGCATCATTCTCTGCACTTGGCCAAACCCATTACCTGGGTTAACTATCATCTCCATGTTACAGATGAGTAAGCCAGGGGATAGAGGATTAGAGAAAGTGAAAATCTTGCCCAAACTCACACAGCTATACAAGCAGGAGAGGCTGTTGGACTTGTGACACAAACACACACACAGAAATGTGTGTATACACCTGTGGTACGTGTGTACATGTGTGTATGCACATATCTGTGTTTGCACATCTGTACCTGCACAGAAACAAACGTATACGTGTGTACACACGGGTATGTACATATATACACGTGCGTACGTACATGTGTGAATATACCTGCCTACATTTCTAAATAAGAGGACACGGGTATCCTCACCGCTAGACCTTGCATACAGCAGGAAGTCCCTCAAAGCAGAATCACTAGCTCTCATCAGATTCTGTAAGGGGCGGGATCCATTCTCCCACCCTGCCCCGAACCATGGCGCCGGCTCCCACTCCGCCCGCAGCGGGGGGCAGTGCACAAGTGGGGAAGGCCGTCTTCAGAGGTCCCTCGAGCTGAGGCCCTCCCACCCCTCTGGCCCTTCTGAGGACACATGTCACAATGGCTGTTCCACTTGAGCTGGGCCCAGCAACGGGCACCAGGGGAGGCCTGCATTCCTGTCCATAGGCAACCAGGCCACGATGAAGACAGCTAAGGACAAGAGCCCATCCGCTCAGAGCTTGGAACCCGACGCTGCCCGGATACCGTTGCTGGAACAAAGCACCTCCGAGGAATCAAGATGGAATTGTCCCCAGGGTAAGGGTCCCTCCACTCAGGTGCCCGGGGTGGGAGAGGCCAAGGACAGGCTGATGCAGGGGAACCCTCGGAAAGCAGGACACCGTGTGTCCCCTGGCTGAGCTGGGGGCTGGACAGGCTGATGCAGGGGAACCCTCGGAAAGCAGGCTGAGCTGGGGGCCGATTCCTGTCCTCAATCCCCACCCCAAGTCCTGTCGTACCCCACCAACCTGGGGACCACCTGACCCAATGGGGACAAAGTGGGGCCTCTGACATCCTGTGCCTTCTTTTAAAGTGCCACAGGAGAATTGCAGGACAAAGCTAATGACTCCCCTATATCAGGTATGACCTGCCCCTCGTCCCCTGACCCACCCGCCGTGTGGCCAAGGATACCTAGACTGATGGGGCAGGGTGGGCTGGAGGTCCTGGCCACGCTGATGTGAGCTTGGGAAAGTCACCGAATCTCTTGAATCTGTTTTTTCTCATCTGAAAGATGGTCGAGAGGATTAAAAGAGATGTAGATGCAGGGCTGGGCAGTTGCTAACTCGGTGTGGGATCAGAATGACTTTCTAGTTGGCAGCCCTGGGCCAGGGACTTAATTTCTGACTTCCACCTGTAAAATGGGTACGAAAACGAGCCTGTGGCAGGGCTGCTGGGGGCAGCTGGCGAGCATGAAACCTCTTCCTGTCCCATGGAGTCTACACTGTGTGGCGAGAAGTGGCGGGGGAGGGGGGGCTTCCTGTTTTCTGGTTTCTCCGACTCTGGGGGGAGGCTCTGGGAGGGGAGCACCCAGGCACCCCTCAAGCCATGAGGCTCTTTTTCTGGAGGAGCAGGTTGCCATGCAAAGCACCCTCGTGGTTCCCAATGAAACACCAGGGACCCCCATCCTTTGCCCACACTGTCATTAAAATTACGGGGCTCCCAACCGCCCCTCTCCCAGACCACACTCTGGGGACCCAGGATCCCAGAATTCCTTGTCCAAACAGCCTTCCGCCTGCACCCAGGGGTCATTCAGAAACTCCTCCTGGTTCCCAAGGGCCAGCCAAGGGCTGACTACTGTGAGGTGAGGGACAGAGCTGGGTGTCCACATACCGTGAGAAGCCCCTTTCGGGTCGGGAAGGAGCCAAGTTTGAGAAGAACGGAGGCAGGCCCTGGGTCCAAACAGCCCTTCCCAGAAGGAGCAGATAAACCGTTGACCCTTTTTGGAGCCATCATGACCAGAGACAAGGGGCCGACCCTGAGTAACGTGTGCTCTGGAGGCAGGCCTATCAAATTCCGTCCTTGACTCTGATGCTCATTTACCGGGGGACCTCAGGCAAGTTACTGAACCTCTCTGAGATGACTCTGCACATCTGCGAAACTGGAATAACGCCACCTTGCTACCTTGGTTGGTGTTTTGGCAGGAGTAAGCGAAGTGAGGGATGTACAGTGTTGAGGGCAGAGTCTGGCAGGAAATAAATGCTGAAGATTTAAAAAAAAAAATGGTTATGGGGCTCTGGGCAACCTCTGCCTCCTCGACTTTCTGGCACTGGCTCGAGGAAGAGCTTACATCCTCCCGGCTGGAGTCGGAAAGGCCCGGGTTCGCCGCCCGCGCCTCCATCTACACGCTCATCTTCCCGCGGGGAACCTCAGCCGTTCCTCCGGGCCTCAGCTTTCCCTCCTGTAAAATGGGAGTCTCCCTCAGGCTGGCCAAGTGCTCAGCTCGGTGAGTCTTCAGAGCTGAGGACGTTTTTCCTTTTTCTCCCCAAAGAGCGGCCACCGAATCCGTCCCCGCCGCAGTCACCTCCTCCGGCGTACTTCCCGGGCCCCCAACTTGTTCAAAAAGGTGAGTGACCCCGCCTGCTTCCTCTCCTTGCCCGGACCGCCCACCGAGACTCTGCCCAAACAAAGGGCACCTCCTCTGGGAAGCCCTCCCCCCCTGCCCCACAACTGTGGGCTTCCTGCAGTGCACGGTGGTCATATTGGCCACGGGCCCTTCTCTCCACTGTGAAATCAGTGGTGCTGGGGGCGGAGGTGCCAGTACACAGTAGGTGCTCAGGAAATGGTTATGGGGTGAAATCCTGTTGTCTACTCTGTAAATGAACACACTACCCCTAACCACAGAGAATCCTCGGGCTGGGGCCTGGGCTGTGTGATTTTTTAAACAAACCTGACCAAGTATTTGGGAACACGGAAGGTTGAGGGCTGCCGAGGTGGGCTGTAAATCCCGGGTGGGTAGAATAAAGATGGCATCCTCACCATCGGAAAGGCCATCAGAGCCCCCGGACCCCCTCCCCCCACTTCTAGCCATATGTAGTTCTTTCCTTAGTTCTCTGCCAAACGGGGAGCCCACACCCCTCTGTATCAGCTCTCCAAACCCCAGCACCCCCTCGCCCTGCGCCCCAGAAGAAGCCACAGTCTGTAGTGGTCAGTCCACGGGTCAGTCCATCCAGACCAGGCCCTGACACCAGAGCTCACTGGAATCGGGCTTCCTGACGAGAAATTCAGCCAGCACCAAAGGCCTCCCTCGTCTGCACGCCTGCGGCCGCAGACGTGGCTGTGACGTTCGAGAGAGCTCGACGGACTTTGTTGGGGGCCCCACTGGACCGATGCAGGAGGAACGGACAGGAAGAACGCCACCAGGAAGGCTTCTGGGGTTTTCCTGATGGTGGTGGTGATTTCGTTTTTGCTTGCTCAGTTTTTTTTTTTCAATGCAACTGCTTAGTAAGGGTGTCAGTCAGAGTGTTGTAGCTGCAGGGTTAGGAACCAGCTCTGGCTGAGTCAAACGAAAACCCGAAAGGGAATGATAAATGCATGGGCAGGATGTGCTGGGGATCTCACTGAAGCTTAATCAAGTTTAAACGCAGACACCCTCCCAAATTTGCTGGCTGCCCTGACCACGGGAGACGGTGTCCTGACCGAGGAAGGCCCCTGAGCCCTGACGGCTGGCGGTGGAAGGGAAAGGGGCTGCAAGGGTACACGGGGGGCCCACCTGGAAGGTCTGGGCTGCTCAGGGGAGCACGGAGCACCCGCAGAGTGGGGCAGGCTGTGGGAGGGTCCCCCAGTGGCAGACATCGGGGAGGAAGCGGAGGGGGCCGTGCAGTCTGACCTGCCCCCTCCTTGCCCCCCAAGCTGTGTTCACCGGCATGCCTACGATAGTGTCCGCCATACCCGTTCAGTTACCGTGTCCGTACTGCGGGAACTACATCATCACGGTGACCACCCCGTCCCCCGGGATCCTCACCTGGCTGCTGTGTACCGGCCTCTTCATGTTCGGGTGCGTGGGGGCCCTGAGCACCGGTGGTGGAGGGCCTTCTAGGGGTGGGGAGCCGGCACCTGGGAGTGGGGGGCCGGCGCCTGGGGGTGGGGGGCAGGGTGGGACCGAGGATGGGGCGTGCCCAGCTTGGCTGGGCCACCGGCGAGTCCAGCACGCCCCAGCCCGGCCCCAGCCCACGGCCTGCTGCTCCTGAGGCTGCAGGTGTGCCCTGGGCTGCTGTCTCGTCCCCTTCTGCGTGGACAGCTTGATGGACGTGAAGCACTCGTGTCCAGTGTGCCGCAGCGAACTCTTCCGCTACAAACGCTTGTGAACCTCTGCGAAATAAATGTCGGTTAAGGGACCTTTGCCCTGCTTGCGTTTGTCCTACTGGGGTTTCCCCACCTTGCCCCTGCCCCAGGGGGTGTGGAGGGACTCAGGTGGTGCCCGCCCATCCTTCCCTCCGCCCTCCTGTCCCCATGGAAGGTCAGGTTGGCCCTCAAAACGGCTGCACATAGTAGGTGCTCAGTTAGCCCCGGGAGAATGAATGATGGCCGAGTGGTAGCCTAACCCTCTTTTCTCAGGGTTCATCCTCTTCTGGCCCCTTAAAAACCACTACCCGTTAGCCAGCTCCCGCCTTTCCCTGCTCCTTCCTACCGGCTCGAGCTTCCGCATCTCTGTGGAAATGTCTCTCTGCCACTCCAGCCTGGGGGCACCTGTACTTCCCGTCATCTACATCCTCACCCGCCACCCGCTCCTCAACTCACATCCGGGCCCACACTCGGGGCCCCCTGCCCTGCCCGGGGCTAAACCCAACATCCACTGGATGCTTTACCCCCTCTCCTACCTGTCCTGCTTCTTTATAGCCCTGACCCTCGCTCTGTGTGCACCTGTACTGCAGCTGTCCCCCGGCGACCTCCTGTGCACCCTGTCAGGACACCCCGTCCAGCTGGCACCCCCAGGCCCCCGTCTTGGGCGTCTTCTCATGTCAGTCCTGAGGCTTCCGTCCTCACCTGCAGCCATGGCCCTCCCGCTGGGTGTCCCAGGGGCCCCCCAAACCCAACAGGTCTCAAGGTGATGCCCTCTTTCCATCACCTCGGTGGCCTTGGTGGCTGTGGATGGCATAGCCACCTCCCTGCAGCCCCTCCTCTTGTCCCGGACCCCTCCAGCCCCTCAGTGCCACCCTCCACTCCTATCCTTTTTGCCCTGCAATGATTTCTTTGTTTCCCTGTTACCCCACCCTGGTCTTCCTGGAAGGAGCCAAAGGTTCCCGCTGGGACTCCCTGCCCCAAGTCTTGCCTGTCCCTTCCGGTCATCACCAGCAGCCAGTGTCCGGCACAGACTAAGCTCAATTAGCACGGGTGAGAATTAGTAACCTCAGCTCTGATTATGCCAGACACTTACCTGGAACTCCCCGCCCTCGAGACTGAGTCCGCTTTTAACTTGGGGTCCCCTGAGGCCATCTGTGAGCTGTCCAACCCCTACCGTGCTGCTGTCCATCCGCCATGCGTCCACTCTTCCCCTCGCTGCCCTGCCCGCCTCTCCTCTCTTCGGCTATTCCTTCCAGCCTGGCTGACCACTGTCAGGCTCTGTCACTTTCTCAGGCCCTGGTGGGGTCAGGTAGGTTTATGGGAACTGGGAGGGGGGAAGGAAATCTTCCCAAATCTCTATCCACAGCCCCCCAAGAAGAGGTTTAATCCTTAAAATTCCTTCGTGGTTACAGCACAGTAGCTATGATACTATACTGCGAAGTCTGCTTAGGAGCAGGATCCCTTGTGGGTGAAATGGGGTCTGCCTGGGGATGAGTTCAGGTGTAACTATGGGCTAAAGCAGGGGTCCCCAGTCCCTGGGTTGCACAGGTGAGCGGCGGGCCAGCGAGCAAAGCTTCATCTGCATTTGCAGCCGCTCCCCAGCGCTAGCATCACCGCCTCAGCTCCACCTCAGATCATCAGGCATCAGATTCTCATGGGAGCACTGGTCCCTGATGCCAAAAAGGTTGGGGACCACTGGGCTAAAGGAAAACCCAGGGCACAATTAAAGGATTGTTTTATTTGGCAAAATATAAAATCTACAATCCCACTCTTCTTTTCGATTAAAATGTATTCTATAAAATGAATTTCAAAGAGAAAGGGAAAGTGAGAGAATCAGGGGGCAGAAGAGAGTTACAGGAAGATAAGGGCCTGTGAAGTTCATGTCATTCACTAAAATGTGGCAGGCGTTGGTTGTAATGCTCACGGCCGCCCCAAGAGGGCACTGCTCTCCCATCCTGCTGATGCAGACTCCGAGGCCCAGAGATGCCAGAAGTAGACCGGTCGCAGGCGAACTCGGGCCTATCTACCCGAGACAACTGCAGCATGGAGGAGAATGCAGTGCTGGGAAGATGCGTGCGTGTGTGTGCGTGCACACGCGTGTGTGGAGCTGAAGTCGTGGAGGCATTGAATCACTGATCGCGAGGTGGCCTTTTATCAAGCCACCGGCAGGCAGAGAGATTCCTGGAAGCCCAACCAGGTCAGGCGAGAGCCCCCCTGCCCGCACCTGCTGGCAAATCTGTCACACCAGCTGGGGGAGGACGGCAGATTTCTCCAGATCGGAATGTCAGCCCCGCAAAGACACCCCTGCAGCTGTCCCTCTGCCTCTCGGCACCCCCAGATGCCAAGGACCAGGGGAGCGCCAGCTTCTGAGTCAGCTCTAGCTGTGGGACGGGCACTCCCAATTTCCACATCAAGACCTATTTTAACTAGGTTTTAGGGTTACAGTAGAAGGTGAAGCATCTGTCGCAAACTAGGCGCCCGGTACCTAGGACTCAGTCTCCCATTTGTAATAAATCAGGACACAGAGGTGCCGAACGGACCCGGCTCGACAACGCAGGTGGCCACCATCTGGGATCCGTGTTAAAAGTGAGCCTGTGTGTCTCAAACAGGGCGAGCGTCACTACTGAGAGGGAGAGTGAGTCACCGAGACAGGTCAATCCCTGGTTCAGGGGAAGTCCACGCCTGTGCAGAGGCACCCCGGCCGGGCGAGTGACAGTCACAAGGCATGCCTGGCCCTGTCAGCGAGGCCGAGGCCGGCCTGTGGCTGCGACCAGATCCATCCGCAGAGCTTGACTCCAGGCTGGTGTTCTGACGCCAGGCTCGCCAGGCATCTTGTGGATTTGGACTCAGATTCCCAGACAGTCCACAGACACCGGCATGAGTCCCAGCGACTTCCGTGGCAGATGCAGTGTGTTGTGATGCGTCAGGGCTCTGCCCGCTGAGTGTGGGTGGCGTCCCAGGTCCTCCCTCACAGGTCTGGCCCACGGGTCAATCCCCAGGCCTTCCTGATTTCGACTGCCCAGTGTTAAGAGAATGTCATCTGCCAACTTTAAAAATTGGGAATCACATCAAAAATCCAGACTTTTCAGCTTCTTTAAAAAATTCCCGAGGTCCCGCTGCACGGGATGCGTGTTCAGCAAGTCAGGATGAGTAGCGGCTGTCCCCTGGGCCCCTGGGGTCCCCGCCGTGCCAGGGCCTCCTCGCTTTGACGCCCTCGCCTAAAGCACCACGTCCGTTTAATCTTTTCATGTCCGCGGCCTGGTCCTGGGGTGGCCTTGCTCTCCTGTCGCAGGGTCTCACTGTAGCAGCAGCCTGGGGCGCAGAGGGCTCGGGGCCTCATCCTTCTCACGCACACTTCTCCCTGGATCGTGACTCAAGGTCTGTCTGCACCAACTTCTGGGGGTTGCCAGGAGGGCAGTCTGGGCGGTGTGGCCAGCACGCCCTGCCCGGGGTTCCTGCATCTGTCATCTGAAAGGGGGGGCCGGCTGGGGGACCTGGAAAGCGGGACGGTACCGTGGCAGTGAGGCCGTGTCAAGGCCAGCTCTGCACTTAGCAAGGCTGAGTGCCCAGCCTTCGAGTCTGTCCTGGTGGCTCTGCGGTGTGCTCAGTGGTGACGGTTATGATGACACGTGGCCAGAGCCAGGACAGGACACAGCCCTCCCCCGTTATCACAGGGGCACACGGGAGGGTGTGGCGCTGGCCTCTTGGCCCCGCACTGCTAACAGTAGCTGGGGAGCCTGTCACAACCCAGGACACCTCCTGCCCGTTTCCAGCAGCTGTGGGCAGTGAGTCTGGAGAAGGAAGCAATGCCCAGTGGGGTGAGGGGCAGGGACCATGGGCGTGTAGACTGTCACATTCCCAACTGCACACCTGTGAACCAGCCCATAGATCCAACTGACCCTGACCTCTCTGCCGCCCGCCCCACTGCCACACCGACTTTGCAACAGGGGGTCCGGAAGTGCTGAGGGCTGCCCACTCTTCAATGGTGGGGAAGGGTCAAGCCAGCATCAGCCTGAACACAGGAGGTGGGCTTCATGGGGGCTCTTGAGTGTAGGTAATTTTTCTCCCCACATTTTACTGCAAGATGGTTGGTTAACCAAAGGACCGTGGTGGGAACGCCAAGCCCTGGATCCATCCACTGACTTGTGGGTCAGAAGCCCCTCGGAGCTCAGACTTGTATGCACCCACCCTTCTGGGGCCTCTGACACCTTTGCCTCTGCTCCAACTGCTCCTGAAGACCCCCACGGCCCAGCTTCAAGGCCTCACTGGAAGATGGTGGGAAGGACAAGTCTGCACAAGTCCCGTGGCAAATACACAGACTCGGGGAACTTTGTCCTCATCTTTGTCCCCACCCAGAATGTTAATGTTCCTCAAGGCTTCCATTAATGAAAAGGTCTCAGGAAAACTTGAGGCCCAATGTTTTTTATGTTAATTCCACAGCTCCTTGAGAGAGCTTATCGTTTTAACTCACAAAACAAGGCAAGTTCGGTTACAATGGTTTAATCCAACGTGGTGGATGTCAGCCACATGTGGCAACTTGAACTTTAAATAAAAGGTTCACTCCCTCAGCTACTTTGGCCACATACCAGGTGCTCAACAGCCACATGTGGCTCACAGCTACTGCCTGGGCAGTGCACATGCCACATGGCAGGTTACACCAGACGGAGCTGGGTTAGAACCTAGGGCCCAGCCTGGGTGGAAACGCTGCACCACTAGCCATGCGACAAGCATGGGGACACTTGGTTCTGACTAGACAGTTTGTGAATGTTTTCAGCGAGGGGCAAGGCTGGACTTGTCTTTCCGGTGCACCTTTTATCCAGGGAGCTGACCTGCTGGCCACCCAGCCATCAGTGCCCCAGACGGGCCCCTTCTCCCTAGTCCAGGGATCAGTGAACCTGGTGACGACTTCACCTCTTAAGTGTCACGGAGCTCAGAATCACCCGTCCACTGGAGCGTGGTCCCGTGAAGACCCACACAGAGCCCGCAAAGCCAAAAGCTTGTCACACTCTCTTCAAAGACAAGGCAGCTTTTAACTTGAGGTTTCAGCAAACTACTCGGAAATATCAGTCTTGGATACCAACCAAGCCACGATCACCTACCGCAAAACTAGGTGCGGGGAGCACGTACGAGGAAGGTGCCGCCTCAGGTCTTGCTCAGGAAGGTGGCTCCCAACACAGCTTATTCCCATCGCGGTTGCACAGCTCTGGCCGTCACCCCAAGGGACCTGCGTCACTGGGCCCCTCCGTGGCTGGTGCCTCGCCCCTGCACTTGTGCGGAGACGGAATTATGTACTTATTAACATGGCGAGGCTCACAAACACCGCTGGAGACACGTGCCCTTCGTCTTGCTGGACGTGGTGGTCCCCAAAGCAGCTGACACGAAGCTCTTGTGAGAAAGGTCAGCAACTGATTCCTAAGGCGGTCCCCAAGTTGGGCTGGCAGGGACATTTGGGGAAGGTGCGCTGGGAACTGCTCTTAAAGAGATGACAATGGCATCTAGTACCCAGCACGCTGTTTTAAAATGTCACGCTTCCTCCGGCGCACCGCTCCTGTGCGGTCACGTGGGATGGCCCCTTCATGCCACAGTGTGGGTTCCAGGGAGCCATCACTGTAGGTCTCAGACTTCGGTCATGGAACAGCAACACGCCTTACAGAAGATGGAACATTCTTGGGGGTGCAGCGAGCCATTTGAAAAGCAGGTCATCTCCATCCCTGTCCCCCAAAATCAGTTTTATGAACTCGGACTCAATAACATAACTATTGGAGTAGGTGGAAAAGAAAATGCAACACGTCATCCACACTGTAAAGGTTTTTTGTAAAAACAGTCATTTAATAACTTCAGGGAGAATGCTGTGTCAGTTACCTAAGACTATAACCAGCCTGGAGCCAAACTTAAAAAAATCGAGACGTTCATTGAGACAGGGGCAGAGCCGTTCGCACCGCCGGGGGCAGCTCTTGGGGTGTGGACGTGTGCGCACCACATAGGACACCTGGAGGGGAGTCGCCCTGGGCTACAGACCAGCCCCGAGGCCAGGACTAGTGCGCCGGGCACCAGAAGCCAAGTGGCCGACGTGAGCTCTGCAGGGGGTCACGGCCGCTCCAGCGCCAACATAGTCTGGCGTGCGCCTTCCACGATTTTAGCAATATTTCCAGTCATCTTATTTGTACACGGTTCCCACCTGGAAAATCTTTCATTTCTTCAGCTGAAATGAGACTAGCAAAAGGAAAACAAAAAGGGAAGGGCTAAAAAAAAAAAAAAAAAAAAAGGCAGCCAGAATCGTACATCAGCAATAATGGGATGAGGGGGAACAGCTCAGTGAAACCTTGGTACAAATGAAAAGGTTCCCCAAGCCTGTTTCTGGGGACGGCAGAAATCTTCCTCAACGTCCACGTCACTCACTTAATTATAGTTTTTATAGAAAATTTTATTCAACATACAACATTTTCCAGCAAAAAGGCAATATACAGGAAGAGTTGGCGTACACTGCTGCTACAGAAACAAAAAATACTGGAAAAGGATGAAAAATAAGTGTGATTTGCTGATTCTATTTTACTGCACTCAAAACTAGACACGCGGCTGGCATTAGCTCCAAAAGAAAAGGTCGGGACTGAAATAAAACTACACACAATGAATATCAACATCAGTGAGAGTCACTTGCAGATTCACCCAACAAAAAGTCACCTCCTCCCAGCGGTAATTGTACATGTTCATTCATTAAATATACAATTTCATTTTTCCTGTGTTTTTTTTTTTATTTTAACTTTTTTTTTTTTTTTTTTACAAAGTCAACAGCTTGCTATCCACTAGTGAGCATGCCCTCTTTGCTAAAAGGCTCTCCTTTATTTTGTTCCATCTCTTCCATTTTAAGGAAATTCTATTTATATAATTTTTTCACCTGCTTGTATGAAACTCTTGAGATCGTGAAGTTTGCCGAGAGGCAGCATAGTACACCTTAATTGCATTTAACAGTGCTTTCCATTTTAGTAAAAAGACCCCAGAATGTCTGTCCGGACTGGATTCAGTGCGTCCACTTTGCGAACGGGCTGCAGAACAGTAGTGGCTGATGGACGTGGGACGGGTTTGTTAAAAAGACCCAGGCAGTGGGGGGAGAACCGAGGAAGGGGCGACAGGACACGCGGTGAAGGAAAGAGCGCTATTTATTAGCTTGTGAGTTTCTGTTTTTGCCTTTACAGATGCACAAAAGGTCATTGAAAAGTATAACTGAAGGAAATATGTCAGACGAGCCTAAACATAAGACTTCCTGGCTGCGGGGTGGGGACCGGGACCCCCGGGAAGGCAGCCAGGCAGCTTATGCACTAGACACAGACTAGAGACCTCGTGCCAGCGCCAGGCGTCCCGCTAACCTCTTCTCCCCATTCTGCTGACAGTTGCCTTGCATTGTGGTTACCATAAAATAACTCTCATTGGCATCCAAGCTTTATAAAAACACCTTCATTTGCTCAAAAAGGGCAGTCAATAGATACAGAGAAGCCAAACTGAACAGCCTCAACAAAATAAAATTAACACCAGCAGCAAATCTTCTTGCTGACGACTCCGGCTAGAGCACACGCGCACCAAAGTCCTCGCTGTAAAAGGGGCGCACAGCCCCGCGCGGGCCTTGCCGTGCGCGCTCCGGGGGAGGAGGTCAGTTATGGATTTTAATGGCCTTTTCAAGGTAAGTGTAGCGACTCCTCTTTGGGGCTTTGTTGAAGTGGTCGAGCCCTAGCCACGGCCGAGGGTGAGACATGTTACCTGGTGGGGAGAGAGGGGCGGTGAGGCCAGAGCCCACGCTGGGCCACAGTGAAGCCGGGGCTCTGAGCTGCACGCTCACTGCGGGCCCAAGGACCCCCACGTCAAGTGAGCATCTCATCTCGGCGGCTTCTAAGCGCCACGCTGGCAGAGCCTGCAAGTCACACAGAGCCACCCACACCGCGACCCTGAATCTCAGTTCTCAGCCCCTATGTGATCGATCATGCCACTTGCTTCCTCCTTACGAGGACTCATGGGTTAGGGCTGCTGCTGCTCCTTACAGGATGTAAGCGAGCCCAGGTCGCCCCGCTGTGAAAATGGAAGAATGGGCACCACCAGGGCTACCCCGCTCCAGCCACAGGGCACTTGCTTCTGAGTCCTAAACCCACACGGAAGAAAGACCGAGGCGGGAGAGGCGGTCGTCTTACCAGGCTGAGGTTCAAAGTCTTTCAAGTTTACTTCATACTCATCTTCATTTATGTACTGGTGCCGGCCCATCATCACAATGGCAAACTTAAACTAAAAGACAAAAACGAAAACGAAACCCCTTCGTCAATTCTGGATGTCAGCAACACTCACACCTCTGGCCAAGAAGTCCAGGCTACTTTACTAGTCCAGACCCAGCAGGCCGCCCGCTGAGCCACTCCACAGGCGCCCGGGACGCGCGCACCTTCTCAAACTCCTTCTCCTGGATGTCTAGCAGACTCTGAATCCGCTTCATGACTTCTCTGAAATGCTCGCCCTATGAACGGGAGGAACGGGACAGGACAGGACCCTCACTCACATGTGCCGTACCACGACAGCCCCTCGGGGCCCACGGGACAACATCGAAGCCCGTTACCCGCCCGCCGAGGCAGGAAATCAGCTTTAACACCATTTAATCAAAAAATGACGTGAGGCTTCGAGTTCTGACACGCGATGCTCGACCTGCTACCAAGGAGACCTCACCTGGTGTATCCTCAGCAAAAATGGGATTCCAAATGTTCCAAACACCTCTTTGTGGAAATGTGCCACTGTGATCAGCATCTCATTTTCCTTATCTATGTCTACCTGGTCCAGGGGTATCTCCTGAGGACACATATTTTAAAGAGTTGAGTAAAGCAGTGATGCAGACAAAATGCTACGTTTTAGTTCTGACTTGCTCCTCAAACAAGGAAGTTAGGTCTTATTTTTGCCAAAATGCCATATTTGGGTCTTGAGAGAATAAGAGTTCAGAGCAACGCCGTATCTAAGTTTTAAAGGAAAATGCTGGGTCTTTTAACACCAAATAATGGATTTTTCCAGTTAACTGTAGAAATTTCAGCACTCTGAAATCAACAGGGACCCGTCTATGGCCATGCCACCCTGAACAAGCCCGATCCCATCTGATCTCGGAAGCAGGGTTGGGCCTGGTTAGTACTTGGATGGGAGACCACCTAGGAAGACCAGGTGCTGTAGGCATAAAAAATAAGGATTGTAAGCTGACAAGGTCTTTGCAATCTGTGAGGTCAACCAAGGGTTGCCTCGCCTATAAAAAAAAAAAAAAAAATCAACAGGGATCCAAAATTTCTGACTGGATTTGCTTGGTGGTCCATATTTAAAATGGATTTCTTTGGACAAATACGGTACGATCCCACGCCTACGACGTTTCCAAAGTAGTCAAAATCAGAGAAGGAACGGTGGGGGCCGGGGGCCGGGGCAGGCAGGTATTTCATGGGTATGGACTTTCACTGGGGAAGATGAAAAGGCTGTGGCAATGGGTGACAGTGACAGCTCAAGAGTGTGACTGCACTTAATTAATGTCACTGAACCGGACACTTAAAAGTGGTTAAAATGGTGAATTTTACATAATGTATTATTTTATTACAGAAGAACAAATGAACAAGCCCAGAACTCTCCCTGGGGCCAGCAGTGGGGCAGGTACCTCTATTCGAAACGTCCTACTCGTCGCAGGAGATAAACATTCTAATAGTTCATCTTCTTGGTGCACGCCAATAATTTTGTAGCTTACAATTTCTAGCAGCCTGTACAAAACAAGGGGGAAAGTGAAAGATACAACTTTACACTAAAAAAAGACTGATGGAAGATCTGCTTGTCTTCTTTTTAGAAGGTCCGAAATGTCAACAGCAGGCATCTGGGGCAGCAGACAGGTCAGGGGGTCCCCTCAGAGCATGCGATGCAGGGTGAGCGAAGGGGACCCTCTGAGCTGGCCCTGCAGAGGACTCAGTGGGGCCGAGTCTCCTGGAAGTGTGTGAATCTTCCCTGCAACAATCCCGAACTGGGTGGGACTGGTGATATTTTTCTCACTCACTTTTTAGAGAATAAAGGTCTCCTTCTTTTATTAGTATTAGAAAGAAAACATTCTGGGAACCAATGGCCCCCAGGGCTGCTGCATCCTGCAACACTGTGTGCTAAGAACAAGGCCCAAACTCGCTGAAATAAAAACTGGTCATCACATCTGAGGCTTCTTTCTACAGCCTGAATTTTGACTAAGCAGATCACCAGTGGCCCGATTCCCTGCATACAATCAAAGAAACCTTTTCCGGTTTCAGTTATCATTCTACTGGAATCATATCTTTCCTCTGCCTGGCTTTGAATCACACCTTTTTACTACAGACAGTTAAGATGAGGAGTCGGAGAAGGAAGGAAAAAAAACGGCTTCATTGTGAAATACGTTAAAACTGCTGCAGAAGACAGCCTGAGAGATGAGCTCGGCAGCGATGCGGATGGGTTCTGGCTGTGCTCAACTTCCACAAAGGCGGCTGCCGACTTGGGCTGGCGCCCCCACCCTGCTCGCCTTCCGGCTCCAGGAAATACTTGCCTAAGTTTCCCTGATGCCTTCTCCCCCAGCTCTACAGCCTTTTTACATTCTTCTAGCAGGTCCCGGACACACCCATGCTTGTCTGGATATAGTGTTATTTCCTAAGAAATGACAAGATGAAATAAATGCTTTAAAGAAAACGTAAAGGGTCTGCTGTAACAAACCGATTTTGCTTAAGGAAAAAACAAACAAAAAAAAAAACAAAAAAAACTGCGACAGATGTTCTCAATTGCCTCCACTTCCCGCCATTGCCTCACTTACATTCCTGCCCTGATGGCCAGCTCTGTGAAGTCACTCAGGCTATCTGCCCAAGCCCGAGACCCACCCAGTACTGAGGGAACTGTGAAGCATGCGACTCAGATGCAAACCTTGCCACTCACAGCGCCACCTCTCTGGGAACCAGCCCTGAAAGGTCCTGCACAAGCCACTCCAGCTCTCAGCACAGTGAGAAAGGAGTCTCCTGAGTCCAGGCCGGCCAGAGGTGGACTTTATCATATCGGCCTAAGAATGTCTAAGGCATGTGGCTCAGATTTCCCTTGAAAACTGGCAGAGCAGGAAAGATAAGACTTGGGATCCAGGTCGGCACAGTTTCTAGAAAGACCATCTGAAGTGCGGCTGGACGTGTGACCCGTGTGCGACAAGCACGGGACGCTGGTGCGGCCTCCGCCAGTACCCGCGGACACCAGTGCCGGGGAAGGCGGGTCGCTCTGCTTGCGGAGGCCTGGCCAAGGCGGAAACAGCTGGAGGAAACCACTGCCCCAGCCACAAGCAGGGCGCGGACTGCCGACTGTCATTCACCCCGCAGGACTCAAGAGGTGGAGGTAGGCGACACAGGGCTCACCACCCGGCCACCATGCCCGGGTTTCCCAAACTCTGGGCCCAAGGACCTCTAACACGCTGTCATTCATTACGCTTTCATTTGTTTTAGTTTTCAAGGTCTGGGGAGACAGAAACAATAAACAAGCTCCAATAAAAAAATAAAAATTCATACCATTTTAAAAAACTTACCTCTTCCCTAAATTGGCTGTTTAACCATATACACTTAAAACTTCGCCTGTTTTCAAAGTCTGTGATTTTCATCTTAAGCTATTAAGAAAAGAGAGACTCGTTTTAGATATGCTTCCACCAAAACCCAAGCCTTCTCTTTATCACCCACGGTTACATTAATTTGGACTCATACCTGCTGATAGTAAAGTTTCTTAGGTTGTCTAGGCTTGAAGAATTGTAGAAGATCTCTTAAAGTACCTTCATAATTATGTCTAAGAGGGTTACCTGGGCCATCCCTATAACTACACAAGAAAACAGCATATAAATAAATGACTTGTTTATTTGCCTAAAACAAATATCTGTGCGTGAGCAGAAAAGCAAACCACTGGTCTTTCACCTAGACTTGAAATTTGGACCTGGCAAAGGGTTTCACTTTACTGCTCCTACTTCCCGAGTCCTAAGTCCCTCTGGCTGTCACACCTGAACGCTCTCTGCAATGGTGACACGGCACACAGGAGTCTGGCTGGGATGGGCCCAGCGGGACACATGGGGATGTGTTTACTGATGATGTATCTAAAGTAAGTCTGGCTTCAGATGAGGCTGCCAATTATTTTTACAACTTGGAGTAGTGCAGTCAAGATATGAGTGGTGACAATTCTATATCTGAAACTAAGCAAGAAATGGCATGTCAGGTGAAGTGGCCAGCTAGTTATTAAAATTAGTTCCACGATGTCGGGATGAACTGTGGAAAGCACGCAGCGTCTTTGAGCGTGGCTTACCCTTGCGACTTGAAAAACTGGAGCAACATCGGGTCGGTGTTCAGCCTCTGTGCGACCGTCTTTGCAACCTGAGGGAAGGGGACGGACCAGGCGTCAGAAAGGACAATTCGCGTTTGGGGGAATAAAGTAAAATTTAATTGCTTATAAACGTCATCATTAATTATCTGCCAAATGTTCCTTAAAAAAGGTGGTATGAGCAGCCTGAATTTAAATGCCCTAGGAATTTACTATCTAATAGTATTAAAGTATCACCACGCAAGGAGCTTACCTGATGAAGACAACTTTTAAAAGGTAAAGTCTACAAGTTTTTTTGTATTTCCTTGTGATTTTTTAATGGTTCACACTTGACATATTACCACGGTTATCTGTGAAACCAAACTGTGCCCGGGGAGAGGATTTCGAGGAACAAGAGGGCAGGTGGATGTGATTGTGGGCAAGGGAGGGGAGGCTGAGGAAAGAACGGCTTCTGGTCCCACGGCCATACCAGCGCCCACCCACTTCGGGCAGGCACATCCTCAGACAGCAGGACTAAGACCTCCTCCTGACCCGAACTCATCGGACAGTCTTGTCAGCAAGCCCTTGCAATAAGAACGTGGTCTTTCTGGAATGGAATCTGAAGGAAGTAGAACGTTTATCAAATACCTGAAAATAATTCATTCTATTTGATAACGTGACCACAAATCCAGGATCATTAGGGATTGTCTTATCACAGAAAATGACATCAACACGATGGTAGAGGTCTCTGAAATATTCTTTTGCGGTGGGTAATTCACTGTTATCATTTTCAGGGTCATCCCTAGGGAGAGAAAAAAGTTTCTAGCCTGAATCAAAGCCCAGGCCAAGGTCATCATCTCTCATTCAACAGTGAGGCCAGCCGGTGTGCCTATCAACTCAGGTCACATTTCAGGCGTCAGGGGTCTGGTCTGCCTGGCTGCCCTTGTAAGCCAGGGACCACGGGGAAAGGCAGCGTGTACTGAAGGTGTGCTGAGCTGCGCAATGCGGCTGCTCCCTGTTCTTGAGCTCAATACAAACAAACCAGTGCCCTCGCCCTGCACAATTTAAGGGCAAGGACTCAGGTGAAGCGCAGGGCTCGCAGAGCTGGCTCACGGCAGAGTCTGTTCTGACTAGCAGTCGGCGGGCCTGCGTGTTCACGCTGAGGCGGCAGGACCGAGCAGCTGCTAGGCCCTAAACACTGCTGCCTGGCCCTCACGACAGCAGTGTGCCAGGCCCTGCTCCTGGCCGCTGCGCTTCTCGCCTGCTCATGCACTGCGTCAGGTCCACCCTGGCCAGACATTTCGAAAGCAAGGAAAAGGTCACATCAAGCTACCTTCAGACACCAAGTGTTAAGACTGCAGTCCTGCTGGTTTTACACAGAGTGAAATCGGCTACCTAAGCAGGTGCATTCTAAAAATTTCCTGTTTTCAGGGAAGGAAAATAATTTTGCTATTCCATAGACTGTTGCCACCCCACTACCACTCTCCTCATAGACATTTTTAGGAAATTTGAGCATTAAATGATGAAAATGCTCACCACTCCTAATCCCCAAACCCAGAAACGGCCACTTCCGTCAGCAGTCTGAGGTACTTCAAACAAAGCATGACTCGGGGTCTAGATGCCATTTTGTTTGCTGTTAAAGGACTTATAAAAATACTCGACATTAGGACAAAGTGATAAAATCCTTCAAGAAGTACGTACTTCTGAAACACTATAATGTCACCATCCATGAGTTCATCGAGGGCTTTATCAAGAGACACGTCATAGTCCTGAATTCTCTCTGTTAAATTCGGTTTAACTTCCTAGAGTAAAAGAGGTCAGGTGGTTACAATGCAGTCTGTCCAGCATTTACTAGGCTATCCACTGTATGCATCTCCTCTACACCCAGTTCTATCAGCCCTGCACTTTCAAGTTCAAATGCAAAGGGGAGATGTTCATATCCATAAAGATGTAACAATAACTGACTGATCCTCAATTGGGAAAAATCACAGATCTACTAATATGATTCTCAACTTAAGGTCACCCAAGGCCCCCACTCAGCTATAGACATCACACAGAAAAAAATTCAAGGCTAGCAAAACAAGCAACAACCCTCTCCAAACCACTAATGATACACTGATTATAGAAAAATAAACCATACGAACCTCATAGAGGATAAGGCTAGTATCTTGGATAAATCCTGCTCTGTCACACATAACTGGGAGCAAGTCTCCTGGGAAAAAGAAAAGTAGAGCGCCCGAAGCTGCAATAAACCGGGACGTCAGCAAAAGCGACTCAGAAGGGGCGCGCAGGAGGACTTACGTATTTTACAGGATATTGGCGTGTAGATGTGCCCACAGTAATTCAAGCTCCGCGTTTTGGGATCGTACATCTTCAAAAATAACATCACATCATCTACAAGGTTTGTAAACAGATTTTGTTAGGATCTTAACATGCAGTACAATGTTAAAAAAAAAAAAAACAACCAGTAAACTTAGTAAAAGCCACTGAAATGACAGCTTATGGCACCTAGAAGTTACTACACCAGATGAGATTTACTCAGGAGGCTAACCCTGTGACTGCGGCATCATTCCAACCCTCAACCGCCTGAGAAACAGTACAGGTGAGGCAGTGAAGATGGGATGATGGGAATCCCAGTTTCAAGACCTGGTACTAACTAGCTGGCTGAGTTGTCATGGGAATATATGTTAATGACTGTTTATGCCTTTGCTAGAGAAGTGGCCCCCTGCAGCAATGAAAATCTTTCATTTTGTACCAAGTGTCGGCAGACTCTGACACTGGTTTTATAAAGTAATGCTGGAAGACAGCCAAAATGTTCCCTCACACAATGCAGCTGACCTTGAACAACATGGGAGTTAGGTACCCCGACCCCCAGTGCAGTTGAAAATCTGCGTAGAACCACTGACTCTTCCTCACAAACTTGCCTACTAATAGCCAGCTATTGCCCAGACCCCAATAACATGAACAGTCAATAAGCACGCATTTTGTATGTTATGTGTTACATGTATATATGTTGCATTCTTCCAATAAAGTAAGCTCCATAACCGAAAAGGTTATTAAGGAAATCATAAGAGAAAATACATATAAAAAACTTATTTTTAAAAATCTACATATAAAAAAATAAAAATAAAAACCCATATAGAAGTGGGCGTGTGCAGCTCGGGCCCATGTTGCTCTAGGGTCAAGTGCATTCACTACTGGACCCGCTCCGCGTGACCCGTCCACATACGGAAGACCAGTGTGATCGGCAAGACGTGGGGGGTCACGACTAAAGACGGACAGTGGAGAACTCAGTGCTGCTGCCCCCGTCTCCTCGCCTCCCGGGACACCACACAGCCCCGGTCAGTCAGCCTGACTGGACTTCACCAAGAAACCTGGCCACGGCAGGGGTGTAATGAGCATTTTTGGAATTAACAAGATTCCTCTGCAAGAGAAGAATGCTTAACGCTGAGTGTTTAGAGTGATGGTCCAGGAATCCAACTCTACTGCTCTGAAGACGGTCACTTACGATCTTTATCAAACTTGGGCAATGTAGCTCCACTAGCGGCCAGCTCCGGATCAACGGTTTCCAGGAATATTGTCCAAGGGTTTTCATTATCACTGAGTTCAATCATCTATTTCCAAAAGAGATGCCTATCTTAGAAAATTTTAATGGCTCAGTGAGAGTGAAAAACTTCACTCAAGTACTGGAGAGCACGTCCACTTCCATGAACCTGGACCAAAGGGAGGCGGCTGCGGGACCAGCAGCAGCGCACGAGGTCAACGCTGGGCGACACTTACCGTTTTATTGCCGTCGGCCTCGTTATCTAACATGGCTGGTCGTTTGGTTCCGTTGCTCCTGGCTTGCATAGGCCATAATCGAATTTGATCTTGTGGAAATCCCTGGGAAAAAATCAATTTAACTTAGTAACAGAATTAGTTCACATTTAAACTTCAGTGTCGGTGTACTCATCCTGAGACTGTGAAAGCCCCTGATTACAGCAATCCCACCAATCAGGCAAAAGTGATCTGCCCTGGCAGGGTCACTAGCATTGAGGCTTGAGTGCCCATTTTACAAAAAAAAAGAGAAAAAAGAAAGAAAGATAAAAGGGTACAAAGGAGAAGATTCACATTCAACTTCCTTCATTGCAGGTTCTCTTCAAAGATAAGGTCAAAGGGCAGAAGAGGCGGAGTCGAGAGGAACCGGGCTCAGGCAGCTTGCTGACAGGACGTGCACCTACTGCAAAAGGATCTCTCCCGACCAATTACAAAGGAGGAGGGTGGAAGTGGGCACCAAAACCACCCACCAGCAGAATGACCAGCACTTACCATGGTCTGAGAGAGGTTCTGGACGAACTCAGCAAGCGAGGAGTTTTTCAGCACTTTGAACACAGTGTACTTCACTTTTTCCTCATCGTACATATCATTTCCTTGGTGGCCACAAAACTGGTCCTCTGCAACTATCTGAAAATATGCACAGAAACCGGAACTGACTTACAAAATGACATGAAACCACACTGACCAAGACTCAGTTCAAATAGTAAGATGATGAAACAACTAGGCTTTTGCTCCCATAAACCTTCTCCAGAAGACCCAAGGAGAAAAGTATCAAAACGACCAAGAACTAGATCAGGTGTTTATTTAGAAGAGACAAAAACCTACATTTCCATGCAGCCACTCTCATCTATAAGCATTCGCTGGAACTCCATCTGTGTGGTGACCTCCACATGTTATAAAGACGGGACGGGACGCACCACGTACCTTTCCCCAGGTAGTCAGCTTGATAAAATGATGCCTCTTTATTTCCTAACATCACTACGGACTCATGAACCAAGACCATCTGGAAATTCACCTCCCTTCTCGGAGCTCTCCTGCTCCTCCGTCCTGTGCGTCATGCTTTCCCATGGCCTGGCGAGCCGCCTCCCATGCCCCGGCTGGGCTGTGCTGCTTCTCCGGCTGGGAGCTCCCTCTTGTTCTGCGTCCTCCCACCAAGGCCCTCACCTCTCATCCCCTCCGCACTTTATAAACAGCCAACGTTGCTGCCTGGAGGCCTGAGTAATTCTCACGTCCGAGTCCTCACCTTGAACTAGAGTGTATAATACAATCCAAACTGCCAGAGAACTGGCCCGAGCAGTCCCTGATCCATCAATGGTCACTCTGGAAGCAGCCCAAGTACACCGGGGAGCAGTGTCGCTCTCAGCAGGCCCCGGGGGCCCGTCCACCCAAGGGTCACGGGAGGCTGACCTGCACTTGCATGTAGAGATGGGCTTCCTGCCGCTCCTTCCGCTTCTGGGCCTCGATCCTTTTCTCCTCCTGTAGTCGCTCCACCAGTTGCTGAGGAATATCATGGTCGGTGACGGCTTGTAACACCTCACCTGCAGGACAAATGCATCTCCATTTATCCATCAGATCCTACCTTCCCCTCCTTAGAAGGTCCCAATTTTACGGCATCATTAATACAGCAATCTAGCGACGTGAAATTATCTGGTGCCATGAGTCTACATCAAAGCCCGCAAGCTCAATCCAGCTTGCTTCTAGATGCTGCGAATAAGGCAGGATAAGCAGAACATGTATTTGGACGGGAGACACAGCTTAGGTCCACCGTACCACGGCCTAAAATACCATGGCAATGACTCATGGTACAACTGTAAAGCTCACACCGGAACGACACTTCTACTCACTCAGCTTCGACTCCCTGATATAAACCAGCATGTACGCGTTCGTGCAGTGCCGGACGGAGAGGTCGTCATCATGCCCCCCGTAGTTGTGCTCAATGGCTTCTTCTTTTGTACACCTCGACACCACGTCGTCATCAAATTTGCACCACTAGACAGGAGAGTAACAAGACGTCAGCTGAGAGCAAGTGCTCTGAGAAGCACGCAAACCATCAGGCAGTGGTTCTAAACCATGGCATCTGTGCTGGACTGGACTGCCTCGAGCGTCCCTCTGATAAAACTCTCCAGTCCTTCTGCCTGCCTAGTTCTGTATTCTGGAGGAACTGCTAATATTCATCCATTGTCAATCTTTGTAATCTACTCAGCCCATTTTTAATTTAGGTTCAATCTACTAACGACACAACTCTTTACAGAATTGAGAAAACCATATAGAAAGCACCCAACTTGGCCAGTAAAACTGAAGTTTTATGGTGTGGTTAATAAATGGGACATTTTAACCTATTTCATGACACAATGAGTAAGGGCAGAGCTTGTGCAGTTACCTTCCAATCTTTGTCGCAGATCAAGTCATTTTAAATGGTACTCAACCCCATAGTTAAAGGTTCACACGGGTCTGTGCTGTGGGGGTTCCCTCGGTAAGTGCTAGGAGGGCTCAGTCTTTGCTCTGTTCCTCACCAGGCCTGTGCTCCTGACACTGACCCCAAGACCATCATCTGCTCTCTTTGGTGAAGATTATGTGATGAGGTCCATGTGACCCAGGGAAAGATGGAACATTCCACAGCGTGGACAGTGGGGCCTGTGGAATGCCATGCAATCAGCACTGCCTCCCTGCACGGGCCCAGGGCCTGGATAATCATTCCGCTGTTATTTGTAAGTGGAAAATGAGTGCCTCAAATTCTATGTAAAGGGAGTCTGTAAAGTCCAATGTTCAATACTAACAAAGAGATACATACAGAAAACATAATCGCCAACTGACTGTTTGCCTTTCAAGTATCAGCAGTTGACTCACATATTGGAACACAGATAAACCAGAGGCCAGGAAGGAATCCTTCGCTATCAAGGCCATCAGGTGGGAACAGGGAAAGGCGAAGGCTAAGCGTCAGTGTGAATCTCCTTCCCAAATAGCATCACACCCATCTCCGCCCCACGCCCAGCACTCACCTTGCCGTCCCCTTTGGGGTTTAGATAAACCACATAATGTCCACCATGATTATCTCCACTATGAACTAGGACTGCGTGAAGAATGTAATTTGCAGGGTCCTTAGGATCTGTTTTTTGCAAAAATTCATCAAGTGGTAACTGTTCAGGAAACTCAAACCTATTAAAAAAACATTTTAAAAGAAATCCAGGTTTCATTTACATGTAGAAATTTCACCTTCAGGTTTTTTTTATTGCTAGACCTTCTAATTTACTGGCTCATCTTTATTTGGAAAGGAAGTGTGAACGTGACTTGGGAGGCCCCATCGACTACTTGAGGTGGCTCCCACCTGTTAAAACAAATTAACTGTTCATATATCAATATAAAATTTGAAGCTAAATATGAGAAAAATGCCTACGAGGCACTGAGACACCTCAATGGAATTTTAAATTTATGGAATTTTAAATTAAGGACATGACAATAGTCAGTCTTGTGATAAATGTACACTGTGACTTTCGTCGGATGTAAAGGATTCCAAACATGTCGATGAATGATTCTGAAGGTGCAGCACTGTGGCCACTAAGGAAATTCTGCAGGTCTGAGAAACATGAAAGAATCAAATCTGGAGGAAGATGTGGAAAATAGACCGCCACCCTGTGACCTGTGGACATCCTGAACACGCCTGGCTCTTACGACACTGGCTCCAGAACATCTTAAGTGCACGGTCACCGGCAGCGCCGTCAGCAGGGAGGAGGCGGGGCGGGCGAGGACCACCTGCAGAGTGCTGCGGGACAGCACCTGAGCAGCGCCAGCCCCCGCTGCCCCGGGAATTCTGGCCCAGTGCTGCCAAATGTTCTGAATTGTTCTGAATTCCTAAAGGTGTCAGAAATCCGAGCCTTTATGTAAAATCATGTTGCTTTTTTAAAGATTAGCAACTTTTTCCAATAAAAATAGAAATAAAACCAAGATAAGGACCAAACGAAACCCATCAGCACGTTGGACTCAGTCTGCAGACTGCCCGTCTGTGGCGTCTGGTGGAGACGGTTTCTAACACGGTCCACCGTAAAGGACAACAGTGGATGAGCAAACACCCAGCCAGGGCAGGTAATCTGACTGGGTCGAGTTTAAAGGGTGAATGAATGCCCAACCTCCGCCGCCCTGTACAGAGCTGGTGCACAGACTAATCGGGATAAAACGTCTGCGTTCTAAACCACATAAAGCAGCATGTGGTAGCGTTCTTGTATCTGGTATTTTAAAAACCTGAAAAACACCCGGCCCGGGGCGCACACACATCCCCCTAACTTCAGCATTTCTGAAACCTGTACCACTGCAGATGTCAACACCAACTGAGAGACTACAAAGTACTGGAGAATCCAATCTAAACACACACACAGTAACATCCAATTCTGCTGCAGAGGTAACACCTATGCTGAGGTGACAGCGAGGCCTGTAAAGCAGGAGCATCCTCTCCTCATGGCCTTCGCTCGGCCGCCACATGGAGGGGCGGGGGCTCCTTGAAAGGGAGACGCAGAAGGGGCCGCCTCAAAATCTAAAAGTGGAATTATCCCTTTAAAATTAGTTCCTGGACACCTAGGCAGAAGGGAGACCCTCAGCCACTCAGAGATGAGACTGAAAAAAAAAACAAAAAAACAAAAAACCAGGAACTACACAAAGCACTGAGATTGATCCCCTAAAAATCCAGATGCTGGGTAAATCTTAACTTCTACACCCCACTCCAGATTACCTGTCATTGATCTTGATATTTTGGTCCGTCTGAGGGTCATACATAAATCTCATCAGCTGCAGATGTAACACTGGTGGCAATGTTAGGAACTTCACCCCTTTCTCTGCTTCCTGAACGTTGGAAAAAGAAATGCAAAGTTAGTTCTCTGATACCTATTTCTTGATGCAACGAAAGCAACAGCATTTCAATAAGATTAAAATGCGCTGGGGACTTCTGGCGGGGGTCAGGTATCACTCTAGGCTGTCTTTGGAATTTGTTTAGACCTGTATCAGGTTTGTTGTTAAAATAATGCTGCACTGGCTTGCGTGTGAGAGACTTCCCCTCCTTCTAGATTATATTCTATCTTGATATCCAGCTGCAGGGAATAGGTAATTAAGGCTTAGTCACTTGCTGATGTATTATATAGTCATTAAATGCTATGAAAAATATAGAGAAACACGGAAAAATCACTAAACGGAAAAGCAGAAGACTATGACTACAACGAGGTAAGTTTAGGAGTGCTCACGGAACACCTGCACAGAACAAGTACAGACCAACACATTACAGGAGGGAGGATTCTCGGTGACTGGCTTCCTTTCCCTGGACTTTTATGATGTTTACTTAAAAACGGACATTCTGGAGCACAGTGTTTACTGCTCGATCCCACTTCTAAAGAATGTCTGAGTCACTATCAGCAAGGCTCTTTTACCACCAACACGACCGTTTCCCAGTTACTGCCAGGCTCTGTGCTACTGGACACCCCCCAACTTCCAAACACAGCCTTTCTGGAAGGGACTCTGTAGCTCTCACACCTCCCTCCAGCTCTGCTCCACCTCAGCCAATTCTTTTTCTTCACTAATAAGCGTTTGCCAAACTCGACCACTACCAGACCATCGGCGGCCCTCAAGGCTGTATTTCCAATTCAGACCTTCCCTCTGAGCCGTACAGCTCATTTCAGCACCTGCTAGAGGACCCGGTGGCTGACAAGGTACTTCTATTTGGCAATGTTCTGTGATGTACATTAGCATATTTAAGAGGACGGCACGTGGAAAGAAAAACACAAATCCCAGGAAGCGATACCACACGAAGGAATGGCACAGTTTTAATACAACTTGAAAGAATGACAAAAGAACTCTGTTTCTCCACCGCGGTCCATGGAGACTATGATTCTAAAATACCTACTGCTCACCCAGACCCCAAATAACTAGTGTGGATAAGGGCAATTCTTCTGGTTGACGAAGTAAGTATCTCCTAGCACATCCAGTTGCCTGTTTGGAGGGTGACTTTCTGAACTGCCACTTGGTGTCCTGACCAAGCAGAAGAGCAGATCTGTTGCCCGCTGAGAAATGGAATATTACTACCATGAATTATAAATTAGCAGGCTCGGTAGACACAGGATGGTCTGAAAAATTATAAATCAGTTGAGCCAATGAATCAAGGTTATGAGGATGCAACAGTCCCTGGATGGCTAGATCCGTGAGGAGGCTGCGGATCCACCCGCCATCCGGACCAACAGCCAGGAATTGGCCACAGTTCACGTCCCTCTATCCAACCATAGACTGGTCACTCGTTTACAACGCTCACTGCTCTGCCAGAGCCCAGAGTCCCCGAGGGGTGAGGAAGAAAACAAGGACACCAGTGTCATGAACAAACAACAAAAAATACATTTCTCATTCTAGAATTTATTCTTAGAAAACTGTACCTCTGTCACACGAAAAAGCAAAACATCACCAGCTGAAACCAGAGTCCACGTGACTAAGAAATTCTACTTGTAACTAGGAGCAACCGAGGAGAACCCCCTGCACCGACCCCGGTAAGGGAAAGAACAGAATGATGGATGAAATGGGAAAAAAAGTCTTCAAACACAAGGACAGAGCCTCAGGTGTGGTGGGGACAGTTCCACCTCAGATAAACACTGACGAACAAGCTGTACTTCCGTTTCCTGCGGACACCTGCCCTACACTCTTCCCGTTAAATCCCACCAGCAACGCACCCAGAACTCTCTAAAACGTTAACGTCTGGGCTGAAAAACAAGATCCTTTTGAGTTCTCAATACCAGCAGCATATGAAACGGAACAACTTAAATTATTAGTTCACAATGAAGTAAAAGATATGCGAGTAAAGTGAAAAGCTACGACAGGACACTAGCACGAAGTTACCTGCAAGC
Organism: Pteropus alecto; assembly: GCF_000325575.1. Taxonomy (NCBI): domain Eukaryota; kingdom Metazoa; phylum Chordata; class Mammalia; order Chiroptera; family Pteropodidae; genus Pteropus; species Pteropus alecto. The sequence continues at coordinate 185,833 of NW_006436812.1, read as the reverse complement.
CATGCTCCCCGGCGTCGTATTTGTTGTCACCGTCTAGTTGTTCTACTGCCACATAATCCACAAACGATTCAAATACTTTAAAGAGAGGGGAAAAAAAAAAGTCAGCCAAAGTTACCAGTGAAGGTTTGCATGTAACAGCCAGCGCGGTACACTCAGGAACGCCAGGGAAGGGAAGTAATCGCGGCTGAGCGTTAGCCCTCAGCCTTGACCAGACTAGCTAAACGTGACCCGGCAAAGGCACGAACTCCAAGGACACTGATACGGTTTCCTAAGGGTGTTACAAATGGTTACACGGAGTCCATGTTTTAATAACTCGGACAAAGTCAAATAACACCGAAGTACAAACTGTGACCGAAACATTTACTATGAAGCTATAGTTATTAAGACAGCGTAGAAAGAGAGCAGGAACGTGGAGCCTGGGGGGTGAAGGAAGTGGGGAGAGGTTGGCAAAAAGGCACAAACTTCCAGATATAAGATGAATAAGGTAGGATGACCTAGTATAGAACATGGTGTCGACAGCTGATCACAAATAAAATGTGCTGAGAGTAGAACTTAAAGGTTCTCACCCCCTAAAAAGGAACATGTGACGTAATTAATGTGGTCGTTGACGAGGTGAAAGTCATCCTTTCACAAGGTACGTGTACATCGAATAATCGCGACATACACTTTAAACATCTTCTAATTCTCAATTAAGCCCCGTTGAGCTAAAAGAAAAAAAAAGGCCTCGTAGACTCTGCCCAAGGATGACCAACGGACCAGGAGCAGGTTTAGGACAGACTACACAAACAGGAACGGCTGACGGCTGACAAAGGCGCACAGCAGAGCAACGAGGGAAATGTGATGGGTCCACCTGGTATCCTCGTGGGGGGCAGGGGTGGAAATCAATCTTGATATCCTACCACATGCAAAAACTACTCCAGATGGATTGTAGATAAACAGAAAAGGCAAAACAATAACAGAGAAGAGACTCTGACTTCAGGGCAGATGTTCTTAGGACACAGAAAGCAAGGACTGATACGCCAAAATTATGAGATTGTTAAACAAATGGCAACATTAAAAGAGGAGGCAAGCCCCACACCGGGGGACGGTCTCAGCGACCCACCCAGAACGAGCGTCTGGAAACAGGCGGCACTTCTCCTGCTCTGGTTGTGAGGGGCTCACAGGAGCCAGACTTCCTGTCCTGCACTGACAGGTGAGACACTGGACCCCACAGGGAACACTGAGATCCAGACAGGAGGTGATGCAAGGCCATGACCTTGGACAGGGCCCTTCAAGGGCCCCTGCTACTATGTAGTTTCTGGGCTGCGGCACAGGGAAGAGAAGCCCAAAAAGGGCCCTGAGTGTCCCCGAGAGACTGAGACAGCAGCTGCGAGAACACGAGGGGCCCAAGGCAGCTCAGACCCTTAGGACAGAGTGCCCGGCAGGAGACAGCGGCACAGGCAGAGCGCCCCGGTGACCGCCAGAGGGACGAACCACTGAAAGCATGGGGAGAGGGTCCCCAAGTTCATATCAGCCTGAGAACAGTCCGTGCTCTCTCCAGCTACAGCGGAAAAGCCTCATAAGACATGGGACTTGAGGCTGGATAAAAACTCAGAAAGGTGCTGCCTCAGCTGTAAAAACAAATTAGCCCTGAACTATAAACTGTCGTGCTCCCACCTGACAAAACTCAGAAATAAAGCCTCAAAAGAACCAAACTACTTCCAAGTAACTTAACTATGACCCAGAACAAGAGTTAAGAATATCCAACACTCAAGATAAAAATCACAATGGCTGACACCCAAAATAAAAGATTACTAGACACGCAACGAAGCTGGAAAATACAGCCCGTGGTAAAGACAAAGGTGAATCGACAGAAACAGATCTAGATATCTCACGGGTGACAGAATTTACAGACAAGGATGTTATTATTTACTGTATTCCATCATGTTCAGAAAGCTATCCAAATTGCCAATAAGCATCTGACCACCTCACTGACCTCCAGGGAAATGCAAATTTAAAGCAAGACAGCACCATACTGCCACCAAAATGCTCACAGTCTGATAACTCGCACATTGCTAGGGGACAGAAAGTGATAAACCGCTTTGGGAAACTTGCTGGCTTTATCTATTAAGCTGACCATGTGTATACCCTGTGAGCCAGCAATTCCACTCAGCATAAATGCAAATGCATGTGCACCAGAGATAGGCACAAGAAAGGTCGGTGAGCTTCTGCCCAATAACCTCACACTGAAAATAAGCGAAGTATTTATCAAGGAAAGATGGTTTCAAAACTCTTGTGGTATATTCCCAATGTGAAATACTCTAAGTCAATGAAAATGATGAAATTATTGCTACTTGCAATATAGGTGAACTGCACATAATGCTGAGCAAAATAGAGACTACATCCTACATGAATATTAACAACATGCAGATATAACATATAACCTAGGATAGGATGTTAGGAGCCTAAATAGGAGTTCCCTCCGAGGGAGAGGCAGTGACTGAAAGGGCTGAGGCAAGGCTGGGTGTGCCAGAAAATATTCTGTTTCTTGACACCAGTGGGTCACAAGCCTGTGTTCACTCAGTTAGCTGTATACTCATCATTTTGGTGGTTTTCTGTGTATGCTACATTGTAATAAAAATCACTTGTGTAAATGAAGAATTACCACAAAAGAAATTATCAGGTCACCAAGCCCCTGTGTGCACAGAACTTACTGTTTTTCTTTCCTTTTATGCTTAGCTGGATATCATAATAATCTTCTCTTCTATCGGATCGATAGTCCACCTCTTTACACTGGATATAGGACTGCAAACGAGGAAAACACGGTGCAAGTTATCAATTGGCAAAATGTTCACATTTCAAAATCTTCTAAAATTGTTCTTTAAAACTGGTAATCACATACCACCATTTTGCCTCTGAATAATTTAGGTATGGTGCCTTCTACACACGTGCCTTTCATCTTATTTTCCACATTATCGAGCAACTGGAAGAGAAAGTTCTAGCTTTAAGAAAATGTTATGCTTAATTAACATACAGTAATTTGCAACTTGACTAGGGAATTTCAACAGTCAAAGAAATTCTAGACTATGAATATTATGACCTTTGGCATGCAATTATCAAAAACATACAAAATTCTTCTTCCTTGGTCGGCTATTTACAAAAATATCTACATGCAACAGTTGAGATTAACCCTCTACACAGCCTTTGGAATGAATTAGTAATCTGGAGTGCCTTTAGAAGCATGTTTTATATTCGTTTTACCTCTGTGGAAAAGCATGTAAATTGAGCACTAAACTTAACTCGTATTGGTCCACACCAAGAGATTAATGAGGTTGAGCCTGTCAACAGGATTGACTGGTTTGTCCATGGATATTTAATGAACTGGATTCAATCCAGCTACTGCTGCAAAAAAGAAAACACACCTTGCCCAGCCAATCACCTTGAACAGCCATTTCATGTTGTGTGTGTATGTGTGTGTGCACATCTTTCATCATAACTGGAGGATGGGGATCTGCTTGCTAGTGGCTACGGCTGCTTTGGGGAGAACCACCCACACGGAGGTCCGCTTCACTGGGGACTTCTGAACAAGGAGGGGCCTGGATGCTGCAGACCCTAACAGGAGTTAGGTCTCTAAAGTGAAGCAGGGTAATCAGGACGGCTCCTCAAGCCAACCTGTTGTGTCTTCGATTAGTAACTCAAGCACAGGTGCCAATTTAACACCTTAAATGTATATATACTACCTACTCACCCCTGCAATTCAAGTCTCCCCTCACACTTCCCTCTCAAATAACAATTTTTTTCATTCTTTCTGGCTCTTAAAACTATAGAGATGCTGCTTATTTCTTCTAGCCTAGTTTTGGTCCTGAGCAAAGATGGGCATATCTGAATTACAGTGACGTGAAGTAGGCCTGAGGCTTTACTTGGTAACGACTTCTGGCAGTGCTTCAGAATATCAGATGTCAGCAGTATACAATTATGGCTTAAAACTTACCACTCGACATAGCTCTTGAACGTCGTGTTGCATGAAGCTATCTAAAGTTTCCCACCTTGGGAGAGAGATAAAATGAACATTTACATCGAAACTTCCAAGTTTCAAATAAATGAACAAGCACTTTACTTACGTTAAAAAGACTAAATGGTATAATGGGCCATCATTCTTAAATGCATTTCTGACCAGATTTTGGGGGTTATAATTCAAAGATAAATAGAACTTTATCGCGACATCCAAATGTTCACAACTTCATCTTATTCTAAACGACTTACTGCAAGGGGAGGTTGTGTTTGCAGTAAGTGTATGCACGTTTAAATACTATTTACATCCCTTTCTTGACAGGTAAAGCTTTAAGTGGTGAATTATTTCTCAAGGAAAATTCTAAAATCAAGCTGCTATTGCCAAAGAGGTCGAACACAATTCAACGATAAAAACTCTCTGTCAAAAGCAAATGCCTGTACTACGCTGATCGTGCTCCTTCCAGCCGCTCATTCATCCTTCAGCGAAAGCAGAACGGGAGGGCGGACTTCCCATACATACCCGAAGGACTTCGTTAGCTTTTTTGTTCCTACGGGCTTATCACTGTGCTGTAGTTCGTAGAACACTCTCTGTAATGCTAAAGGGACGCTTTTGGATGAATCATCGCCCTCCGTTGGCATCATGTACACAGCCTAAAAGAATTGATTCAGAAATAAAAATGGAATTTGATGTGAAAGTATCATTTCAGGTATCTCAATGGTCGAGACTTTTAATTATTCCCCAAATAGTTCAGAAAGTTTTTTTTAAATCATGAAAGTCTTTTGAAACAATCTAGAAGATACAAGAAGGCAAAAAAGCATTTTAAAAACTACCCATAGCTCACCATCCAGAGAGAACACACACCACTTTTATCCTTCTCGAAGCAACATTTTCGAACTTAACACTACTTGTGAACGACAGCTTTGCTGAAACTTAAAAGGCTCCTGAAGCTATCCACATCCAGCTCCCCCGGGACATAACGGGACATAACGCCCTCGCGGCACTGACGCCGTCTAGGACCAGTGCGAATGGGACAGGAGAGAGAGAGGCAGCCAGAGGCCCCACCACCAGGAGTCGGCACTAATTGTGCTGGCTCAGACGACGTTCCTAAAATACACATGACTCTCCTCCATTAGATTCCAGCAAGGTCTCGTCTTTTTTTTTTTTGCTATGAAAATAAGTTTTATCTATAATAAGTGAAAATTAGCCTTTGTAGCCAATAGTTTTCCAACTCATCAATTTTGACAAAACTTTTCAAATGTTACTAATGGCTTTCAAATTTAAAACAAACCTTTACCGTTTCTAGCTCAGAGTTAGGATATTCGCTGTAGTGAACGTTTGATCACTCCAGTTAGCTTTAAAGTGTCTGAACACTGAGGAATAAAGAAATGCACAGGCATAAAACAGGGGCCCTGGAGAAAGCACGGAGGTCCAGGAAGGAGACAAAGCAAAGTCTGGCAGAGGACTTTGCTTGTTCCCTAACACTTGAGAGAAAAGGGCAGGTGGAAGATTGAGGGAGAGAAAGACCATCCATTTACCTTTCGTAGTTGATTTGTGAAAAATAAAGTCTGCAGCAGGCTGTTCATGTAACAAGTCGCTCCCTGATTCTTTAAACCGACATAGCCCGTGTGCTTCTTTGAATCCCACCTACAAGATCAGTTTGAGGTTGAGGGAAAACCGCATAGGATGCCTCCTTGCTTCTACAATGTGCAGGGGCGACTCGACTAGATGTCAGCAGTGGTGGCCGACTTTTCACTACTTCCCACCATCCGGACACAGGCATGAAAGCCAAGCGCCCCTCCGAGTTCATAACTCACGGCCAGGCCCACGGGACATGAAGGCCATGGGTTCTCAGCACACGGGTCCCTTCAGTGGTCACTGATTCTATCTGCCCCAGTGCACGGGCCTGTGCAAACTCCACTCCAGCACTCGAGAAGCAGCTTACACACTGCTGACAGCAGACGGCCATCAGCCACCACGATCAGCACTCGCACATTCGATTAAAGTAGCTATGTTTATATGAACTGACTCCTGGTGGAGTCCTATTACGTACACATTAGGTCACATGTAGTCAGCGAGAAATGGAAGCAGATGAAATCCCCCTTTCCTGCAGCCACACACACAGGAAGACAAACGTGCACTGGCAAATTTGGTGCAGACTTCTAAACCCCTAAGGGCCTCTTAGTCCGCGTGTCGTGTGGAGGTTGGTTAGGAGAAAAGGTGGACTTTCTCAGAGTTGACAGGCCCCACTGACCACCGCCCCCCACCAAGTAATAACAGGAGGCTAAAGAGAATGCCACTGCAAAGCAGAACAGTCCTCCCCACTCCATTCCCGTCTCCCTCTGCATACAATGCAAAGACACGAACAAGCAGGACTGCCGCCAGCATGACCAATCACACAGGGGACATTATTGTGAGGTCAAGGTCCACAATACTGATTCCAGGAGTCAGTCAGTCCACGGCCTTGCAAACACACTCACGTGTGCCCAATGGCCCTGGTTAAAAATGCTCACGTGTGTGAAAATTTCAAACTTGACAAGAAAATCTAAGAAACCTAAATTACTGATGATTATTTTAAAAACTATCATAAAGATTTAGGTGATAATGGTTGAATAGGTTTCAACAAGTGAGACTGAACCAAGCAATGTTTTGATTGGTAAGGCTGAAAAACTCAACCTACTTGTTTAGTCAAGAGACACAGGGGAAGGTTTTAAAAATGAAGGAAATAAAAAAAAAAAGCACAAAATATTTAATGTGAAATACCTTGTTTTCACGCCCCCACTTTGATATGTGAATACAACTCAAGTGTATGTTTTGAAAAGTTTACTCAAGAAAAGCCTGATTCCTCCTGTACAGCCCAATTAACATAAAAGCTAACAAATTTTGCTTTTTAAAAAAATTCCTAGTGGCACACCCCCTTCCCGACACACCAGCCAGGACCCGGACTAAGCAAGAGGTCCTTCGTGGCCAGCCCACTGCTCCCTTGCCTGACAGCAGGGCCACATGGAAACAAAACACCGTGGGCGAGAGGCCGCCACTGAGCTTCCTAGACAGAACGTGTCTGTTTCAACCCTGGGCCTTAGAAAGCTTGCTGGTCTTCTATAACCCGACGCCAGCTTACCACCCCAGCCTTCGGCTCGACTCTTCACACTTTCCTGAGGTGCTGCCCCAGCCCACACTCTCCTGCTTGTGCCACTGTCCCTGTCGTTCTCCCTACCCCCGATTCCACCGTCCCTCCTCATCAGCCAATAACCAATCCATCCTTTAAGGCCGAAACTTCCTCTTGCACACAGACCTCTCCAAACCAGTGATGGAGCATCTGCTCGCAGGCCTTCCTCTAAGCTCTGGTGTACCCCACTCACTACTTCACCTCCTCAGTGGTTCTGCCGTCAGCACACACTGAGCCGCCCCGGAACTTCACAACCCTGCCCTCCTTCACAATAGAAACAGAGCCACTCCGGCTGTAGCCATGTACGTACTGGCCTCACTCCTTTACCCAACCAGCCTGTACGTTATGTCAATGAGACAGACACCCAACGCTGTCTCACTGACCATAATCATGTTCCTACTGCACGGCAGGGCCCGGCATACAGAAACTGCTCAACAAATCTGCTAAACAAAGCAGTGGATGTGAGGCTGGTACACATGTCCGTGTGTTCTGTGTGTGCGCCGAGGGGCGAGCACACAGAAGGTGCTTATCTGTGGAATATATGCATCTGTTAATATGCAAATGCTCTTACTACAGCACAAAAAAACATTTCTTAACAGCACCCCACTTAAGAAAAACTTACGCAACTCCATGGGGAGCATCCGCTTGTACAAAGACTTCGAAAGTCACTTTGTCATCATCTATAAATCCTTTCTCAGGATCCGTCACTTCCTATAAAAAATAAGAATATCCAACTTGCGTAAGAACACACGAACGCTCACTTCATTCCAAAGAGACAATTACCCTAGTACTTAATAGATTAAAATACTACTTTTTTAAGCACTCAGATTGTGCCTTCTGGTTTCGCAGTGTTTTGGTTGCTTTAAGCAGTGTTCCTGTAACACAAGCCTGTTTCCTCTAGGGGGCATGCCGGAGGCACTGGGGCATGGCACCACACCACAGAAATGGAGGAACCAGCGTCTGCTCATCGGCTAGGCTCAGGAGGTCCCAGGTCCCAGAGAACTCATGCTAGAGAACTGAGCAGGGCGTTAGGACTGTTCCACTAGTTTCTACCTCTGCAAAAGGCAGCCAGAATGAACGAACTTGAGAATGAATGAAGTCCCATGAAACCACCCATCACTATGCCTGACTCGGGAAGGGCCCCAATAGGTATTATTTCTTTTAAAGAAAATTTAGCCTATCAGGAAAGCTGCTGACTACCTTATGATGTTTGACAAAAAGTTGAGATTTGAGTCCTATTAGCTGCTAAAAATCTCAGCTGGGAAACTGGAGAAAACACATTTTCATAAATACTTGATCAACTTATAAGACAAATATTCTGATTCGAAGGATCCGAAGGATCTGAAGGATCCGAAGAATAAAAGACAGGGCGACACAGAATGATGCTCAGATTACTCAGTCTAAATCCACTGTTACTTACACTCCAGGCCATAAAATTGGAAAATCCCCAATCATTTTCTTTATGGAAGAACAAGTGACTAATACGACGACTGAATGACTTCTCGTCATCTCTGTAATTTATTATCTTCAGCACTGCTTGTGCATGACAAGACCACGACCTGTTTAAAGAAAATAATCTAAGCCTTAGTTGACATATTTCACTGATGTTTACACATTTTTAAAAACAAAGCAACAAAAATTCCCATGTTTTAAATTTATTTTTTAAGGGGTGAGGGAACATAGCTACCTTTAGTGGAAAAAGACACTAAAAGGGTTTGGAAATGCCTCCATGTAGTGATTAAAATCATTATTTTATTTTTTAACTTTTAAAAAGTTTAACTCAAGTGTTTTATTGCTATCTCTAAAATACATGTTTTAGATTCTATAAGAGACTATAGCTTTTTGGTCAGATAATAGTTCTAGTATCTAATACGGACATTCTTTGAAAATAATAGAGAAAAAGTGATGATGTTATTTTTTTGGATGAACAGACTTAAAATTCTAGGTTCTACTACTATTCAATGTGTCACTTCTAAGCACCACTCCCGCACCCTATAGCTTCCGTGGCTCCCAAGTTCCCAAAAGTACCGTTTCGCCAGCCTTCGGGTGGGCTGCATGGGGGCAGTGGGGATTCCCTGAGAAACTCTGAGCATGGGTGCCGATCACAACCACAAGAGAAATGACCACAGATGCAGTCACATCTGGGACAGTCCACAAAGGGCCTCTGGATCCATGCTCAAAAACCAGGAAGGTACACGACTTCAGCAGTCCGCCAAAGAGCTTCCAGTGAAAGCAGAGCTTATAAAGGGATGTCACAGCTGAAACCAAACGCCCGGAGGAGCAGTGCCACTCCCCTCGGCACTTCCACTCATCACGGTCCTTCGGGCTGGATGTGGAGGGCTCACTGTTTTTCTAAACTACTGTTCAGGCTAAAGTTGTCCGTTAGACTAGAATCTAGCCCATGTACTCATTGGATCAGGTCATCATGTGAACACAGGAAGAAAAATTTTAACCTATATCCAGAGGCCCTGGGTGCACCATAAAATGGGCTTGGTACTTAAAATATTCAAGAAAAATGAACCGCACTGTATTCCCTGGAGCTCTGACAGACCATCTAGAGCCAGTGCCCTATGGGGAACAACCTTCTCTGAGGGCACCAAAGGGCCACGGTCTGGAGGTGGCGGGGACACTAGACAGCCATGGTCCAAAGGAAGCAACTTGGGGACAAAGAGACCCAGAATTCCTTCAAACAATGTCTGTCACAACCAGTGTCTGATAAACCATGAATGGTGACAGATTTTAATTAAAGGGAAGAGCCAAACCCTTAGGATCGAATCAACAGGCAGAAACCATGACCTCTAATTTTTTTTTTTTTTAATCTTTAGTTTCATCTTAATAGAGGGACCACTAAGACTTTTCTCAATTTTAAGACTTTTTATATTGTACCTTTCCCCCCACCTAAAATAAAATAAGCCAAACAGCCCAAGTAGTAAAAGCCTGGAAGAATGTTTTATTGTGAATTTTCTGAATAACCCACAGGAGCTGATTAACACACCATGAGGAGGAGGTCGGCCTGAGAATTTTCCTTAACTACAGTTTTCACCTCAGGCAGTTACCAGGGTACAGGAATTATGGCTGGTAATCCAGCAGCCAGCCAGTCCCCTGGGCTGGTAGATTCTAACACGTGAAGTTTAGTTATTTACTTATAAGAAAAATACAGTTTCTCTAGTTTGGTTATAACACCTACCAGTGAGTTTTAAAGAGGGAAATGTATTTAATTTGAAATCAAAGGGCTATATACAGGTATCAAGGAAATATTTTTTTAAAAGTTCAAAATTCAAAAAGAATTAGGCCGATCAAATTTGGCTTCCAGTAATGTATTACAACCATCTGTGGATTTGTAATTGCATCATTTAAACTGTCTTACGTGGAATCAGATTCAGCATTGCACTGGAGAAAGAATCCTACGCTTTTTTGGTGTGGTCTGTCTGGATAAAAGCGTGGCATCACCATAATCTTCCATGGCAGATTTCGCACAAAACACGGAGGGCTAAGGACCGACTCACTCAGTCTGCTGAAGCGCTCGACAGTGAACTGAAAGGTTGCCTCGGAGCGCCAACTCGTGTCTGCAAGAAAACACAATGTCAACCAGAGCCCGAGCACAGTGAAACAAACAGTCCTGAAAACATCTACCAGCGGGATAAAGCTAATCCACACAACCGCCACCTAACTGCTAAGGCCTAGCTCTCCAGGAAGTGACAGCATCCTTCCAGTCTGTTAATAACCCAAAACAGCGAGATGACAGTTTGTGTGCGTGAAATCCTAACTCAGAGGGTAACACACACCTGCCTTCCCTAGATTCAGAACTTCAGTGTGATAAGAGCATCTATTCTACTCTATCTTAATCCCCGAGTAAGCCTTAGTGCGGGGACAGGGCTCACGGTGGCAGAGGGCGAGGGGGTGCTGAGCTGGCACACAGGGCCTTCGGGGCAGTGGGAACGGCCATTCCCAAGGAAGCGCAGCACTGTTTAGAAACAAAAAGACTGCTAAGAAGTTAGCCTAAAAATAAACGTTAACTTCATTAGTTCAGAATTTTTGTGAAACACCAGCCTGGACTCTCTAGGTGGAACAACTAAAAAAAAAAAGAAATAAAACTGGCATCTGAAGGCCAATTTAAGGCATTATGCTGTCCTCTGATACTGCGCAGTGCTGAAACACTGTCTCTCAGTAGACCTTCAACCAAAGTCACACTGTACAATTCCACCTTTTCCTGATGGTGGCTATTCATTTACAAGTGACACAGGCTGCCGATTAGCTGTGACAAACCCAGCAGTGTCCATGTTGATGCTTCTCAGACTCCTCTCATGAAGGAGTGGCCCTCCCAAGGCCACCCGCCAATCTGTCATGGCCAGCACTTTTATAGAACATCATTAAAACTGCCGCGGCAAGGCACACGTTTCTAGATGCTTTCTCTCACTTTCTGCGCCTGTCTTGTTGCAGGCCGGGGACAGCTCACAGCCGCGCCAGGGGACCAAGGGCCCCACTTTGAGGAGACACAGTTGGTCTACAGAACAGGAGCCTAGAGAGCTTTTTCCGGTTTAGAATCAGGTGCTACTTTGACACCCCTGCGTCCCAGGTTCCCAAAGCACCAAACAAGACCGAAGGCCTGGGGGAAGAACACGTTAGGGGCACCCTCCCTTCCCCCATCAGTCTCCAAGCTTCACTGTGACAGCAGAGTGCTTGGGACGCAGACTTCTCAGTGTGCATAAACTGCTTAACTGGTGACTAATTGAATTTGTTCTTAAGAAAACATGTCCATCAGTCCTCATGAGAGGGTAATTCTTTACCAAAGAAGTAAAAACCAAATAGATGTGTGACAGCGTTTTCACCTTCTTTTAAAGACTCTTGCTTCATCCCTCATTTGTTTTCCTACATGTAACCCTGCTCAGCGGTCCACAGAGTCCCCTCTGGAAGGAGAGAGCTGAGCAGGGGGAGTCACATCTGAGAGGTGCATTCGTCTGCATTTGAGTCTCTTTCAGTGGCAGGCAACTCTAATCCCTTTGAGTGATAATAAAAGTCCACTGAAAAGGCAAGAAACTTGCTGAGAGAATGGTGTCTAGAATGGCTTAGGAGAAAAGCGGACCACTTTTCCACAGACACACAGATCACATCTGAGCAGCATTTAAATCCCACAAGCAGCCATTACTCAATTTCTGCCTTACAGATGAGGAAACTGGGGCTCCCTGTCACTAAATAGCTTGTCTTATCCAAAGTGTCTTATCCAAGGTATTTTACAAAGTAACCAGAGGACGTTTCGACACCCGAGATTCGTGAACACTAAGCAGTGACCCTGCCTGATTTGGAGGATGCCATTCCAGCGTTTGGCTTAACACTCCACAAAACACAGACCCCAATAAAACCGGCCTGCTTTACAGTAACCCCAAGAACTGAAAAAAAGCAAAGGAGAAATCACCGCTGGACATTCAGTCCTTGGGGCCTAGAGAATCCAAAGCTGCAGCTACCACCTCTCTCCTAACACCCCTATTTTTATTTTGTTTTCACAGACAACTTAACTCTTTGTAGGCTTAGATTTTTATATAGACGAAAACTGATACATCTTATAAATGCTTTCCTGTTCTTCTACTCCACACTTTTGTCCAATTCCCGAATTAACCCTGAAATGTCAAATAGGACCAAACGTCGGCAGAGTCAGCGTGGCACTGAGTCCAGAGATGGCAGGCCCGTCAGAGGCAGAGAGGCTGGGCGCCCCGAGCCTGGCACCATCGCGGCTCACGGCGCTCCGTTCACACTCGTGGATTTATGCATTCGATGTGAGAGTCTGCCTCACATTCAAGGTACATCCTCAGAACAGACGTATCATCCAAACACACTAATCAGGAAGTTTAACATGAGACTGCATGTGAACAGAATCTCACCCTACGGCTGGAAATTCTGTACACTAATTGGTTAATTATATTAAATATCAAAAGATTAATTATATTAAATACCAAAAAAGGAGGGGAGGAGGGGCAACTTGAAACCCATCTTTGGCAGATAAAGCATCTGATATGCCCCTATGTGGAACGAATCTTTGCCCAAAAACATGGGTGAAAAGTACTCAGGGGTCCTATGTATTATTTTTACAACTTCCTCTGTGTCTATAATTACTTCAAAATTAAAAATGGTTTAGAAAGCAGTATACCTAGGATTATACTTGCAGTATTAGTATTTCATCCAAATAAAGACTCTAACCTGCCCTATGCCACAGCATCTATTTCATTACTCCGTACATCTTTTTATTGTAAATGACAGGACGATAAGCTTGTGTTAACTGCTGTCATCACACAGTCTGTCAGAAAACTTGATAACCTGCTACCTTCCCACCCTGCCCCGAGAACAGCGGCAGGTCTCACATGGTCAGCTACCACGTGTCCAGTCTTAAAACGATCTTCTCTTCCCAGGGCAGAGAACAATGTACCAGCCTGTGTTTCAGTTGAATGAAAAAGCATACTTCTGGTTTATAATCAGAAAGGTTAGCCTGAAGTTTTCCCAAATGATGCTCTTGCAGTAATTTTAATCAAACACCAATCATTCATTCTAATTCAAGTCTTTGCAAGGCCTAGTTAATTTCCAAGAAATTACTTCTGTTTCACGGGCACCACTGACGTTTACCTAGATCCATCTAGGTTGGCAGAGACTGCTTGTTCTAAAACTTCTCGTGGTCATCTCAGGAAAAACTGAGTTAAGAAAGTAAAATCGAAGTAGAGTAAGATGATACAACTAGAAAATGATTCTGATACTTGCCCATAATTCTATGTTAAGAGAATTTGTAAATGTACTCCACTTCACTAAACATTTTTCTAATCTGTTGTTAGATATTTAACTTCTGTGTAAGAAATCTACCTTACTAAGCCCTCTGCGCACTCAAGGCACTGTTCACTGAAATCCAGTGTTTTCCAGATTAAGATGTTAAAAAGAGATTCAGGAAAAAGGGGTTCTAAAGTTCAGAGTCTTGGGGAATCATTAACAAAAAGCCTTGAAGAAAGACATTCAGATACTGACAGCTAGAAGTACTGTAATAGACAAAACATTTAACCTCGTACTCCTCAGACTTCCTAAACTCACAACACACACATCCCGCAGAAGAGGGTTTTGAAAACAAATCACGACAGAAAATGCTGCCCTAAAGCAATGCTTCCACTCCTAGAACTGGAACCATCTCCCTCCAGCCCCCTTTGTCATCAAAGAGAGAGGATCTTTTCACTCTCTTACCCCTGGCACCTCTCAAAGGGCACCTAAAATCCAAACCAGGAAGGAGCTACTACTGAAGACCTCACTCTACTTTCTCCTAGAATATGCTTTTTCCATTTGGTAATTCACAATGGCAGTGAACGTTTCCACTTTTAGGTTCTATAGTTCGGCACCATTATTTACTACTAATAATTCAGTAAAACTGCATTGAGAGGGAGGAGATTTTACATACATTATGCCCTCCTAACGGGGGTTCACAAATGAGGCAATTCAGGCCCCCAAGAGATATCTGGTAGTATCTAGAGACATTTTTGGTTGTCACGACTTGGGGTTAGCATGGGATGACACTGGCATCCTATAATGCACAGGACAGCCCCCTACAACAAAGAATGACTCACCCAAAAAGGCAATAAACAGTGCGGAGGGTGAGACACCCTGTCCTTTTATCTACAGCTGTGCCTTCTCCCAAGCCCTCCCCGCTAAAAACATGAATGGAAATACTAGTATGAAATTGCTCTGTGGAAACTAGACTGGGAGGGCTGTGACTGGGTGGCCAGCTACTGCTCCACAAGCGGCAGGAAATCGGTCCCTGACTCAGAGACCTGGCCGTGCCTTCCCACTGTGCTCCCTGAATCGCTTTTGGCATCTCCGGTGTCTGAAATAAAACCAAGAGCCCAGTAACCAAAGAGACCGCACCCACACCATTGCCCTGGGTCTACAGTGGAAAGCGCACTCCACAGGTAACAAAGCAGCGGGGTTTAGACCACGCCTCTTTACCTTCCTCAGATATTGCCTCAGCCAGCTGCCAGGGGGTAAACCGCACTGTGAGAGAACTCTCAACTACGGCTGCAGTTTCTCATGGAGGCTGAACTTTTGGCAGGAGGTCTGAACAGCAGTCCTTCTGGTGGTGCAGCCCGTGGCTGATGAGGTTTCTTTCAACTGCCCCGTTACACCCCTGGGAAGGACACAACCCTCATGAGGATTGATGGACATGCTTTTGACAGAACATGGTTTCATATTATACTGCAAGATTCCAGGGGCTGCATAAAGTGATTACTGGCTGCTATCTGCTCATGATTTTTGACCTTGCAAATGTACACAGGTCACACAGTCTGATAAATTATAAAGAAGAAATTGCCTCGAAAGAAAGCGGTTTCCTAGGCACAAAATGTCCATGCCATGTACATATGCAAATACTTTTTGCATAGAAGATATAGACCAAAAGTTAATGTGGGAGAATGAAGCCCAAAACTTGGTTCTGATTTCCTAACAGGAGTGGGGCGGGATTATCAGCTACAGACAATTGATATACACACTACAATAAGAATGCAAAGGATAGTCAAGTTCCAACATCTAGAAGTATCTTGCTTCAAACCAGAAGGAAAGGAGAGTAATATGTACTTGTTCTACTGAATACTAACATTTGGCTGGAAATTTTCAGGCCTGAGTAAACACCCGTCTACTATAAACTTCTGTATTTAAACCTTCTCGCCTAGGCTGGGGAAAATCAACTTACCTTGACATTTGTAGGCAACCTTGAAATTCAACACTAAAAGAGGCTTCTAAATTTTCTTCAGTTACAACTTCCTAAAAACTAGCTACTTAAGAAACTCAGAAGTACTCAAGGAAGAAATATGCATAACATATTTGTGTTTCTGACAGAGTTTTTGCCCAGTGCAAGTAAGCCACAGGTACTTACCATCCTCCATATCTTCCTCTGTGTTGTTATGCCCATCGCTCATGGCCACATTCCCGTTGATAACAGGGTTTTGAGTAATTCTTGGTGGGTCATCTGTATCTCCAGCTTTAAAGAAAACAAAGAAATTCCATGGTTTTTACCGTCATGGCTTAGATTAAATACACAAAAATATACTGGTACTTTTGACGATTTCCGGTCACAAGTAAGTTCCAATTGCTCCGTAATAAATGCACTCTAACCCAAAAGGGATTTCTCTAGTATATTTACTAAATATGAACTTGGGCTGCTTCCAAAATGCTAAATGGGACTTAGAACACTGAGTATACCACACAATAATCTGCTTCGTCTGCAATGGTATTTATTTTGAAATAGGTTTCCTACTCATCAAACCTCAATCAATCCTAGAGAAAATATTGTTGAGGGTTCACTTAATATATATAAAACAGTGTACATTAGATCTTTTTACTGCAGATACATGTCAGTGACTTAGAACATCAAATTGTCATTCTCAAAGTGTCACTAGACAATTATTGTATAACTGAAGTATAAATCCATGCAAAATCCAGAACTGGTGTTTTAGGGGGTGCAGGGAATGTGGAAAAGAGAGCCCTAGGAGAGCTGGTATGTACAAAGAATCCGCAAAGGATTGAGAAACTAATAAAATCGTTTTGTCATTCTAAATGCTGGCTGAAATCTTGCTTGAAACATTTACATGTAGTCAGAAGCATGGATTTAAAACTTTTAAGCAATGACTAGCAAATATAAGGTGTGAACTCCAACTGTAACATTCACATCACTATTTTCACTCGTTAATTTAAAAAACAATCTTCTTATACTAAGGTCCATGATTTAAAAGGGGGAAAAAAAAAAAGGCTATGACAAGACTTAGGATTTAAATAGCCTCTACTGGCCAAAAGGGCCATACTTCACATTTAAATCCTGTCCTTCCACATATCATAACAGCTGACTGCACTAATGCTAGCCTGTTGCCTGTGCACTCGGCTTTCTCTGGGGCATCGGCCACTCGGACAGAAATTGAGTCTCAGCTACAAACGGAGATGTGGTGTAAAAATAGCTACATAGGTGTGTCCCTGGCCTCGGTTATCTCAGAGCCCTTCTAGCGTTCAGACCAGCACTCGTTCAGGTTCAGCACCACGGACAGCACCTCTCTCCCCCTGTGGATTCTCTCAGAAACCCCAAACCACTGTCAGATTACATCTCTCGAATAATTCCAGAATATGAACCACATTTTATCCTTCTTAAGCATCTCACACACACGTGAGAAAACCTTGGAAGCCAAGAATAGGTACTGCCGCCCACATTTAGACAGACCACTTCTAATCTTGATACTCTTTAAGACGTTTTATTAAATATCAATATACATACTTGATCAACAACTTTGTTAAAAGCTATTAAAAAAAAAACATATATACATTTTTTAACTGATCCCTTGACCACCAGACCCTAACAGAAAAATTGGAGGAGAGAAGTGGGGAAAGGAGAAGTTCTTTTACTGTTACTTAATTAGCTCAAACTCTAAAACATGTGCTTAAAAAGCAAAATGAAAAATCAGGTACATTGGCTGAAATGTCTTTCATCCACATTTATCCTCCTAAATTAAGCACATCAAACCACCATAAAAATATTTTATGAGGAAAGAGCCCTATGAAGGGCTCTGAAAAAAAGGCACAGTCCACCAACAGAATATTATTATACAGCCGTTTTTAAAAAAGGTTCTTAATGTACCTACATGGAAAGTTCTCGAAGTTATGTTATAAAAAAATAAATAAATAAGATACCAAGCAATAAGTGCAACCTTTGCTCTAAAAGATTTAAGAGTATACTGGAATAAGAATCTATAAATTCCCATTTCCCTTTACATGAAAAACAAACACGGAGAGGGTACACAGAAACTATTAAGAAGTTCTATAGAAGCAGACGAGTATTCTTCACTATAGACACACACTCATCACATGAATGCACTAGAAATCTTCAAGTAATTTGCTTGATGCACACCTGATACTTTAACTTTAGCTCCTCAGTCCAAATCTGTCCCACTGCAATAGCTTTAAAATATGGCTTATAATGCGCAAATGCAAAAATAACAAATAAGCAATTCTCTGTATACAAAAGAGTATTGCTCCTAAAACTAGGATGTTATGTAAATGTAAGCAGTCTAAACTGTGGCAAGTCACAACTTGCGTGATCTGTGATTCTGAAGATTCTGAAATCCAAATGAATTAAGATTACAGATGAAATAAAGTATCTTTAAGGGTTTGTTTTGGTGATTTGAGGTAGAGCACTTTTCACCAGAAGTTACAGTAATAATAAAAATCAAGATCAAGAGATCTATGGATCACCATCCGCAACACTTTACTTACTGTGCAGGGTGGAGAAATGAATAAACTGGACCAGTTTTTCAGCAGTAGGAGTGAGTTCAATGTGGTGAATGAAGAAAGCCTAATATTTTGTAAAATGAGGGATCCTGTTCCAGTGTTAATGAAGACAGGATTCTCTGCAGTTGGCCCCAGAAGGCAAGGCAGGCAGAGTTTCACAGCTGAATGGGGTTCTCCTGAGCAATACCCCTTTCTGATGGGCTGACCAATCTGCTCTTCCACCATTCATAAGCATGGAGATGGTGCTCAAGGCCAGGGGCTGTGAAATGGCACTAAGTCCCTGGTTGGTCCACCATGTACATGAGGACTCTGGCCCCAGGAAGATCTCAAACAACTGCCATGGGGCCTTTGTAAAAAGCTGGCAACTCAAGTCTACCTCCTAAGGGGCTGAATACCCGGTTTTAAAATGCTTCTCATAAGTGAGTTAGTTCAACAAGAGAATTAAAAATTTAATTAAGACACAGTAAATCCCTGGACCAGAATTAAATGATAAAAGCACCTCATAGCTACAAAAAATCCTGTACTAGGCTTCCAGAAACGTCCTAAATGATAAGACAACCTCCTTCATCATCAAAGGAGTGAAAGATTGGCGTGGATATGTATTTGTAACTATAAAGTGATCCCAGCTCCTGAATTTTATGTCCTGCATAGCTGGAATTTTCCCAGATGTGTCAACTCTCATTTGGCCAATATGTATGACAACACTAATTTTCTGACACACAACAATCTCAAATAAGACTGGAGACATGTCTGGCACCAATGACAACATGTAATGTCTCAAACAGATGAAACGTCCCAGATAGGCCAAATGTCTGCAGGAGAAATAAGGCGATTATCAATCCATGATACATACGACACCCAGAAAAACGACAGACAACTGTTTCCATTACTTGTGATTGGTAAGCCTTTTCACAATAAACCTTGTGACAAGTATCAGAGGCATCGTTTTAATTTATGTGTAAAAAGGTACAAAATACCTTTCTTAAAGAATGACTTTAGAAACATACGAAAGGCTACCTTGGCTAGTTACAAAGCCTCTATTCTCCTCTTTTACTGAGGAGGCCTATGCTTATATTCAGCTTTTCTTCCCACTGCCTTCCATTTGTGATGTCATAACGGAACTACTAACCCAGAGAACACTTGCCAATTGCTATGGAAATGATGCTGCGCTAATGCAGCACCTGAATCTCACTCTCGGATGAGCTAACAGATGAAGAACATTATTCCACTTTGTTGGCTTTGACATTTTCTGTCACTTCACAAAGACTTCTCAAACTTCTCACAAAAACACTGGGTGGGAGAGACCAAACACCACAATGAAACCTCACTATCTTCCAACTAAGATAGTTTCAGGACCGCAAAGACCCTGGGCCACAAAGATCCAGCCATGCCTCAGATTCACTCTCTACTCAGCCCCCCAGATTCCTCCTTGATTTTTCCGACTAGTGATACGCTCCCGTGAGCAAAATCACAATACATGGAAGTACCAACTCTTAGTCCCTCGATCAGTCAAGCAGAGCCTCTGACAGCGCATCTTAATCCCAACTCTACCAGGTCACTTTGAATTCCAAGTCACCTCCCCTCACCGGCTTCGGCTTGGTCCTCCTCCTCTCATCTTCTCTCTCCTGGCACTGAACCCATTTTAAAGAATACTACATAAAATAGAGGTTATCAAGGTAAACTAGAACACTGGTATCTTCCTGCATATTCATTTCTTAATTGGCAACCCCAAATATATTTCAGGACAGTTCAGAAATATCAGCATTGGTTCTAGAAACCCATCAGCAGCATAAGGACCCCAATCTGAACTCCTGAGTCACCTTCTTGTCCAAGCCTGTGGTTCCCCGCCATGTCTGCATGGCTCTGTAGTAGAATGTGCTGGGGCCAGGGGAGGTGGGGTTCTCTGGTCCACATCAGAGTGACTGCATAGAATCTCTGAGAGCTCTACACCTCAACATTCTTTTTTTAAAAGCTCCCCACAAAATTAAGACCAAAAACACAGTCAAGCAACTTCATCAATTTAAATTATCACTCTCAAAAGGCCAAGTGGCCCAGAAACAGAAAGAGGATGCTAATGGGAAGGAAAAAAATAAATAAAAATAAAGTGTGGTTCCTAGTTCCTTAGCTGTTGCTATGGTGGGACACAGGATGAGGGGTACTTGGGAACACGCGGCACTAGCTTTGCAACTTTCCTGTAAATCTAAAATAAATCCAGAATTTAAAGTATATTTTTAAAAAGACAACACAGAAAACCCTCAAACCTAAGAAGCAAGGAATAAAACTGATATTAAATTTATACACAACTTTCAACACGAAGCATCCACATAAGCATGTGTGAAATTCTCATGCAATCAAAAAAACGAAGAAGAAAGGCAGCCTGTGAGCTGAGATCTGGAATCTGCTTCTCACAGATGTTGGGGAAAGGCGCTCACAGCAGAGCGCCTCAAGTGGGTGGGGGGGTCACGGGGGCGGGGCGCTTGTGTCAGTGCCGGCCCACTTCAGTTTGCTTCCAGTAGCTCCCATTGACTGGCTGCCTAC
The DNA here is from genome assembly GCF_000325575.1 of Pteropus alecto. Lineage (NCBI taxonomy): Eukaryota > Metazoa > Chordata > Mammalia > Chiroptera > Pteropodidae > Pteropus > Pteropus alecto. The sequence goes on along the minus strand of NW_006436812.1, from coordinate 164,852 downwards.
TGGGTTTCAGATAGTGACCACAAGCCCGAGGTGACGCAGAGTGGGATGTTTTCCTGTTTCCAGATAGACCCTTGGACTTAGATTCTGTCACCAGACCCCAGCTGGGCTGTGAGGTCACTGCCACAGGAGGACCCCAGGTCTGTAGGGCTATGGAGTCCCTGCTCTTCTCACTTTCTCTACACAATTCCTCTCTGAGATACTACCTGCCCATGTGGCCCCTTTCCTCAAGGAGGAATGATCAATGCTCAGACATAGCACAAGTTAGATGGAGTGGCCAATGAACCCAGAGGCACTAGTCAGAAGGAAATAAAGATTAAAAAGTCCTGAACACAGAAGCAAGATGCTGTGAGAGGTTCTTTAACATCATATTTTTTAAAACGCCTACTCTCAGCATAACCTGTACTGCACCATTTCTCAAACATCACCCCAGTCTCATTTTTCTACTGAACGTATTTTGTGATAACTGCAGATTCACAATTATTACGGAAATAAGAGGTCCCTTTCCCTTTACCCAATTTCCCCCCAAGAGCACGATTTTGCGAAATTATAGCACAGTGTATCACAACCAGGTTATTCCTACTCACTTGCACTCATTTATGATATGTAGGGTGTTGTGTCCACCAGTCCCGATACCAAACGGTCTCAACACGAGGACCCTCGGGGTGCCCGTTCACAGCCACACCCAACTCCCCTGTGTGTGCCCCTTCATCACCCCTGGCAATGACTCATCTTCTCCACATCCATAATTTGTCATTTCAACGATGTTACAGAAAACAACATAGGTATGTCACCTCCCAGAACCCCTTTGACACTCAGCGTAACTTCCTCAAGACTTATATTGTTGAGGGCTCCATGACAGACACAGGCCACGCTGTGACCAGTTTGGGGATAATACGAATAAAGTTGCTATGCACATTTTTGTATAGGTTCTGGTTTCATATTTATTTTTACTTTTGGATTTTAAAGAATGAAATGCTCACAGTAGCAAGGCAAGGAGGGTGTAGAGATGCATAGGGGGAAATAATGACCTTCCCCGTTCCTAGCTTGTGAAGGAGGCCACCGATGTGTCACCTTCCAGGCTTTCTCGATGTTCGCATATAGACACATAAGCACAATGTGCATTTACTTTTTCTCAGCAACAAAAAAATGGTACACTATTCATGCTACATGGATAAATTACAGCTATCCCAATTCGGTATACGTACATATATATATAAACATGTACATGGATTTAATTGTGAGCAGCACCATAACATGATGTCATGATTTACTCCACCATTCCCCTACAGATGACTGTTTCCATTTTTGGGAGGGCGGGTGGGGGGGTGTTGGCCATTTGACTGATGCCGCAGCAAACAACTCTGTACTATGATTTCTGTCCTACTATCCATTTTGTAACCAGGTCTTTCTCAAACAGATCTGGTCCCCCCAAGTAGTTAGCCATGCTCTTCCCAATGGCACTTATCAACAAGGCATCTGAGAACCAGAACACTACCAAATGGCTCGGAACAGCTAAGTCACATGACCCGCCTCCTGCACAAAGTTCACATGCTGTTCAGAGGACTCTTTCAGCTCCTACGCAGAGCTCCATTACATTTACTTTGAAGAAAGACTTCAAATACAATCAATTTCTTGATGTTCTGGCCCAGAAAAAATCCTCAATGTATGGAAGCGAGCTCCAAGCTCACCCAGAGGAGCAAAAAGACAGCTGACACGCCGACTGAGAGAGAAGGTGCAGCAAGCGCGACTGAGAAGGAGGACGCAGCACTCGGGCCATTTATAAAGGGAGGGCGTCCAGAAGCCAGGGCGGTGCTGGCCTGCGGGACACAGCAGGGACAGAGCAACCCGATGGAGGTGGGGCAGTCACGACCCAACCCCCTGCTCTGGGGAGTGGACGGGGCTCTGAAGGCACCCACAGAATCAGGGACTCCCAGGCTGTGAGCTGCCACACTGCCTAAGAAACCGAACCTCCTGAGAGCTGGGAACTGACTTCCTGACACTCAGAGAAAATACAATTCTGTGAAAAAAGTCGGTAGCTGTGGAGGCAACTCCCGTCCCGTCTTCTAAGGCAATGCTAGATGGGACCAGGGAACACAGCCAGACCCGGGACAGAACCCAGAGGTAACCTGGGGGTGAAGTCCTTAGAGGATGCAAACATGGTGAGCAGTGAGATGTGGGTCTAACTCTCTCTGCTCTCACCCTGGGTCTGACAATCAGTCTTTTCTTTCTTCCTTCCAGGACTCAGTGGCTCCCATCTTTACCATCCGTATGGCCACTGGGTGGAGAGCAGGAGGTGCCGACCGGCAACATGGCCCATTTGCCAAGAAGCTCACCTTTCCAGTCACAAAGGCCACACTACCTATGGGCCCCCAGGAAACACCCAAACGGTTTCCAGGCCTTACTCCCTCCATGCTTGACCAGGAAACTGAAACTTCTCAGAAGCAGTCAATTTCTGAATGTGGTCCTAAGTGGAAAACTTGAACTATACTTCAAGAAGATCATTTCTAATCCATTATCATTCCATTACCAAGGCCTAAAAGGTTAGGGCATTCCCTATTTGCCTGCAATTACAGTAACAACGAAGACGACTTTCTAATTACTTTCTTCTAACACACGTCCTTCCCAGACAGGAGTTACTTGGGAGGGAAAGGCAAGCATCTCAGCCAGGACTGGGCAGAGCTCACACTCTCCTCTCAGAAGTTGGTCAACCTACTTATCAAGCATCTTGTGGGTGCCCAGAGCTGGGTGGGGCCCTGGAGCTGAGGAGGAGACAGACAGATAAGTGCCCTGGTCTCCTGGAGCTTGCTTTCTTGTGGGAGGACAGGAGGCAACAACTGCAGTGGCGAGGAAAACAGAGTAGTGACAGAGCCACAGGGCTTGGGCACATCCATCAGGCATTAAGGAAGAGGCAACATCCAGGTCGAAACCACGAATGAAAAGGAGCCAGCTTGGCAGAGATCCTAGAGAAGAACATTCCAGATGGAGTAGGCAAAAGAGAAGGTGGGAGATGAGGTTCAGACGGAAGGTGAGCAGGGTCAAGGTCATGGAGGGCCCTGAAGGCCATGAGAAGGGTGCTGAATTTCATTCCCAAATGTCCCTAGCTGGGCATGTGCTCCCACCAGCAGCAGCCAAATGAGGAGGAAGCCACAAGGAGGAAATCATACCTTAATCAATACCGCAACGCTAAAGTCTTCTGATTTATTACTTCTACGATTTTTACATGATTTGGCCATATGTATCCCCCAGGAGGCTGGCTGGGAGCCCACTTCTGGGTGGCAGTCCTGTCCTACCAAACCAGGACTTCTTTGGTCCTCCGCCTTTGGTGAGCCACCGCAGGGCCTGAGGTCAGTGGACCAGCTGCTAAGTAGTGGAGCCTGAAGGTTCAAAGTAGACTCACAGTGTTGAAATCTGACGGTTAGCTCTATATGCTAAAATAATCCCCATTTAAATTAGTTCTATGAAAATAAAACCCCCAAAAGGCCACATATAAATTTGTGTTCCTTAAATAAAACTATTTGTTCAGGGCCTTAAGTTTGGCTTGATTATGTAAAAACCATCTGTTCCCTAGAGAATCATCGTAACTGCCAATCGTATCTGTTTCACAAACCCTGACTGACGACTGGCGTGAATGCTGGCGGGGCCCTGAGGGGCGTGCAATCCCGCACAACTACAGAGCTTACAACTTCGTCTCTACTGCTTTCTTACACATCTGGTCCTGTTCCACAAGAAAAAGGGGCGGCATTATCTGCTAAGCTGCGTAGCGCAGTCCACTGTGGGAAAGGAAAGAAGTCCCAGCACACACGGCAGGGACGGAGCTTCGCGGAGGCTACGGGACAAAGGTAGAAAATGTTAGCCGAAGGATTAATACCTAGAATAGAGCTCCTAAAAATCAAGAAGAAACACCCAACCACAGCAAAGGAGAAATTCCCAAGAGATAAAAAAAAAGACTAACTAATATGCTCAACTTCCCTAAATAACATGATACCACTTTTCACCTGCCAGATTCACAGCGAAAAATGCTGGAAATGCCCATTGACACTGAGGGTCTCACAAAATGTGTGGTGTCGAATGGCTGGCTGGCACGCAATTTACGGTCAAATTCTTCTCCCCAAAGGAGATATTTTATCCCCCCGCCAGCCACTGGCGAAGCAGTACTGCCTCAAAGCAAAGATTTTGATGAAACAATTGTGAAGATGACCACAAAGGCCAGGTTGACATAGTCAAGAATAGAATGTCACGGTTTTAGACTGGTATGATTCGGCCGCCATGCTAACCCAAAGGCAGAACTTGTTTAAACTAAAAGTCAAATATCCTTTCACTCCAAATGTGATTTCTAGGAATCCATTCCAAAGAAAACTAGCATGCCCCAAAATATACGCAAGCAAATTTCTTACACTAAAGTACCATTTTTTAGAGAAAATTAAAAACAACGTAAATGCCTATTAACAGCAAAGGCCACCTGTTATATGGCTCCATTTATACTCAGTGTCCAGAACAGGCCAATCTTCAGAGACAGAATGCAGATCAGTGGTTGCCTGGAGTTGGGGGGCAGAGAGTGGGGAGACTGGAGAGGTGATGGCTGAGGGGTGCAGGGGCTTCTTTCTGGTGCGATAAGAATCTTCCCAAACAGACTGGGGTGGTGCCTGTGCAGCTCTGGGAACAAACTAGAAGCCACTGAATGGTATACCTGAAACAGTGAACTGCAAGGGAGGTGAATTCTACCTCGATGAAGTTTTCAAAAAGGAGACAAAGACTTAACAGAAATGGGCCATTTCACGTGGAGACAATCAGTTCCACAAATCACAAGTTTCTGAGAGCTCTGCACAGTAAATAATGTGCATACTAAGCAACCGAATCATGTATAGATGTTCCATTTTCTCCTGTATTTCTCTTAAAATAATATTAAACCAATTAGCTACCATATTTACTCTACATTCATGTAGTTTTAAATAAAGTAAAACTATAACAAGGGAGTATGTCCGCCACTGAATAAATTACTAGGCTGTCCATACAGAATGAATGAAGCTGCACGTATATGGGCCTGAGACGATGTCCATAATGCATTAAGTAAACAATGTTTACATCTGAAGAATAGTCTGTCTTTGTGTCCATGTTGTTCAAATGTTTCAGTGAATATGTATTACCTTTATAACAAAAGTAAACACACACACACATACACACACACAAGCAAAGCGAATCATGCAAAAAGCACACACACACAAGCAAAGCAAATCATGGTGCAAAAAGCACAACCAAAACACTGCCCAAGCATGACACCACCTCAACAGTCCTTAGGAGCTGTACCAGAAAAGGGAAAAGAGGGTGCCCAGCTGCCCACTGCAAGTCAGGAGGGAGGGGGAATCCTAGACCCGTCCCAGAACAAAGGGACTACCTAAACGACTTGTGGCCTGGAAGGTCAGTTTATACCTTGGCAAAAGCAGCAACCTCTCTTAAATGCCTGGATTTTCCTTAAAAACTGTTTTTAAAAAGACAAGGCAGTTGGGAGGTGGCAGGGAGGCCAAAGCTGTAGAAAGATTTTAAGCAAGCTCTTGTTGTGCTTATTAAAAACAAAGTCAAACACAACCCATTTCAACTTAATTCCTTTATTTGAATAAACCACAAACAGAACCACCTAGGACAGAAGACTAAGTTGCTTCTAGTGTTTGTATCACATTGGTGCAGGCAGACCCCCACTGAGGTTTTACCCGAGGGGACCCACTGCGATTCAAGACCTTTTGAAAAACCAGTGGCCAAAGAAGGGGTTTAAAGTTCTTGGAAGGAAGACTAGTTTCTCAGGAGTAGCAAAGAAAATCTGGTCTTATTTTTAAAAATTAAGGAGGAGGAGGAGGGCACCATTCAGCCCACAAACCAGTAGTAAAGAAAGACCTTGAATACCTTCGGTGCACTAGCAAAGCCCTTGTGAAAACTGGACATTCAAGAAGTCTGTGTTCACAAACTGAGAGACTCAACAGTAAAGATGTCAGTTCTCCCCAAATTAACCTCTATATCTGAACACAATTCCAATCAAATCCCAGCAGAACTTTTTATACTCATAGACAAGCTGATTCTAAAATTTATATGGAAAGGTAAAGGAAATAAAGTAAAACAACTCTGAAAAGAAAGAACAGTTTGAGGAGTTGTACCACCTGAATTTAAGACTCACGATAAAGCTTCAGTAATGAGTGTTGTTGCACCAGCAAAGGAAGAGACAGACCAACGGAACAGGAGAGTCCAAAAACAGGCCCACGTAAATATTACTATTTGATTTTTGACAAAGGTATATAACCTATTCAATGGGAAAAGAATAATCTTCAACAAATGGTAAAGGAACAACTGGACAGCCATAGGCCAAAACAAAGAACCTCAACTTCATATATTATACAAAAATTAACTCATAGTGGATTGTAGATATAAATATAAAATTTAAAACTATAACTTTTAGAAGAAAACACATAGGGTGGGGCAAAGAATTCTTAGTCATAACATCAAAAGGAAGATCCATAAAAGAAAACTTTGAACAGACTGGACACTTCATTGACACTAACAAGGTTTTGCTCCAGAAGACACTGTTCCGTGAACAGACAGACAGTTATAGATAGATTGGGAGAAAATATGTGCGAATCACCTATCTCACAAAGGACTTGTATCCCAAATATATAAGAGCTCTGGAAATTTGATAGTTAAAAAATAACCCAACAGTTGAACAGACACTTCAAAGAGGATATAGGGATGGCAAATAAACACATGAAAACATGTTTGTATATAATAGATATATGCAAATTAAAACCACAAAAAGATACCATTACCCAACCTATAAGGATGACTAAAATTAAAAATACTGACGCTATCCATTGCTAGCAAGGATGTGGATCACCTGGATGGCTCAAACTTAATGGTAGGAATTCAAGACAGCAGAGGCACTGAGAAAGACAGTTTAGCGGTTTCTTATAAAGTACATCTTACTCTAGAGAAATGAAAACTCATAGTCACACAAAAACCTGTACACGAATATCTAGTGATTTTATTCCTGGAGACAACCCAGATGTCAGTCAGTGAGAGAGAGATAAGTAACTGTGCTCTGTCCATACAATGGAATGCCCTCAGCAATAAAATGGGACGAACTACTGATACACCTAACTTGATGACTCTCAAAGGCACTGCTCCGAAAGAAATGAGCCAGTCTAAAAAGTTTACATGCTGAATGAGTCCATTTACACCACATCTGCAAAAGGACAAAACTGTAAGGGATGGAGAGCACGTCAGTGGTTGCCAGGGGCTGGCATCAGGTGGAAGATGTGACTACACGAGAACAGCATGAAGGAGTTTTGGGGGGCGAAGGAACTGCTGTGTGATTATGTTAGTAACAAATCACTCGTGTTAAAACCCAGAGAACCATATCTCCCAAGTCAAATTTACTGTATAGTAATTTAAGAAAAAAGAAGGAAAAAAAAAACACCTGTAGGGCAAAGAGAATAAGGAATGATTTACTAACTCTTCAGATAAATACTCCCTTGGTATATGGTTTCGACTTCTTTAACTATTTTGGAAAAGAGAGCTAAATGATTATAAAAGATGTAAGGTCTGAATCTTTTTGCTCCAAGAACTTTATTAGGTGGTATGGTACAAAAGAGTACAAAAATATTTGCATCAAAACTCATTTTTGGGAGGAAGAGCTGAAAATGTTAAAAGAGCCAGGAAAATGGGAGGTCTAAATAGAATTGGGAAAAAAAAAACCTACTGAAATATTGGTTTAGTAACACACAAACTCAGACAGATTTCCCAAATAGTTCCAACTGTCTCATACAAGCTACTGGAAAATGAAAATGAGGAAGAGGATACAAACAATATTAATGAGTAGACTGTTGCCTATTACGGAGAATTAGAAAGTAAAAAAGCACAAATTACTTTTTGTTTAAGTGCTCTCCTTGGATTCTCAAGAAACACCTGTTAATCGTCTTAAAGGAATATCTTATATACACCTTTAAGTGGAAAAAAAAATTTTTGGTCTCCATTCCCCAATCCATGGAACTTCCCCACTGCAGGGACCATCCAACTGCCTGTTCCCCATCCCCATGGCATTAGGTGATGCAGAAGTGGCCACCCCGCTGCTGTGGATGACTAGACCGCCACTAATCACCACCCGAACATCTTCACCCATTCTGCCATACAGAACAAGTCACTGCTCTCTATCCCAGTGAGCTTTCTGGAGTCAGAACTACAACCTTGTCCCCAATTAGGTTAACAGCACAAGTCTGCTACACACACAAACGTGATGTTTTAGGTACTTACATTCATTTTTTTTTTTAATGTAACTGTTGACAATGAAATACGCCAACATTTAGAAGACCTGCATAACTCAGTGAAGTATTTTCCAAATGACTAACCAATGGTATTTAGAAAAGACCCATTCAAAGGACAAGATAGACCAATAAACTTTAATATAATAGAACATGAAAAGTTAATGCACACTATTTCAAAGTGCATGTTGCTATTAACCTTAAGAAGCTACCAAGCTTTGGTGTAACATCAAAGAACTGCCACACGTATCTGAAAAGGCTATTAAAAGTACCGCTCCCTCTTCTAACTACATGCCTCTGCAAGCTGGGTTTTCTTTACATTTCCACTAAATATTACACTGCAACTGACAGCAGAAGCAGAAATGAGAATCCATCTATGAAGGAGACAAAAAAAAAAAGTTTACGAAATGTAAAAATACCATTCCTCATTAAATTTGTCTTGAAAGTTAATTATTTTCTATAAAAAGTGTGTGTTATTTATGTTACTGAGTTATACTTTTTAAATGAATAAGGTTGGTCTTAATTTTCATTTTTAACATGACAACTAATGATAAGAGATAGCCCACCAACCCAAAAGCCCTTTGGGGTTCCCATTTATCTCAAAACTGTAAGAGGATCCTAACAACGAAAAGTTTGATAGTCCAAAGACCAGACTGGTGGATTTGTGGGGTGTCGCCTTAGCTAAACTGGAATTACATGCCCCTCTCTGCAGAGTTCCCACTTAGGAGACACTCTGCCAGCAATCTGGAGAGCCGCTGAAGTGGATGTGGGTCTCCCCCTGCAAACCGCACGCCTGATAAACTTCTGCACCAGGCCCAGAATCCACGGGCTGTCATGTCAGCAGCGTCCACAGCTGTGCACAGTAAAATCTAGTAAATTCCTTTAATCATCTCTACTGCTACTGATGCTCTCAATGGTCCCACAACTGACATGAATACCCTCATCCTCTGCCACCCGGTTGATTCGATTTAGTGGTGAAGCACATTTATAACCACGAAAAAGTTCCAAGTCTCTTTTTAAAAGTGAATAAAACCTATTACAGAGATAGAATCATAAGAACCAACACATCTTTTTGATCCAATATAAATCGAAGTTCCAGACAGAATACTGTTCTGCACTGAAAAGAAATGAAGCACTGATCTCTGCTGTGACACGGACGAACCCTGAGAGCATTAAGCCTGTGAAAGAACCATACACGAAAATCCACACATGCATGATCCCATTTATATGAAAGGTCCAGAAGAGGCAAACTGAGGACAAAGTGGACTGGCGGTTGCCAGGGAGAAAAGGGGCGGGGCAGGAAGTGCCCTAAGGAACAGTTTCTTTTGGAGGTAATGAAAAATGTTTGAAATTTGATTATGTTGATGGTTACAGAACTGTGAACATGCTAAAAGCCAATGAATTATACACTTTAAGTGGATGAGTTGTGATATGTGATTTATATCAATATAACTTGCTATTTTAAAAATCATGATTAATAACACATTTTATCAAAAAGACTTATAGAAGAGCAAATAAAAAACTAACCCTTTAAACTGTTACCAAAGCAGGTAAAATTAAGGTTAATTGGCATTTAACACTGTGGCATGTTCCGATCTGATTGAAACTAAACTATAAAATGCAATGCATTTAATTATTTGGTACTTCCTGAGGACAATA
>NW_006436812.1:142624-154849 GCF_000325575.1 Pteropus alecto | reverse complement strand
TCTTCCGACCCAGACCTAAGGTGGGGGAGAGGAACTGCAAAGAAATACAATACAATGTGCTGATTACAACATAATGGCTATGCAGATATGCCCAAAAAACACAAAGAAGGTGCCTCAATTTTCACCTACCCAGTAGCCTTGCCTCTGGCACTCTCAGCTCGAATTCCCCTGAATTCAAATCCTAAGCATCCCTCTCACAGCCACACCACTTCCCCAAGCTTTCCAGCTTCCCCACGGCATGATGTGACCTCTCTCATCTCAACTTCCAGAACCCGATCTCTTCACCCCTTGTGGCAGTCACCGTTTTCTATCCTGCATTAATTATGTATGTTCATGACCCATCTATGTCCTGCTGAGTTTCTTTAAGCAAAGACATCTTATCATTTGTTCATCTCTGTAACCCCCTCCCCCGGTGCCCGAAGCAGTGATTGCCAGATTACAGGCAAGTATGCACTGTGCTGAGCCTGTCTGGGGAACTTTCTTCCAATGTTATTACAGAAGAAAATGCTTGGTTTTCCACTGTTCTAAACAATCCTGATCAAGGCAAAAAGCCCGCCAAAAAAGGATAAAGCTAAAACCCAGTTCACAGGCTGGGACTAGGGCAGCACAGGCCATGGGACTTTCTCTGACCGTGAATATGGTCCTATAGCTACACCGTCCAACATGGAAGCCACTAATCACATGTGGTGACTGAGCCCCTGAAATATGGCTAGAGAGACTGAGGAACTATTTGATTTTACTTAATTTTAATTAATATAAAACTCATCAGTCAAGAGTGGCTAGTGGCCACAATACTGGACAGTGCAGGTCTAGAAATCACTTCTTCCCTCCAGGCCTGGGTTTCATCGCCTGTAGAGTGGGGTAAAATAAACGCTTTCTGCTCTCTATAACGAAATCATACAACCAAATGCCTTCTGACATAACAGACCCAAAATGAGAACAGTACTTTAAGAAAAATAAAGAGCTTAAAAAAAAATCACAGGACTTAACTTCATCAAAAGAGAAATGAGATTTTAAATACAGGCTGTAACGAAAACGTTTAGATTTGCAGTAGTAATTCTCCCTTCTCATAGTCCCAACCTCCGAGATAATTAATAACCAACTTCAGAATAATCCTGAAGACTTTCAACAAATCAGCAAGGACCACACTTAACATCACAATCCTCATGAAATAAGAGCGCTGAAGGAGGTGACAACTCCCTGTCATTGTCATGCACTACTGTGTGTAGGATACAGGAGCTGCGCCACTGGCTGCCACTGGCTGCCACACATCTTGAAGCTGAACTGGTACCTCAAGGACCATTTGCAATCCCCTTCCCCACTAGGAGGCCCACGTCACCTCACTTATTCGCACCCTCTCCAGACAGCCCCCAAATCAAGTTGTGCAGAGGTCTAGATTTTGCCCACTCACTGCTCAATGCACTAGCAGTTATCACTCACTGCTCAATGCACTAGTGTTATCATCTGTTCTGTGGACGTCTTCACTCCTGACCGAGCTCCTTGAGGCCAGAATTTATGTCCCCCACCTTCGTATTTTTACCCTGCAGAAACTCATATAAAACCGATGGCCAATAAATATTCTAAATCTGCTGTCTGCATAATGACTGAAATCATCCCTATGATCTGATGTCCAAAAAAAAGTATGCTTTTAGAAGAAATCACAGAAATGTAAGAAACCCCCCTCTGCTCACACAACACACGGGAGATGATGGGTCTTGTGTTGCATTGTGAGAGCAGAGGGGACATTTGGAAAAAGTGAGACCAGAAAGTCACGTTTATTCAAGCTTTCTCATTTAAGTCGACCTGTGACTTAACAGAGAAAGACTGACGTCAAACCGAGCGAAGATTTCTGTCTATTTAAAGCTGTTCTGCTACAGTTTCTAACTGCTGCAATCGCTTTACAAACTAAATGTGCTTCCCAATGTCGTCTATGAAGACAGAGATCCTATTTTAAAATTCCTTGTCAGGAAAAGAGGCCCCAAACAAAAATATTCAAAATATGCCAAAGAAACAAGAGCGGCTAGCTGAGAGGGAAGTGAAGGAGACTGGCGTCACCTCACCCCTTTCAACCCCTGCCCCGTTAAGGAACCCCGGGCTCGGGCACCTCTGACCGACCCAGTGTTCCTTTCACCCTGGGAAAGCTTCTGTCTCAGGAAAGAAACGAGGTGATTTGAACCAGGGATCCCCAATCCCGAGTGGTACCAGACTGTGGCCTGTTAGGCACAGGGCTGCACAGCAGGAGCTGGGTGGCAGGGCCAGAAAGCAAAGCTTCTAGCATCACCGCCTCAGCTCCACCTCAGATCATTAGGCATTAGGAACCCCCATCCCTGGTGCCAAAAAGGTTAGGGACCGCTGATTTAGACAGAGAGGAGAAAAATAGCTGGTCAGGACTTCAAAATGCACCATGGCCCAGAGACGGGGGGAGCAGCCAGGTTTGTGCCACTCACATGGGCTTGCTCGTCTGCAATGCAGAGCCATGGGGACAGGACCTGGGTGGCCAAGTTCTATACCTGGGTTAAGGGGCCTCACCAGCAACCTCTGTGGGTCCACAGAACTGGACACTCTAGAACGCGGCACGCCTGTGCCCTGAGCCCCAGCTGACAAGACTCAGGCCTCCATATACCGAGCCCTGACTGGTCTGTTCTACAGTCGATTCATTTACCTTGACTCTGGAAGGACGGAGACATCTACCTTTAAAAACTACTATTTTGTTCTATGTCTCCTGCCATCGTATTCCACTTGCTGAACTGTAGGGGTGGCCCCAGCCGATTTTGGCAGTGAGCTGCTTTCTCTATTCAAAGCATGTGGTGAACCACACAAAAACGTTCAGACCAGGAAGCCCAACTGCAGCTTACCACTATGGGGTGCTGAGGGAAGAAACGTGGGAGAAGGCAGCAGGGGTGCTTAAGTCAGAAAAGCAATGACCGCTATTTTTGTGACCAATGGTGTCTACTGGCTATGATGAATCGCAAATGGCTGTGAAGCCAGACTGCGTGGGTTCAAATCCCACCACTGACCAAGAAATGTAACTTGCTATAAAACGGAGATGACGCTGTATCTATTTCAGTGTTGTGGTACGGAGCGAAGGACTTAGTACAAGTACAGCCTGCACAGCACAGGGCCTGGCGGAGTGAGGAGTCCTCAGTGCTTGCTGGCCCCACTGCTCACCTCCTGCTGTGCAGCCAGGCCGTGGACCTTTCCACAGCCTGGGGGGTGGGGACCCCTGTTCTAGAGGCCATCTGCATTTCTTAGCATCTGCATTCCTTCCATCTCTGAAGCCAGCCATGGCCTTGCCTGCTCACACACCACTGACACTCTGAACCCCATTCTTTCACGTAGAAAGGGCTCTCTCGTAGTTAGTGGGCCCACCTGGATGAATAATGCTGGATAATGTCCTCATCTAGGGATTTTTAATCACATCTACACAGTCCCCTTGCTATGCGAGGTGATGCAGTCACAGGTTCTGAGGATTAGGCCATGGACACCTTTGGGGGCCATTACTCTGCTGACCCACAGATCCTAAACCACCCGTCAGAGACTTACAGGTCCCTATTCCATCTTGCTATCCTACACCTCCAGCCGCTGACCACTCCAGCCCCCCAACTCTTTTCAAACTCAGCTGGGGTCACCTAATCTGTGAAGCCTCAACTGACCCACCCCTTTCCCTCCACAGGCCAGTCCTGTGGCACAGCCACGTCCTCTCCACTATTCCACCAGAGAGCCCTTCACTGAGCCCCTCCCTTGCACGTTTACCAGGCGCCTTCACACTACGATGCTGTGAAGTTCAGGGGGAAGGGGAGCAGCACTGTACCTGCCACAGTTGGGAGAGGTTTCACAATGTCTGAGTGATGAACAAAAGCCCTGCAACTAGGCTTTAGAAGCGCCCCAGCAAAGATGGCTCTGCTGCCACGAGGATGCAACAGTCAGAAGCCGTGACCCCTGGTGCCTGTGGAAACCAAGAAAGCAAAGGGGCTGGGGCTACAAAGATGCCCCCAGCAGCGTCTGCATAGGTGCCTCTGTGGACCTGCCCAAATGCAGAACACGTATAGAAACTTTTTAGCAATTTGACTTTCCTGCAACATCCAAGCAGGGACCAGCAGGCTGGGGTCAGTTGGAGTGCTGCCAAACTTGCAGGGCACATGTCACAGAGGACCACATTACAGCTTGGGAGACTTTAGGGTTAGTTTGTTCATTGTACCCCGAGAGTAGATACAATCCAGAATCGCTGAATTTCTTTCAATGAAAGATAATTTAGCTATAAGTTTGTGAGCTATAGTCGAAGCTGTCTACAGATACATTTTGGAAAATCACTTTAAAGATCTCTCTCATTCTCAATGCTACCTCTATAGCACTGGATTCACATGGTTCGCATGGGTATCAGTAAAACAGAAGTGGTTTAAAGAAACATCATCCTGAGGAGCAAGGACGCCCCATCCAAGCAGGAAGCGAGATGATTTGTTACTACAAAAACTATTCTGGTAAGGTAAGTAAGCTGCATTCTTCAAAGTGTGCATGCTGTTTTGTTTTGTTTTTTAGACGAGGCAACCCTTGGTTGACCTCACAGATTGCAAGGACCTTGTCAACTTACATCTTAATTTTTATTTTTTACACCTACAGCACCTGGTCTTTCTGGGTGGTCTCCCATCCAAGTACTAACTAGGCCCGACCCTGCTTAGCTTCAGACTCCAAGATGAGTCGGATTCGGGCTTGTTGCGGGTGGCATGGACATAGACGCATGCTGGCTTCTAATATAAGAATTGCAATAGTGTTTCGTTATATTAATGGCCTATACACATACTTTCAAGAAACATGTAATTTCTGCAATTCTTCCCTTTCTTCCTGTGTATGTTTTGTTCTAAGAATAACTGTTGAAATGGAACTTTGTTGAATTTAATAAGCTGGGGCTTGTATTTTGTATGTCCATTTTATTTCATTTCTTCATTTGTTCTCACTGTAGTTCTACAAAATACAGTTTAGAAATTGCCCACAATAGACTGGAAATTAAAGATAAAAAAAAAACCTGGTCTTGCACAAGTACATGGAGAAGCCAGGCTCTATAGGGTTTGCCCAAGAGCAACTTATCCACAAGTTTCTAAAAACTTTTATTCGTTTTTAATTCTGCTTTTCCAAGACATCGTGGAACACTTTCCAACATGCGATGTGACACTAATGCTACCAGGAACACCTTCTAGCCAAGGATTCGACCAGACCGTTTAGGCCAGCGCTGGCCACTAACACATTTTGTGTTGATGGACGTGTTCTGTATTTGATTTGTCCAATGTGGTGGCCACCAGCACGTGTGGCTACTGAACACCTGAAATGCAGCTAGCTCATTGAGGAATAGGATTTTTAAACTATTTTAAACTAAAAATCACTGCCATGCAGCTGGTGGCTACCATATTGAACCCTTAGGGTCTTCTTACCCCCCCGCCACGTCCTTTCCCCCCCTCCACCTGCCCCCATATGACAAGGAGTGGCTTTCTGGAGAAAGATGTGTCTGAAGTAGGAAAATAATCCCAGCTTGTTATCAGTACCAGCAGCAGACCTGGAGTGCCTCAGAAAAATGAGGACTCGTTCTTGCTAGAGCAGACAGGACACAACACCAACCAGGAGCAGCGGCCCTCGGCCACCACTGCTCCTAGTGTGGTCGAGAAGGGACAGCCCAAAGGCTGGGGCTCACAAAGAGGACACAGCAACGCTCACTCCACTGGCTATTTTCCGAGGGTGTTCTGCAAATCAGGCATTTCCAGCCCCATGTTCACCCGTTTAGTCTCCACAAGCTCAAGACACGAGAGAAAAAGGCTAATAAGACTCTGGGAGAATTCTGATTACTGTCTATGATGGTTATAAAACAGCAGAATGCTTTTAGTCACCTCACACACAGCTTATTTGATTAAGTTCTCCTCCAAGCTGATATAAACTACCAACTGTAAGACGAGTGAGCGTGAGCGCACTTCAAAAATTACCTACCCTACCATTTAAAAGGAGGAGCTGGACTATGTAACCATGTAAAGATGTTAAGGAGTGTTACATGTGCTTGTTTTAAAATAGCAATTGCACAGGGTCAATTAAGAACCTTGAAATATAATGTATTCCCCAAAGTCACAGTGATGGAATGTACTTGCAACTCTAGGTAAATGGCCCGCGAGCCTTTTTATAAGGGGCCGAAGAGCGGCAGGGCCTGCTCAGCCTCCACATTAGAGCAATGCCATGTGGTCTGCCTTGGAAAAGACCCCCTCAGCTCTTCCTGGAACTACCATGAGTGGGGTGGGCAGGAGGGACAGCGAAGAGAAGGGAGGTGACCACCCAGACACCTGTGGCTACACCCTGGTGTGTGTGATCTCACTGGGCAATACAGGTCACCCTACAAACGCACCCAATTGATTTCCAAACCAGAGGCCAGTGGAACAACTTATTGCAAGAGTTAGACCGCCCCCTGGATGATACTCTGGAAGCTGGCATGCAACACGGGACACTGCCCTCCAGTATTAGGAAGTCGGGAGAACCAATTTAGTCACTGGCATGAAATCAAAACCAAAGGAGGGCTGGGTTTCGAATATTCTATGTCAGGCAGGAAAATCAGGTAGAACTATTGTGATCACAGAAGGGAACTGCCTTCTCTATAGCTTTTAGAGTCTCGATGACCCAAAAAGAAGGAAGGACCATCACCTTGAGACTCCACGCAGCACTCGCTCACATTTTAAACACTTAGTAAGATAAAGCCCCTATCAATCAGGTAACTTGGGCTCCCTGAAAGGACACCTAGGCATCGCTGTGGATACTAACAGCTGTGACCTCACGACAGTGGTCCACACACCTCAGTGGCTGACCAAGAACTGAAATGACTGTGACACACGTACGCACAGCATGGTGCGGGTCCAGCTGGCACCAGGCAGTGAGCCATCGTGGCGTAACCCCTGTGTGGTCTTCCCGTCCCAGCTCTGGTCTAACCAACGGCGTAGACAATGACACTACTTCTCAGGCTGTATTCTCCCAGAGGCCCCTGTTTCTTGCTAGTCTCACACTTCGTGGTGTCATCAAGTTCTGGAAGCACAATTTTTACATGAGAAACTTTCTAATTACCTCCATTCCCAACTTCCAAGCTTAAATCACCAGCCCTCAGAAGTAAGCCTGCTTCTCTTCAAGAGAATTTCAACACGTCTGACTTCTCATTAGCCAAGGCATGTGTTAACGCACTAGAAAAATGGCATAACTAACTTTCTTGCCTACGCATGACACTTAAAATCCTGCTTCCTCCAACTTTCCTAAGTCCAAATTAGTTCAGAGCAAGTAGTTTATGAATCAGGTGACATTTAACATTGAACTCTGTCACAGTACACGTCAAGAAATACCTTGTTACAACTCTTGGTCTCCAGAGTAAAATTTCTTTGCTTTGGAAATTAAGAAGTACCCAGGCTACATACTGCTCATCCAAAAACCAGAAACAGTAACAAAAACAAATATCCAGTAACTGATTAAGGTCTATCAATGTCCTTGCCTGGAAAACAAGATTTTCCTTTCAAAAAGATCAAAAATGTCATTTGAAGGAAGTTACTGTTAAAAGCAATAAAACTGAATTAGCAGCTATCAAAGACTATTGGTTTATGGCTTTGACAGTGTCACACCGCCTTCCCAGCCAGTCAGCCACCTCCTGTACTACCGTTTAGCCTTAGAATGGCTGTTTCCCGAAAGAATATCTCCCAAAGTACATTTAACCAGAAAGGTACATGAGATGGTCATCTTCAGCCCAAACAATCCAGCAGTGAGGAAGACAGGTACACGGCGGCCACCCCACAACCAGCACGTGGGCGAAAAGACTGACATGGCTCTTATACAGGCAAGTGGCTGAGCGGACCAGAAAAGGTGGCATCTAAATGGGTTTTGAACCCTTTCCTGGGGTATCTGTGCTGTGTGCATTCCAGAAGGAGAAACCACTGCCATCTAAACAACTGTGGGGCCCCAAAGCTGAAGCTGCGCCCCATGCAGCACCAGTGTGTGTGTGCTGGGAGCCTGGAGCACAAAGGAAGCTGAAGCCATCCTGAGGACCCCGAGATGGCCTAGACTGGGCCCTGTGACCTTCCCTCTGCAGGGAAGGCAGCACACCTGAATTATTTTAAGCAGGGCAGTGACAAGGCCAAGCAGTTCTGTGGGCAGTGCGTGTCCATCGCTGTGTGGGATTCAGGAAAGGGAGAAGCAGCGACCAGTAAGAGGCTATTGCAAAGTCCCGGCATGAGGCAACAGGGGCCTCGCTCAGGGGCTCGGAACAGGATGTGGGGATCCGGAGAATTCAAGGCCGACTCCCAAAGACCTAGCTTCCCTGCTACGACCTGATTCTCAACCTCAAATTCACCATGAGATGCTCTACCACTAGTGCAAGAACAAAAACATTTCTATCAGAGATCATGGCGCTGACCAAACTTCAGCACCAGGGTCACAACGCAGCGAATCTACCTGCCTTCGATCATCCATTGAATTTTTCTTAAAATATGTACCACTAGCCTTAAACACCTATCTAGGCATATCCAGCCCAGGATTTCATAAATAATGTTGCTCAGATTGAGACCTGTTGTTTTCCTCCTAATCCACACGGGAATGTAATTACCCAAGATTTTTACCCCTACATTTTTGCATACCACCAAAAATCAACTTGGCCCACCTGCGTTTGCCAAGCTAACCTAAGTACGCATACCCCTTCCCCAGGTGCGAAGGTTTTACCACCACAGCAACACCACTGACTGCGCGTCTCCCATGCTCCCGACTCTGTGCCTGGCATTTCACATACGCTTTGTGCCTTCGCCCTCACACCTTGCAAGACGGGACTGACCTCCTTTTCAAAGATGCAAAACCGAGGTACCAAGAGCCTGAGCAACGTGCGTGAGGTCACAGAACAATGAAATAGCAAAATGCACATTCACGCTCAGGACTGCCTCGGTCCCCGCACTGCCCGCACCACGAGTTTTCACTCGGGGGTCTTCTTTCCTCCCTCTCCACAAAACTGATTCCGAAAAGACAACAATAACAAAAATCAAAGAGGAAAAGTATGCTTTCTTCCCATATTTACTGTTATCAATCTTTTATCTGTTTACAGATGATCAAAATCAGCAGCCTGAAAGAATGAGAGTTGATGCCTGTGGGAGTAACTTTCAATCCTATCAAAACCTGACAGGCTCACATCAGATTAGATATGCTTTTTGGCCTAATTTCTTCGATATTTCTTCTGGGTTCTCTGAGTTGATGTTCAACTATTTGAAAAGGAAACATTTCAAGTGTAATAAAATGCACGAGTTTGGTTTACCTGGGTGCATGTATGCAAGAGAACTCACTTTCCATTCTCAAACCTGCTTTAGCAGAAAAGTAACTTGAAACTTCAAGTTTTACAGAAAAAGAAATCCACCACTGCTGCTTCCCAAATAAAAACATGGAAGGCAGTGGTCAATTCTTTTCAGAAACTGCAGATGACGGATTCATTCATTTGCTCCCAGCTTGGTGTCCTGATAGCAGTGTGGTCTGAGTACTGTACAAAAGTCAAACAAAACTGTCTGTCCCCATTAGTCTCAGAGATTACCCTCTTAAGCAGACTGCTCACGAGGACAGAGGAACCACACCAGGGAGCAAACATGAGTATATTTACATTTGTGCTCACCAGTCTATGCAGCAGAAGCAAGGCCTTGGGAAGACTTCCTGTTGACAGGGCATTACACAGAGCAGATTATCACCTCTCCAAGTACTCAAAGGGCAGAGAGGCCTGTGCAAGTCATTCTTTAAGCCTCTCCACCTGCACCGCCTCTAAATTAGTGAATAAACTGTCAAGCACACTCATTCCTGGCCAGACCTAACAATGCCACCCCCTCCACAGTTCTATTTGCCCCCCAACTTGAAATGTGCAATTGGCTGCTTCAGGCCTTACAGGAAGCATGTAGTCCCAACCCCAATGAAATGCCAATGTTACCCCGCCATCTTTCCCCTTTCTGCCTTTCACCCTTCATAATTTCCCTAACTGCTCAGATCAAGACATTTTTAACGTAACTAATCCTGAGCACGGTATTCTCCAGCAGATATGCAAGTACTGTGCAGAATTCAGTCAACAGCAAATGCGACCCCAATAAAGGAGAGCAGGAGGAGAACAAACTAACACCAACCTACTGATGGGAAAAAAACAACCGACCAAACCAGTCTCCCAAGTCCTTCGGAACCACCATGCCCAGGAGGGGCGGGCAAGATGCTCACTGACAAAGCCTTCCCTTCCTCAAGCTGATCAGAACCCTCGGTTCCCAGCTGATTCAACTGGAATCAAGGCAGAGACACCAAACAGGTGCAAGCCACTATCCCAGCCTGGCAAAGGGCGCCAACTAGACAAATATGCACTGAACCCCATCCTGCTGGCTTTTTAGTAGGATCCTTTCACTCTTCCTGATCCTAAACTAAAAAGCCAGCACATTTTTGGAGTGGAAAGGCTAAGAAAGGCTGAAATCGACTCCCTAAGACACAGGCAGCTTTTTAAACCACACACCCATGGGTGCTCACACAGTGTCAACAACCATAAGCTCAAGAGACACCTTCTGGATCTGGGACAGAGGCCCACTCAAAAGAAGCAAATTTCTCACATTTAAGGAATCAGCATTAATAACTAACTGCAACTTTGCCATGCAATTTAAGATTCTAGTAAATGTGCAAATGAAGATTTTAGAAGTGACCGTTCCAATGCAAACCCTGATATTAAAATAAAACTCCATGAAAAAAGAATGTAGTCTTGTCTTAAAAGTATGGACTTCTGCAAATTCTTCCAACACTCTACTCTCTTGGAAAAGTCCTTGAAACCTGTGGACGTGAACGTTTCCCCGAAGACACAGCTCTGTACCAGAAATACACTCTTCAGTGATGCCCATGTTCATTAATTTTCACTAGTGTTCAAAAACACTTACGTGGCTAAGACAATGTACATGGGAAGTCAATATACTAGCACTACTGGATTTTTGTCCTGACTGGGTGATATTTGAAAAGGAAACTGAAAAGAAACACTTTTTGTTACGTGGCATCAAAGAAATAAACAAATACAAAATTATTTCAGCAAGGTATTCCTTCAGTTAGTTGGTTTAATAACACTTGCCAAAAGCTCTGCAAAGTGACTGCCTTGCTGGGGCCAAGCGAAGTAGATAGCCCGGTGCTTGGCATGGACTCTGGTCTCCTGTCCCCCATTACGGCCATCGTAAGTACCACTGGGAAGTGCTGTCTGCAAGCATCTCTGCCACTTGGCCTTTAGCAATCTGGCAAGCCAATTTTTCAGTCAACATCCAATTATTAGCAGTAAGTTATTCACACGGGGAATACCAGTCACGGTAAGTGTTCCCACCAACCAGTGCACGGCACCCCATGCGTGTCGCCACTCCACAGGACAAATGCTACTTTCTCTGAGCTTCCTCAGTGCCTCCATACATTTATGCAACCCAAGAGCGCTTGCTAAAAGCAAAACAATAACAAAGCATTCACGCCCCCAGGTTCGTCCAGGTGCTCCCTTTTGGCTCCTGCCATTCTGACTCCTCCAGGTGTGAGCAAACTACCCTGAAAGACAACTTTGACTTTACCCTTTTAAGTATTTGGCGCGAAGAGAAATGAGACACGCTTCCAATGACCGAAGCCGCTGGAGCTATAGACGGCAAAGACCCTTTCCCTTCCACCGTCCTTACATCGAACCTTTTCCACCAAGACCGTACACCGAAAAGTAAAGTACCTGCCACATGGAAAACTGCTGCCACATGGGCAGAAAATTAAGTTACCTTTGGAGTCAGGTTTGATGCGGATGTCGGTAGCCATGTGTGGCGGGGCTTTCGCGTCTTTTCAAACACACACCTGGCCGGATGCTGACTGCACTGCACACAGTCGGAGACCAAAACACTGCACACAGTCGGGGACCAAACTCCCCGAAAAGCAGGTAACTTGCAAACCACGAGCACCTGGCTCAGAACTCTGGGCCAGTCCAAAGGCTGAAAACATCTGCGTTCCTGGCAGGTGTTTCAAAATGAAGCCCGACGCTGGCAAGTGCTGTTATAAGATGATGGGGGGTTGGGGGGGGAGCCCCGCCGCTAAGCTCGGTGGGCCCTCCGCGGAAGCGCACGGGAAGAGCAGGTGCTGGCGAGCCCCGCGTCCACGGAGGTCGAGTCCCCGGGCTTACCTGCCAGAACCAGGCCAGACTAGCAGGCCCCAGGGACGCCCGACGAGGAGGACGGT
>NW_006436812.1:111561-141376 GCF_000325575.1 Pteropus alecto | reverse complement strand
GATCCGGCTAGGCCCGGCGGCGGCGCTCGGGTGCGAGCCACCCAGCCCTCCCCGCCCCCGCAACCCCAGCTAGGTGAGAGCCCCGCAGTCCGCCCATCCCGGGGATGCGGTCAAAGGCCCGGGGGCCGTCTGGAGTTAGGGGCCGCACACCTGCCCGGCCCCGTGACCTTGGGCCGGCGGCCGACGTCGCCCCGTGCACTGCTGAGAAGAGGACCCGTCGCAGTGCGAGGGCTCTACGCCTATCAGCAGCGACTGTTTTTAGTAACCCTTAACCGAGCTGTAGTTTATTACCCAGCGCCGAACGTGAGAGAACTTGTTTTCTCACGACAGTCCAAACCAGAAAAGTTGAGTCCGGTAAAACCAGCCCACATAGCTTTTCGTTCGATATTATCGGCCCAGTCCGGCTCAGAGCGTTCATTCACCCAGTTCCTCCCTCCCTCAAGCGAGTGTCTCTCGTGCTGTCTCCTGATCCTTGAGGGGTCTGGTGATTAGGGTCTCAACTTTTCCATGGTAACCAAGGCAGTGTGGTGAATTAAGAGAATGCAGAAAAGGGATAAACGTGTCTGCACACCTGCACATCTAAGCGACCGTCTCAGGGAAGGATGTAATTTTCCTCTAAAATGGCAGATTGTCACTCCTGTCCCACCTGTCCCACTTGCTAGCTCCCTTCTTTCCCTGCATTACTCTCCACTTAATTTTCCGTCCATCTCCCCACCCCCAGAAGAATGTTTTGTTCACTGTGGTATCCCAAATGCCTGGGACACAGCAAGTACTCAATAAATAACTATTTATGGAATGAATGTATGATTCAGATTCAAATGTGACTGGATCCCCCCAAGTATTTCATATACTGGAAGGTTACCCACCAGTGAATTTCCCGCTGAAGCAAAGAAATGAGCAGACAAAAGGAAGGAGGAGTTACTTCACTAGAATTCAATCCCAGTCCCTGATCAACACCCACCCCACTCTACCCGCCCCCCCGCCCCGCAAGATTCTGAATACGTGTTGTTATTCACACAAATTCTCACAAATGCTAATAAATACTCCTTAGTTGTGAAGGAATCCTCTCCAGCTCTCTGGAGACTTGGGGGACCCTTCTGGCAGAGGAAGAGGTAGCAAGGAGAAATATACATGCCTATGGAGTTCCACCGACCCACCTGATCTTCATCGCTGGGTTCAAAACCAACCACGGAACTATGAGGAGGAAAAAAACGATACCTTGCATCATGGATAATTACATGTGTTATACCCATACAAGGAAATATTATTTGGCAATAAAAAAGAATGAGGCACTGATGCATGCTACAATGTGGAAGAGCCTTGAACACACTGTGATGAGTGAAAGAAGCCAGAAGCAAAAGAACGTGTAGTGTACAATTCCAATTACATGAACTGTCCAGAACAGGTAAAAATCAATCTATAGAGACAAAAAGTAGATTGAGGACTGGGAGTTAAGGATTTGGGGAGTGATTGCTAATAGGTATAGGATTTCTTTTGGGGGTGATGAAAATACCCTAAAATTTGATTCTGGTAATGGTTGAACAACTCTGAATATATTAAAAACTATTGAATGGGTAGACGGTATGGTACGTGAATCATATTTCAATAAAATTAAAAAGGAAGGGGGTATCTTACAGAGGAAAGAATAAGTAAAGTAGACGGGAGCGGAAGCTGTTCATAGTCTAGACAAGAGATGAAGATGGGTTGGACTATGGTGGTGGAGATGGAGAAAAGAGGTTTAGGTATGTTGGCAGGTCGAATTGGCCAGACTCGCTGGTAGACTGAAGTTGGGTGTGAAGGAAAGAAGAATCAAGCATCATCACTCTCAGATTTGGGGCTTGAGCAACTGGGCAAAAGATGGCACCAATTACTAACATGGGGAAGAAGCCTGGGGGAGCACAGGTTTAGAAGGAAAATTAAGAGCGAGGTTTTTTGGCTTTGTTTCGGAGGGTTTTGTTTTTCTTTTTCTCGTCTGTGTTATGTTTGAGATGCCTGTTAGACATCCATATGAAGGCGTCAAGGAATTAGTTCAACAGGGGTCTGGACTGGAGGTGGAGCTGTGTGGAGATGGTACGAGAGCCTGGAGGCCACCTAAGGACGTTGAGGTAGAGCAGATATGGGCCATATTCAGAGACTGACACAAGGAGGGATCAGCGAATAGACTCTCTCAAGTAGGCCCCCACCTATCTACCCAGTCCCTCCATCCCAGTACCTGGCTTACTTTTTCAAAGTACTTAACCAGTATTTGCAATAACTGCACTTATTTGTTTGCATAGTGCGGTATGGAGAGTTCTAGAAGGGTCCCTAAGATCGTCAACCCCCTGTTACTCCTGCGTTTTATTATCTGGCTAAAGGAATTTTGCAGATATATTGAAGGTTGCTAATCAGTTGCGTTTATGTGAGATTGTCCCATTGAGTTCAACTTAATCATACTGGCCCTTTAAAAACAGAGTTTCCTCTGGCTGGTGGCAGAGCAGGCAGTCAGGGGTAAGATGACAAGAATTCAACATAAAAGGGGTTCTCCATTAGTGAGATGAAAGGGGCCACATGTGAGGACCTGAGAGTGGCCTCTGTGGGCTAAGGGGGAGGTCCCGGTCACCAACCTGAAAACAGAGACCTCAGAACTGGATTCTGCCAACAGCCCGAATGAGGTGATCCTTCTCCAGAGCTTTCAGAACAGCAGCCCAGCCCTTGACTCTGGCCTTGTGAAATCCTAAGTGAACCCAGTGGAGCTGCCCTGTGCTTCTGATCTACATATAGAACTATGAAGTCACACATGGGTATATATTTATTTATTTTAAGTCTAAGTTTCCAATAACTTATTGTGCCGCAATAAAAAAAAAAAAAATGAATACACACAAATAAATTGTCTCTCCTCCTAGGAGCATCTTGGAGGGAGACACTGGCTTCTTCACGGCTCTGTCCTCAGCAACTAGCACCGTGCCTGGCACAAAGTCGATGCTCAATAAAGACTGAACGAGTGACGTCACCTCAGCCAATGTTCGCTAATTGCTCGCTAGGAGCTAAGGGTTGTCTAGCAAACAAAGGTGGGAAAGACAGTGCCTACTCGCTTTAAAGGCTCTCCAGCTCTCTGGAGACTTGGGGGACCCTTCTGGCAGAGGAAGAGGTAGCAAGGAGAAATATACATGCCTATGGAGTTCCACCGACCCACCTGATCTTCATCGCTGGGTTCAAAACCAACCACGGAACTATGAGGAGGAAAAAAACGATACCTTGCATCATGGATAATTACATGTGTTATACCCATACAAGGAAATATTATTTGGCAATAAAAAAGAATGAGGCACTGATGCATGCTACAATGTGGAAGAGCCTTGAACACACTGTGATGAGTGAAAGAAGCCAGAAGCAAAAGAACGTGTAGTGTACAATTCCAATTACATGAACTGTCCAGAACAGGTAAAAATCAATCTAT
Source organism: Pteropus alecto (assembly GCF_000325575.1). Taxonomy (NCBI): domain Eukaryota; kingdom Metazoa; phylum Chordata; class Mammalia; order Chiroptera; family Pteropodidae; genus Pteropus; species Pteropus alecto. Next base: position 137,940 of record NW_006436812.1, on the reverse strand, counting down.
AGAGACAAAAAGTAGATTGAGGACTGGGAGTTAAGGATTTGGGGAGTGATTGCTAATAGGTATAGGATTTCTTTTGGGGGTGATGAAAATACCCTAAAATTTGATTCTGGTAATGGTTGAACAACTCTGAATATATTAAAAACTATTGAATGGGTAGACGGTATGGTACGTGAATCATATTTCAATAAAATTAAAAAGGAAGGGGGTATCTTACAGAGGAAAGAATAAGTAAAGTAGACGGGAGCGGAAGCTGTTCATAGTCTAGACAAGAGATGAAGATGGGTTGGACTATGGTGGTGGAGATGGAGAAAAGAGGTTTAGGTATGTTGGCAGGTCGAATTGGCCAGACTCGCTGGTAGACTGAAGTTGGGTGTGAAGGAAAGAAGAATCAAGCATCATCACTCTCAGATTTGGGGCTTGAGCAACTGGGCAAAAGATGGCACCAATTACTAACATGGGGAAGAAGCCTGGGGGAGCACAGGTTTAGAAGGAAAATTAAGAGCGAGGTTTTTTGGCTTTGTTTCGGAGGGTTTTGTTTTTCTTTTTCTCGTCTGTGTTATGTTTGAGATGCCTGTTAGACATCCATATGAAGGCGTCAAGGAATTAGTTCAACAGGGGTCTGGACTGGAGGTGGAGCTGTGTGGAGATGGTACGAGAGCCTGGAGGCCACCTAAGGACGTTGAGGTAGAGCAGATATGGGCCATATTCAGAGACTGACACAAGGAGGGATCAGCGAATAGACTCTCTCAAGTAGGCCCCCACCTATCTACCCAGTCCCTCCATCCCAGTACCTGGCTTACTTTTTCAAAGTACTTAACCAGTATTTGCAATAACTGCACTTATTTGTTTGCATAGTGCGGTATGGAGAGTTCTAGAAGGGTCCCTAAGATCGTCAACCCCCTGTTACTCCTGCGTTTTATTATCTTGCTAAAGGAATTTTGCAGATATATTGAAGGTTGCTAATCAGTTGCGTTTATGTGAGATTGTCCCATTGAGTTCAACTTAATCATACTGGCCCTTTAAAAACAGAGTTTCCTCTGGCTGGTGGCAGAGCAGGCCGTCAGGGGTAAGATGACAAGATTTCAACATAAAAGGGGTTCTCCATTAGTGAGATGAAAGGGGCCACATGTGAGGACCTGAGAGTGGCCTCTGTGGGCTAAGGGGGAGGTCCCGGTCACCAACCTGAAAACAGAGACCTCAGAACTGGATTCTGCCAACAGCCCGAATGAGGTGATCCTTCTCCAGAGCTTTCAGAACAGCAGCCCAGCCCTTGACTCTGGCCTTGTGAAATCCTAAGTGAACCCAGTGGAGCTGCCCTGTGCTTCTGATCTACGTATAGAACTATGAAATCACACATGGGTATATATTTATTTATTTTAAGTCTAAGTTTCCAATAACTTATTGTGCCGCAATAAAAAAAAAAAAAAAATGAATACACACAAATAAATTGTCTCTCCTCCTAGGAGCATCTTGGAGGGAGACACTGGCTTCTTCACGGCTCTGTCCTCAGCAACTAGCACCGTGCCTGGCACAAAGTCGATGCTCAATAAAGACTGAACGAGTGACGTCACCTCAGCCAATGTTCGCTAATTGCTCGCTAGGAGCTAAGGGTTGTCTAGCAAACAAAGGTGGGAAAGACAGTGCCTACTCGCTTTAAAGGCTTTACATACGGATTCAATATAGAACAGTATTTCTTCTTCCTGCCTTGCCTACATCTTTCACGAAGGAGTACATGGTAGGTGTAGAGTTCATTTCTAGGCCACCGCAGCTACTAGAAAAGCATTATCAGCATGCTTTGAGGCCTACCAAAAAGGCCCGGCCTCAATTATTCCAGAGGACTGCACTAGCCTGTTTTCTTCTTCCCCTGGTGAAGTTATGTCTGCATTAGCCCTAAAGCCCATTTGCACACAGAAGGGGTGTGTGTGAACTCCGCACAAAACGGAAATCAGCTGAGTAATGCCTGCTTCCTGAGAGACTCGATGCCAAGATGCCTCAAAGGACCTGGAACACTCTAAAGCAAGGTTTCGAACTTAGGGCACTATTTCTGATCACTGCAAATTTTTTTACTATTTCATAACCCCTACCCTGGTTCAGAAACCAGAGACCTAGGAGGAGAGGGAAAACCGGGAAGGCAGGAACCGCTGGAGCAGCTGACTCGTCATTAAGGAGAGGCAGTCCAGGGTAGGGAGGGGCCACCCTATCATTACTCTCCGAGCAAAACACATTTTTGCTGCTCCCAGGGCCCGTGCCATGACTTGGCATAAACAGAGGGTTGGTTTTTCTTCTCGAGAACCAAAACATTTATCTACCTAGAAGCTATGTTGGTCAGGGTCTGAAATAATTTAATGAAAGCGTCAGAGAAGAAATGGAAATAGCAGGTGCTTCCCTCCCTCGCCCCCCTCCTCCCCCCAGGATATTTAAGTTCTTAGATAATCCTTACCTGGAAAGAGGACCTGACTGTCGCCCCGACCCCGCCAATCACTTCTCCAACCACAGGGTTAGTGAGGAGGATGTGGGCTTAGAGGAAATAGCATTTAGCCAAGGTCACGAAGCTGGAAGCAGTTCAGGAGGGTAAGGGGCTTCAGGATTCAGAAGCAGTCCGGCAAACTTGAACTTGGGGAGTTGACTTAACACCTCTTATCCAACTTAACTTCTCTGTCAAGCAAATGGGAAGGAACGTTTCTACCTAAAAGGACTGTTGTGGAAATCACATGAAATGCTAACGCTTGATTGAAAGACTTTGCAAACGTGAGAGGGTTATTCTAAGAGGAAGGGCGGAATGAGACAAACTCCAGCTCCCAGTTCCTGATCCACCATCCTTTTGCTTGAAACTTCTCATAGGCTGAATACCTACTATGTACCAGGGAACGGGCCGCCCAGTGTTAAATGAACGGCAAAAATGAGCAGCGGGTGGCTAATTAAAAGTCACATGACCAACATTCTTAGCCGTGAGATGGCAAAATGTTAATGCAACTTTTTGCTAAGACGACTACTCATGGTTGGCCAGGTGTGCAGTGCAGATATTGGGGGCCTGTTTATTTAAAATAAAAAAATGCTTTGGTAGTGTGACTGGGTTGATTCAAATTCTTAAAACAAGGATGCCATCATGAGAGGTGGTGAAAACTGAGTAGCCAATGGTGACTTTTCCTTTTTTTTTTTTTTTTCATTTTTAGGAAGATTAATCCAACTATTACCCACTCCTCTTGGCCAGGCCCTCTTATAAGGGTAAGAATATGAACAGTGGTGTATTTTCAATTTTGTGATTTTTGACCAAAAAGAAAAAATTTGAAGTGCTCAGTTAAAGAGAGCTTACGGTGAAGCCAGTCACTTAATAAAGCACTTTGCATGTTACCTCATTTAATTCTCACAACGACCCTATGAGGCAGGTGCTATTATCTCCATTTTATGGACGAGGTCACTGAGGCACAGTCTCCAGGTTAAGTAACTAGCTCTAGACCACACAGGTAGTAAAAGAGAAGCCCAGATTTGAACTCAGGCCATCTGGCTCCACATACCGCCATAGAAAAATATTAATAAGAGACTCGGTTTATACCCCAAATGTGAAATATCCCTCCTTCATTAGAAAGCATGAATGAGGAATCCCATAATCTCATAACTGTCTTTACATTATTTTCTCATCCACGTCAGCTGGAAAACAGATACAGGCCATCTTTCGGCAACAATGCCCTAGAAGCATGCCAAATCTTCTCTAGAAACCACCCTTTGCTTAAAAGGCATCCTTCTCTGTATTTTTAACTGGCCAATATTAGCCTAGAAGTCTGCCACATTACATCCATTCTTGACAGAATTCTCTCAGCATGAATTGTAAACCAAACGAGTAAAAACTACTCACAGAATGAGGTAACATGCTCTATGTGGGTATTTTACTTAATCCTCGTAACCAGGTGAGAACAATAATAATCGCTAATGTTTATTGAGTGCTTCCTCATGCCAGGCACGTTCCAAAAGCTTTACAGTAACTCGTTCATTTATTCCTCTCAACAACCCTGTGAAAAAAACTGTCACGAACCCTCTTTATAGGTGAGGAAACCAAGCGCAGAGAAGGAGGGTGCTCAGGATTTCAAGGGATGGGTTTCTAATAGAAGTTAAACACGGAATTAGCACATAAGTGACTCCTGGTTATATCCCCAACTGAATTGAAAACAAGGTCTCAAACAAAACTTGCACGCGAATGTTCATAGCAGCACTATTCACAATCGCTGAAATGACCCAGATGTCCATGGACAGGTGAATAGATAAAAAAATGTGGTGTGTCCACACAATGGAATATTATTCAGCTATTAAGAAGAAGGTCTGACACATGTTACGACACGGAAGAACCTAGAAAACATTCTGGTAAATGAAAGAAGCCAGACACAAAAGGCCACATGTTGTATGACTCCATTTATATGAAATATCCAGAGTGGACAAATCCATCAAGACAGAAAAGAGATGAGTGGTTGCCAGGGGCTGGGTATGAGAGTGCGGGGAGTGGCTGCTTTTGGGGGCGATGAGAATGTTCTGGAAATAGTAGTGATGGGTGCATAACATGGTGAATCTACAGAATGTCACGGGTGGTAAATTTCATGTTGTATGTAATTGACTCCAAAAAATAGCAAGGTGTAGATTCGAACCAGGGTGTTCTCTCCCTCCATAATATATGCCGCTAACCGATGTGCCATGCTGTATATTTCTGTTAGAAAGTGTTCTTATTCTCATTTTACAGAAGAGGATACTGAGGCACAGCTAGGAAATGGTAGAAATGGGATTCAAACTTAGCTCGGCCCATCGCATAAGTCAAGGCACCCTGTGCTCCTTGCCTTATTCAATGACTCAATTTACTTTTCCATTAATAATCCTAAAAATAAACTGCTGTTCTAGAAAATTATTTTCAAAGACATTTGAAAACGGGGGTTGAGAATATCCATGTGTTAAAAGTAAAATTCATTGAGTAGTTCTGAACCTCACACACATTCATTCATTCAACAAGTATTCTTTCTGGCCCCATGTTCGAGATCTAGATTAAAGGTTGTTCCACCAGGAGAAAGGGGACTGTGAGGCAGAAAAAAAGAAATGCTGCTTCAAGCAAGTAAGATGGGTCCCCTATCCGGTGAGACCGTGGCTCATGCTACCAGCTGAAAATGGCCGTTCTCAAAACCCTTCTCCCATCTCTTAGGACACTCACACGCCGGACACAGCTATGCTGCGAGGCTCTACGTGCCAGTCAAGCAGGTCCTTCCTCCCACAGCTCTTGCTCAGGAAATATTTTTAATCGAATCAATTAATACACACGCTGGCAACAACAGTTTCAGGCAGATTTCTTGCACCATGGTAAAAACTCAGTGACTGTTGCAAGCAGCAACTGGATTTTATCTGCCAGATGGGAACTCCGGGAATGTAAATTCATTAAAATAACAGCATTTGATATCGGGATTGATAGGGAAACAGCGTCAGTCTCAGGTTCTAAGGGCGACAAACGAGTGTGAGAACACCTAGATCCCTTTTGTGTTCATGAAAATGACGCCTATACACAGTGGCTGTTTACTTAGCTCTTACTATGTGCCAGGTATTCTAGTGAGTGTTTCACCTGGCTTTAGAAAAAAAAAAAAATAGCCTAGAACCTCCAAAGATTTACTACGGAAAGATAACATCCCAGGTGAATAACTGTCATATTTCTTTAGAAAGTAATTTTTGTGCACAAATAATCTCCCTACCACATCTATAAAAGTAAAGCGTAAAGAGAATTCTTGTCTATAACCCAAATATCTCCATTTTGAGAGAGCCTTTTGAATTTCTTTTAAAACAACATCAACGATATTTTTAAATGGCACAGAACAACATGTTTTAGGATTTGGTGTTACTTTTTTTTTTTCTCACAATAAGAAAGACCGAACGAGGCCTTAAAAAGAGTGGCCTTGTTAGCTGAGTCTTATTTTTCCTACTTTTTTAAATACATATTTATTTAGGGGTTAATTCTGCTATTGACTCAAAGTCACTTACAAAGAAAATAAAAGGCAGCAGTGCTAAAATACAGCTAAGAAGATAGAATTAAATCTGTAGATATATTTAAGAGTAGAAGTTCAAGGAGAGGAAAGAGAATACAAATATGCAATTAATCTATGTTATTGCTATGGCCCTGTTTCACATTTTGCATTTAATTTCCTGGGCCAAATTTAAATGGAACTAAACATTTTGGAGACACCTATTAAGTTGGTCATCACCCTAAACATACCAACCCTGTGTGTGAAAACATCTCTACTTTCACTTCTCAACTCTCTGATTTGGTTTATCGATTCAACAACAAATATTTTCATATGTCTGTTCCATTCAGGTCAATGAGGGTGGGAAGTGGCAGCTTGTGGGCCAAATCTGCACGTGCCATTTTTTTAAATAAAGTTTTATTGGAATACAGCACTCATTTCTTTGTACATTGTCTATGGCTGCTTCCACCCCAAAGTCTGGCAGAGACGAGTAGCTGCAACAGAGACCAGAAACCATATGGCCCAGAAAACCAAAAATAATTACTATCTGGCCCTTTATGGAAAATGTGTCAACCCCTGATGTCCTGTATTACAGTGGAGCTACAGGGAACCTCAGAGATGAGAAGGTAAAGACCCAGGAGGTGAGCGGATACCCAAGCCTTCAGGAGAATCCAGGTAGCCCTTATCTGAGACCTCCACCCTATTACCATTTTTCTTGGTTGCCTCGTCAGGTACAGTGAGCTCCCCAGGTTCTGCCAGCACCATTGGACACTTCCTTTGTCCCCTTTTCCCTCAGGGTCACTCTGCTGGTTTCCAGCACCCCCACCTCCACCCCCACCCCACAGTTCTTGGGCCAGCACCGCCCTTGGCCTCTAAGATGTCTGTTACAACAGCTCGCATGTGACGGGCACTTAATACATGCCAGGCCCTGTCCTGAATGCTGTTCGTGAATTCATTTAAATGTCACAACACCAGGAGCAGAGCCTTGCTCATAGTTGTGTAGTTTGTGCCTTTCACAAAAAGTGGGGCAGCAAATCAGTCCGGGGTTAGGGAGACCAGCAAGGGAATTCTAAGGTGTTCCTTTTGGTAGTGGGGGAGGGGCATACATGACCCGATGCGTTTGTAAAACCCACAGAATTTTACATCGCAAACAGTGAACTTCAATGTAGATCATCTTTTTTTTAAAGTCAAGAGGGACACTGGGGGATCCCAGGATGCAATGCAGACTGTGACAAATGAATCTGACTGTACCGTAAGTGTAGGACGTGACTTTCATCGAAGGGGGTGGGAGAAAAAAGGAGCTGAGTTAAGCGACTATGGAAAATGGTGTTTTGAATGGAAACTATAAAGCTAAAATCAAAGAGTTGTCCATTTAAAGAAAGAGGAGGCTGAAATCCAGCCCAAGAACCCCTGGCAACAAAGGCTCCACCTGCTCAGCCTACCATGAGATGAGACAGGTGTCTCCAGGAGGGGCATCTTGCTCCAATTTGCACAAAGAGTCTGTGTTGGCTCGAGCTGGCCCTGCTTATGATCAGGCAGCTATTATTACCTCTTTACAGATGAGGAAGCCAAGGCGGCAGGAGGCTAACTGGCTCAAGAACAAGCACGTCGAGATCTCACTGCTACAAACAATTCAAAATGCCCAGAGATAGCTAAGTGGATAAATTAAAGTGGTATACACTACAATGGAATATTATTCAGCTATAATATTGTATGATTCTATGTCTATGAAATGTCCAGAATAGGTAAATCCACAGAGACAAAAGTAGATTAGTGGGTGCCAGCGGCTGGTGGAGAGGGGACAGTGCGGGGGGTGACTGCTATCTGGAATAGGGTTTGGTGGAGAAATGAAAATATTCGAAATTGACCATGGTGATGGTTGTACCACTCTGAATACACTACGAACCATCGAATTAATTATATACTTAAAATAGGCGAACTGTGTAGTATGTGACTTCTATCTTGATAAAGCTGTTATTTAAAAAAAAAAGAAAAAGGATTTCAACTCTAGCAGCCTGTACACACTCCACAGGAACTCTTGACAGTCCCATGCTGGATTGCCTTCACCCAGGCAGGCCTCTTGATATTTCGAAACCCACCCACATCCAAGGAATTCCTCAATTAATACTCTGCCCCTGAATTAATACAAATAGCCATTGTTTCGTCTGGTCCACTCTGTGCCAGCCACTTTCCTTATATTAACTTCACTTTCCACACCAGCAGGGCAGGTTGGGTTCCAGGCTCCCAAATTTTTCTGGGAAGATCGTGTCCCTGAAGACTTAGAAACATTTAAAGCTAATCATTCAAAACTAACCTTGACAATGGAGGGTGTGTATTTCTGTTTGCCAGTCCTGTGGGTTGCCCTAGTGGTGAGAGTCTGGACACAGGGTTCTGCAGGCTTCCCGAGGTTACTGGATCCTTTAATTAATGTGAGGTGTAAGGAATTTGCATTATTTCATTTGAAGGCGAAAAGTGAGACTTTACCTGTATTTTTGTTGCATTGATTCAAATTTGCACTGACGAAGACAATCCTAGATGATTATCTTTCTTTTATGGGAAGGTTGGCAACTAGTCCAGAGTCACATAGCAAGTAAGTGATGAAACCAGGATTCTTAGTCTATCTAGATCCTAAGTTGGGGCTCATGTCCCCACCCCACCCCCACTCCTGGAGCTCCACCTCCCTCCAGTTTTCCTGGTTGTTTGAAAGTCTCATCCTCTCTGAGTTTTAAGTGGAAAGAAAGCATTGATGGGATCCAGTTGGGCAGAGAAAATGTTGAAATAGCTACTCTCAAAGGGACATGGTATTCCTTTTTAAAAGTATTTCGTTGGTCTATGAACACACACACACACACACACACACACACACACACACACACACACTATTTGGTCTAGAGTGGAATTGTTAAAACCTTAGATTCATTAAAAATTTAGAGTTTAGGCTGATGATTGCCAGATGGGAGTGGGGTTGGAGTCTGGGTGAAAAAGGCGAAGGGATTAAAAACTACAAATTGGCAATTACAAAACAGCCATGGGGATGTGAAGTACAGCATAGGGGCAATATTACAATAATATTGTAATAAGTATGTATAGTGCCAGGTGAGTACTAGACTTATCAAAGGGATCACTTCGTGAGTTATATAAATGTCTAACTATGCCGTACACCTGAAACTAATAGAACATTGTATGTCAACTGTAATTGAAAGATTTTAATTTCAGAAGAACTTAGAGTTTTGGAACTTTCGAGTTTCAAAAATCTAGAACACTTTGGATTTGAATAACTTTTGGGCTCCATGAAATCATTTGCTCTCTTTTATTTTTTACGCATCTAGGTGAGATGGAGCAGGTCCCAGCCTGACCATGTGAGCTCTGTGCCCTCCTCGCCCCTCTGAACCTGCCTCTGTATGTATTGGAAGTGAAGAATCGTGGCTCCCTGTCCACCTCGCCGAGCCAAATGGAATAAAAGCAAGGTCTGACAAACTTCACAGCCTGTGGGCCCTGTGTCTGGTGCACTTCCTGTTTTTGCACAGCCTAGAAGCTAAGAATGGTTTTTATATTTTTTTCAATGGTCGAAACAAACAAACAAAAAAATCAAAGACTATTTCGTGACATGTGAAAATTATGTAAATGTCACAGTTCAGCGTCCATTAATAAGGTGTTATTGGGATACAGCCACACCCACTCACTCATTTACGTATTGTCTATGGCTGTTAGAGAGGCAGAGTGGAATAGAGGGGACAGACTGAATGGCCGGCCAAGTCCAAACTACTTCCTAGGTGGACCTTTGTAAACAAAGACTGCTGATCCCTGGATAAAGAAGGATGCTCTTGGTAAAACAACACATGCCTTATAAATATCAGCTATTATTTATTCTTCCTTATTAACAATGCTCCTAATATACAAACCAAAGGTTCTTTAACCTCCTATAGGTTTGAACTATTTGATTCATTTGTAAGCATGCATTTTCTTTCATTAGATATTTTTCAAAACATTAACCCAACAAATGACAAATAGGAAAAAATACTCATGACATAGACAAAAGATAGATTCCTAAAGTGGACAGAATACTTTTAGATAAAGACAAACTAAGCTTATAATCATTCATTTGGTCATAAAACCAAATAACGAATAGTGAACAAACAAAAGATGCCCAACCTAGGTGGTAACAAAGAAATCTCAACTCAATACAACATACTCTTTCACCCAGCAGATTGCCCAGGGTTAGAAATTAAAAAGGTGGATACTCGGTGATGGAGAAGATGCAGGAAAATGGACATACATTGCACACGGGATGTTTCCTCGAATGGCACATAATTTTAAGTGTTTCACCTTTTTAAATTTAAAATGTCTTTAAATTTTGTTTGAGACAAAATAAAATATTTTCCATTATTTATTCAACAAATTTTTCATGAGCATCCAGGCCTTGGGAACGATATCACTGCCATGGGAAGCCACCGAAAGGTTTTAAGCAGGGAATGGCATGATGAGATTTGCACTTTTAAAAATATCTCTTTGGCTGCTGGCTGAAGATTTGGCTCTGGAGCAGAGACCAGTTAACAGGCTTTGGTAATTATCATCAAGAGAGTGAAGGTACACCAAGGAAAATATGAAGGTTACCGAAGGGTGCCATGTCGGCGCCCAGCCTTCCCCCTTCCCATCGCAACTTCTAGTGTCTTCTTTCCAGCCTTTTACCATGATGCTTGGGCCCAAAGTAGACATTCGAAGCTGCCTGTACAATCTAAGTGTAATATGAGCCACACATGTAATTTTTAATCGTCTAGGAGTCACATTTTAAAAAGGATAACACAGTTCCTCAAAAAGTTGAGTTAACATATGATCCAACAATTCTACTACTAGGTATATATCCAAAACTGAAAACTTGCCCACACAAAAACTTTATATAAATGTTCACAGCCTGCTTTATTCGTAACGGCCAAAAAGTAGAAGCGACCCAAATGTCCATCAACTCTCGAACGGATAAACAAAATGTGCTGGTTAGCTACAAATAGACTGTAATTCAGCCATATGAGGGAACGAAGTACTGACACATGTTACAACATGGATGAATCTAGGAAACATTATGTTAAGTCAAAGAAGCCAGTTACAAAGGACAACATATTGTATGCTTCCATTTATGTCCAGAATAGGCAAATCCACAGACAGAAAATAGGTTAGTGGTTACCACGCGCTGGGGAGAATGTTAAGTGACTGTTAATGAATATGGGTTTCTTTCGGGAATGATAAAAATATTCTGGGATTGTAATTGTGGCAATGGTTGCACAACTATGTGACTATACTAAAACCCACAATTGTACACCTTAAAAGGGTAAATGTTAAGTTTGTGAGTTATATCTCAATTTAAAATATACATAAAAGGAAACTGGTGATATTCATTTTAATAATATACTTCGTTTAATCCAAAATATCATTTTAATAGGTAATTGACAAAGTTATTAATGAGATTTTACATTATTTTTTTCTAAGTTTTCAAAATCTGGTATATATTTCACACAGATTATCTCAATTTAGATGTCAAAATTTCATTAGAAATACCACATCTGCATTTTGTTTTGTTTTTTTTTGGTTACAGTTGACATTCAATATTTTATATTAGTTTCAGGTGTATTACATAGTGGTTAAACATCTATATAGTTTATGGGTACGATTAGTCTAGTACCCACCTGGCACTATACTTAGCTGTTACATTATTGACTATATTCCCTATGCTGTATTTTATATCACCATGATTATTTTATAACTACCAATTTGTATTTCTTATTCCCTTCACCTTTTTCACCCAGCTCCCCACCCCCCCTTCCATCTGGCAATCACCAGTTTGTCCTCTGTATCTTTTGAGAGTGTTTCTATTTTGTTTTTTGGTTTATTTTGCTTTTTAGATCTCACAATAAGTGACGTGATATGGTATTTGTCTTTTTCTGTCTGACTTATTTCACTTAGCATAATACCCTCTAGGTCTATCCATGTTGTCCCTTAGATCTGCATTTAGATTTCATAAAATTTACTTTTAAAAACGAAGAGTCAAAATGTTATCGGGAGCTGTTTAAGTGGTATTTTAATGTATTTTTCTAATTTCCTTTGAACATAATATATTAATTTTTTAAAAAATGGAGAACCACATATCCGAGTTGTTCCAAACACACTTTAAAAAGTTTCCTAATAACAGAATCAAGCATCAGTTTTTAAACTTAAATTAATTAAACTTAAATTCAATTATAAGTTTAGCTCCTCAGTTCCTCTATTTATATTTCAAAGCCCCAAATGCCACGTGGGGCTGCTGGCGCCTGATCTGGACAGCCCAGATATAGAATATTTCCATAATCTCAGAAAATTCAGTTGGCAGCACTCTTTGAGGGTTATTGTGAGGATTAATGGAATTGATGGACATAAGTGCTTAGCTCTATGCCTGTCCAGTTCTCAATACAGTACCATGTAGTTATTTCGTTGCTGGATCCTCCAGGTAGCCCAGTCTCTCAGGAAGGGTAGAGCCAGAGCCTGTCCATCATGCCTTTCCCTCTCTCCTCCCACTTATAACATTGGCCTGCTATCAACTCCCGAACGAGCGCCCCGCCCCCACGGCCGTCTCCGCCTGCCCCGGTTCAGGCTACCATTCCTATCACCCTTCGATCCTCTCCCCCTCCACCCTCCCTGGACCAGGAGAAGTTTCTCGCTTTTTCCACCTCTGAGCCATTCCTCCTAGTCAGAGTCATCCTTTCAAAATGCAATTGGATGGATTAACTTCTTTTCTTACTCCCTGATCTGGCTTTGCTTCACCCGCCAGTCTTGCCTACCTTTTCACCCCACCTAGAATCTCGAAGTACCTCTGGCCTCAGGGCCTTTCCCGACAGCCTGAGCCTCTTCCCTCCAACAACCTTTGTCACTCAGGTTACTTTCTCCGAGTCCCCTCTCTCACCCCATCACTGTACCTTGTGCTTCTTCACCTCACTTGCAGTGGGTAGCCATCTGCTTGTAACTGATTAAAAGCTTTGAGTTAACGGCGTTATTTTGTGTTTATTGCCTTTCTCCTACTCGATGAGATTTTCTCGAATGAGGCAAGATCCCACCTGCCTCATCGACCCCCTACCCCCAGGGGTGCGCACACACAGGTGCTGGATAAATGTCTGTGAGTTCTTTTTTTTTTTTTTTTTTTTTTTTTAAGTAGATTTCAAAAAGGAAAAAACGTCTGTCTCCTCCATTAAGTAGCCTCCACAAGGTAAGGAGGCTTGCCCTTCTCCCATTCAGGGTAGAATCCTCAGGAAAGACTGAAGTAGCGCCTAAAGAAAACAAACGAATTCACCTGTAGGTTTCCTGGAGTCAGGATGTCTTGCTTGGCAGCTGCCTCACCTGGCAGCCTCCTTCAATCCCACTCACGCACACAACCCTCTCCCTACCTGTGGGGTTCAGAAGGATGAATTCTCCTTGTAAGCAAAGCAAGGAGGGGCATCCTCTGCTTGGGGAACCACAAGAACAAGTACAGGAAGAAGCTGAAGATGATGTTTGAATGTCCTTCAGAGTGTCAATTACAACAACAGGAGAGTCAGAGCCTACAAGTCCATCGAAATCATGGGAAGGAGAGCACTCTGCAAGTTTATGGAGCTGGAGCAAATGTTTATTGGTTTAATCTAATAGTTAATTCAGCAGTTCCCAATAAGGTGATCTGTTCCTACTTCTGAAAAGACTAGGATTTAAAAAGATTACAAAGGTGATTTAAGGGATTTTCAAGGGTAATTATGCCCACACTTCAGTATTTGTATCCATCTTGGACCGTGATCACAGCTCACACTTTGCCGCCCACCTTGTTTGCTCTAGCCTCGGTCCTCATGCGCACCCTTCCACTATTGGCTCAAAGACCCAATTCCATTTTGGCCATCCAAATCAACTTCCAAAAACACAAGGCCAAAGGCAAGAGAACAAAACACAGGCTCAATTGCAAAGGATGAGGTCAAATGCTTATTTGCAAATCACATGCTCGCATACCTAAAACCCTTCAGAGGAAAAACGAACCAGCCACGGAGAGGCAAGTTTTCCATAAGGTGGCCAACAGCAAAATCTACCTCCCCCGAAATCAACAGCTTTCTTATGAACCAGCCTTAGAGTTAGAAAACGTGATTCAAAAAAAACAAAAAAACAAAAAACCTACCTTGTTTTTTGCGGCTGTCCTTCCAGGAAAAGCTAGCCAGTAACACTCTGGATTGGAAGCTGGTGCTGGGGACCTCGGGGGGAAGCTCCATCAGGCATCTGGGGAGAGACCAGGTTTTGCGCCTCTGGCTATGCTTAAAGCTAAACGCAGGCATCTGTTTCCCAGGTGGCCTTGACTGCTCGGTGAATCTCATGAAGTCAGGTTCTCTGGAGCCTCACAGCGCGTGCTGAGCCACTCAGAGGGGCTTAGCAAGGAAAGGAAACAGATCTGGTCCTCCCCAGTCACAACCCTCAGCCTTTTATAGGCCCCCTTCCAGCAGGTCCAAAGGCAAGATCTGCAATCCTTTCTTCATTTGTATAACTTAAAGGTTTACTTAAGGCGTGGCTCCAGAATGAAAGAACCAACAAATGGACTATTCTCCAGAAATTTTGAAGCCTCTATCTTTTTTTGAAGCACATGGTAAAAAAAAAAAACTCTCACATTAGGACCTTCACTCCAAATATTCACTATGCCATGTGGCTAAATAGATGAGGGATAGATGATGATAGAAAAAATTTAGCAACGATCCAAATAAACATCTGCTATTTAAACACGTGTTTTTCATCTTACCCTTTCCCTAGACTTAGCCCTTAATTGGATCCTAGTGTTGGTTTCTGCCATGGACATTGGTGGCTACAAATCGGGCCCACTTTAGGTAATATCCCTATAATCTTTAACATACTATTTCATTGTTTAATTACATTACAGTACAGGCTCTTTGCACGGTTAAAGGAAACATAATTTCATGTACCATCACTGCACGCCATACATGCTATACAATATTGATGCATACTTCACATCGCTCCCATCAATGAGTTCATTAATGTGAATTCAGCGAGTAATTTAAAATGATTTCTATTCTACAGAAATTCTTAGTAGGTTGTTATTCGGGTGTTTAGGAGTGTTTTAATAATATGTTTTAGGAACATATTATCAGCTGGGAATGCATTATTCTTTTTTACAAAACAATGGGGTATACTAATAACACCAAAAACTTGAAACAACCCAAGTGGCCATCAACAGGATAATGGCTAAATTATTCGTAGTATAATCATACAATTGAATACTCTACAGCAGGGGTCCCCAACTCCCCCTCCCCACCCCACGCCACCCAGCTTCATCTGTATCTGCAGCTGCTCCCCAGAGCTAGCATCACCACCTCCGCTCCACCTCAGATCATCAGGCATTAGATTCTCACAGGAGCAACCATCTCTGGTGCCAAAATGGTTGGGGACCACTGCTCTACGACATTTAAAAAGAACAAACTACTGAGACACGCAACAACTTGAATGATTCTCACAAACATGTATGATTCTACCTATAAGAAATACCAGAAGAGGCAAAACTGATCGATGGTGCTAGAGCTCAGCATCATGGTGACCAGTGAATGGGGAGTGGGGTCTGCCTGGGGTGGGACATGAGGGAAACGTTGGGTGCCGGAAATGTTCTATGAGCTGGCGTTGGCCTGCATGGTGGTTGTGGGACCTGTATGTGTTCAAAGTCATCAAGCAGGACATTCAAAATTAGTGCCCTGTACTGTAAGTCTATTCTTATTGTTCATGGGTGGTTGGCTTGGAGGCCATTTTAAACAGCAAAATCAACAAAAATCACGAAAATGCAAAAAAAATGTGGCACTAAATAGACCAAGAAAAGGACACTGTCCACAGTACTAGAGCTGAAACAGAAGACAGGTCGTAGGTCACTTTGTCCACTTCAGCTGGACCGTGCCTGTCGGACGACTAGTTTTTTGCTGTTCTGGGAATGACCTTGGTAGCACGGTGAGTATTGATTTGGGGGTGACAAGTCCCAATGAAATCGCCAAGTAGCTAATGAAGCCTTGAGGCCTGGGCAAGACACCACCCTCAGCATCCTTTGAAAAAAAAAAAGAAAAAAACACTTCTCAAACAGTATCTGTTGTTTCTTAACAGAGTGTAAATTTACCATACAATTGGCCATTCTACTCAGTACCTACCCCCAAAGAAATGAAAATATACAATGGACAGACTTGTTTGTGCTCAAAGTTGTCTCGGGGCATTTCTAGCCAAAAGCTGGAAGTCATCGAGGTCCATCCATCGGGCTGGTGAACGGGTAATTAAAACAGGGCCTACACATACAATGGAATATTATTCAGCCATAAAAAGGAATGAAGCTCTAATACCTGCTCCAACTTGGGCGAACCTTGAAGACATGATGCTAAGTGAAAGAGGTCAGATGCCATAGCCACATAATGTAGGATTCCATTTCGATGAAAGATCCAGAATAAGCAAATACATACAGACAGAAAGTGGATTAGTGGTTGCCTGGGGCCGGTAGAGCAAAGGGAATTAACTATAAAGGGACCCAAGAGATAATTTTAGAATGATGGAAGGGTGCTAAAATGAGATAGTGATGGCTGCACGACTCAGTACACTTACTAAAAATTATTGAATTGTATACTTTGAGTAGGTTGATTTTATGATCTGTAAATTATACCTCGATAAAGTTAAAAAAATAAAAGCCTTCTAACATTGATGTGTAAACTCTACTGCAGATGCAACCACTAACTACGCCGCTTCTTGAATAATAACTACTTACAAAAGGACCCTCTGGCCTGCTACTCTCTACGAACTGCCTCTCCCTTCAGACCCCTCACACCTAAGTACCCTAGGCCTCAGGCGTGCAGCCACACCTCCACACCTGTGTTCTGCAAATTTCCACCGCCTGCAGGAAGTAAAATCCTGGTTATTTTTCAGGGTCTTGTTCAAACTTCTGCTCTTCTTCGTGACCTTTTTCTCCAGTGGCCTTCCTTGTCCTCTCTACCCTACCCCCCACCCCCACCCCCAAATAATTGATCATCCCCACCTCTAGCTTTGTTCTAACTACAGAAGAGTAAGTTCCAGAGATCTATTGGGAACATAGAGGCTGCAGTGAACACGGTGTTGTGTACTTAAAAACTAGTTAAGAGGGTACATCTCAGGTTAAATGTTCTTGCCACATAAAAAGAAAAAAAGGCAAAGGGACACAAGAAATCTTCGGGGAGTGATCAATGTATTTATTTATTGCCTTGGTTGCGGTGATGGTATCACAGGTATAAGTGCATGTCCCAGACACGTCATATAGATTAAGTAGGTGCCATTTTTGTATATTAAGTATATAAAAGCTAAAAAGAAAATCAAGGGACAGAAAAAATAAATACATATAATAAAACAGTGTTTTGCACATTCTATTTAAAACAATATGTCTGTTGAACCCACTATTTTGAGCTTCAAGTCACTTTCGGTTTATAATCTGAGGCTCTAAAAAAGTGCATGACACTTAGTAGGGACTCAAAAGCATAGGCAGCTGAAAGGAAGTGCAGGAGGGGAGATGGGAAGGGAAGCAGGGAGGAAGAGAATGAAGACCACACGGATACAATTTAGCAGTGAAAGTTTCACTCATTCATTAATTGCTTCAACGAGTATTTACTGAGCATCTCCTATGTGGCTGGCATCTTATTCCTTAGCCCTGGGAATAAGAGTGTGAAGCAAACAGGTCTGGCAACCCGTTCCAGAAATAGGAGAGCTCCAGGAATTGATATGGGTTTAAAGGGCTAATCAAAGTCAATTGAACTCATTTCTTTCTAAATCCAATTATTTTCGGCTGTGTGCACGATGCCGCCAGCAGGAGTTGATTCATCTACGAGTGTTCCTTTGGCCACATATTCTTGTGGAAGAGACAGACAAGAAATGCATACACCTCTAAGTGCCAAGAAGGCAGGCTGACCGAAGGGAGTGGCGGAGGGGGCCCTTCCCGAGACAGAGACAGTGGTCCAGGAGCACCTCCTAAGGAGGGACCATAAAAGTAAGAGTCACATGGCCCCAGTGTCACTGACCACCAGCCCCGCTTCTAGTCTGCGGTGGCCTCTTCGTGCCTCATCCTTCCGATTCTGGGAAATGGAGTTACTGACGCTAGCCCCTGGGGTTACTCTCAGATGGAACGAAGCCACGCACAGAGGACCTGAGCATTGGCTGTCACTGTTGTGAGTCCATTGGCTGGGCAGGGAGCCCTGTGTTTCTAGGATGCCCCCTTCAGATTCTGACATTGTGCCACAGACTGGGAAGTGCAGTCAACTCACCTCTATTCAGAATGTCCAAGACAACAATAATAATAATAATAACAATAACAATAATGACTTGCCCAGATACATAGTTAATGCCCATCTCCCCCACTCGCCCAGCAGCTCCACAAAGCAGGAAGCGCTTCCTCTGAGTCCTCACCACCTCCCTGGGGCCTGCACACAATTGGGGCTCAAACACAATTTGATGAACAAATGAGCGAATCTAGAGACAAGCTGTAAGAAAACAGCCGTGCGTTGTTTTTACCTTAGGAGCCCATTGGGATAGGTCTCCGCCACCCTCTCTACCTCTGTACCCCAGCGTACAGCAGGCGCTCAATAAATGTGCATTGGATGAGTGAGAGGACGTCCTTCCTGGTCCCCTGTGTCCTTGGAGGGCGGGAGCCTGTCCTATTTCGCTTCCGAGATAAAAGCACATTCACGTGCTCCACCCACAGGTGTTTACTCACATCGTGTTCAGATGCTTCCATCATTTACCAGGGGCTGAGGGACCAGCCGTGACTTTGATGGGCTGAGTCGAGGAAGTAGAAACCGCAAAGCGCCCATTTAATCCCGATGCAGGCAGGACGGGAGCTGATTCAGATCAGGGCTCAGTCTGCCCTCAGAGGGACTCCAGGAAACAGCATCCTGAGACAAGAAACACAATGGGCGTGCCCGACCCCCTGGCCTGCCTTATGCGGAGATGCTCATGGCCTCCTAGTGTGGACTGTCCTTTTCTTCTCCCTGCTGAGATGCTCTACAAAGAGAGAGCAGACTTCAAATTTAGTAAGCACAAGGAACTCTGGGGAGTGATTCCTCCATCCCGCTCTGGGGCAAGCTGGGCTGAGGCTCCTAAGGACATCTATGGTTTCCATCCGTTCTCCTTCTCACACATACAATGTCTGATAGAGCTGGGTTTTCATCACTCTTTGGGAAGCGGTAGGAATACAAAATGTTATTTTTATTTCAAATGCTATACTGAATGTAAATTTTTCTCTCTCTTTATTCTCCTTCAGATGGGATCACCCAGGTCTAGAAAATGTCTGAGCTTTAGATTTCCTATCATTCCTCTTGAGAAAACATTTATTTAGGACCTACTAGGCAAATTTGCATGACATTGCATCCATATTTGCATTTTTTACCCTTGGTGACACGTCTAGGAGACAGCACTATAATCATCATCTCCATTTTTCAGAGGAGGAGACCAATAACGTGTCAGAAGTCACCCAGATGGTAAGAGGCAGAGCTGGGATTTGAACTCAAGGCCGTCTTAATGCCTAACCTCCACGCCACACTGCCTTCTTCCACCAGACATCTTGAACAGGTGATAGGTTCCGGTGTGCACGATGAACACCCCTAGGAGATGTCTCCCAGGGCACAGAGTTGGCATCGAGTCCTCATTTGTCTTTTCCTCCAGCTGTGACAGAGACCTCTACGAGATATCCCTTCAACTTCTAGGATGCTGTTGACCAGAGGTGGATGGAGATTTGGTTCAGAATTTGATGCATGGGGCCGGGATGGTCAGGACCACAGTTTGGATCCAAAAGCATTAGGTTTCTTTTCAGCATGACGCCACCCAGAAGAGGGTAGATTTGACTGCTATAAATGTTCAGACGTACAGATCCGGGTAGCCTGAGTGGGGACATAGAGTGGGTGGCGGGATCACTACCTGGTGGCCCTCTCTCTCCTCTGCCGGGGTCAGCAATGTTTTAGGGAGATCATACTTACTTTTGCCTCCTTCGGTTTGTGACAGCCATATGCACTCTGTATGGCAGGGCGGCTCATGGCAGTCAACACAGCCTGATCTCTCTCTCTGAAAATGATAGAAATGAGAGCTAATGTTTAGTTGCCCTGGTTACTGACTTCCTCAGAGGGGCGCTTGTGGTGGGCAGGATCATGACCCTCAAAGGAGTCTACATTCTAATGGCCTGGAACCTGTGAATATGCTACCTTACAGGGCAAAGGGGAATTGAGGTTGCTAATCAGCTGACCTTAAAACAGGGGTTGGTAGCCTAAGATCATCCAGATGAGACTGAGGTAATCACAAAGCTTCTTAAAAGAAGGAAGAGGGGGGCAGAAGAGTCAGAACCAGGGATTTGACATGATGAGAAATCCTCGGGCAGCCATGGCTGGCTTTAAAGATGGAAGGGGAACTTGAGTCAAGACATGGGTGCAGCCTTTTAGAGAAGCTGGAAAAGGCAAGAAAACAGATGCTCCTCTAGAGCCTCGAGAAAGACACGCAGCCCCACTGACGACTTCACATTAGCTTTATGAGACCCGCATCAGACTTGTGACCTCCAGTGCTGTAAAGTGATGTGTTTGTGTTGTCGAAGCCACTAAGTTTGGGGTAACTTGTTAGAGCAGCCATAGGAAACTAACACTGGTCATGATGCTTGGGGCCCTTGTGCAATGCCAAACCTGCTTAACCACCCGTGGCTATCCTGTATCCTCTACCACACCCCACAGAGAGAGCTTGAAAGACACTGCATGGCAGGACTGAGCTCTGAGCTGCCACATCCTTGGCATGGTCCAGGAGCAGAGGAAGTGAGGCTAGACAGAGAAAGAAGAATGAATCCAACCTGCAGACAGAAAGAGAGCCGAGAAATGCAAATCCAGGCTGCGTTTCTGATGGCTTTCCAATTCTGGAGCCTCCCGAGGCCTTTAGTTTCTGTGAGCCACTCATATCCTTATAAGCGAGCCCGCCCATTTGCTTCAGCTAGCTCCATTCCCGCCCCAGCGGACAGCTACCAACAGAGGGAGCATTTGGTCACAGCCAACATTCTCCTAGGTTGACAGGGAGACCCGTGCCAAACATCCTGGAGAGGTGAGAATCAGACTGTATCCAGTCTACAGAGGGGTGTGGTGGTGCCGGTGTCCCTGGAGGTCATGATGAAAAATGACGTTTGGTTCTCTGCAGTTGATGGATGAGAATTTACCCACCTTTACCCCCCACCCCCGCCCCCAAGCATAGTTATTCTAGGAAAGCAGCTCTGGCGGCTATGGGAGCAGCTTCCACGAGATTTTAAAAGAAATCCCTTTGATGAGCCCTAACGGAATCCTGCCAGACAATCTGACTTCAGTCTTTTCCCATGTTTTTGGGTCACAAAGCCCAGGAGGATGGGTTCATAGCCAGCATCATGGTAAACGGGGTGCTTTCTCCCTTCCCTGTAAATCACCCTGGCATGTGGGAGTAGGATTATTTTATATCAGGTCCATTTCATAATATCGATTGATCTACTGTGCAAATACAGGGTAACCTTATGTAAATCAAACTGTCTCCTCTCTGGGTCACGGTAACATGATGGAATGGAGTAAATGGTCCAGTCCTTGGTGTAACACGATGTGTAGTTAACCGTTGTACGTTTCCACCTCCCTTTCTCCAAGTTCCTCTGGGAGGACTTCCTGTGGTCCTGGGCTGTCCCTTCCTTTCTTCTGCATGGTTTAGGCTGATCAGAGTAGCTCATCCCCCTGGCCACTGGACTGGTTCACGAGATGGGCGTGCGACCCATGCTGGGGCAATCAGAATCTTCTCTAGGATTGACAGACTTCGGGACGCAGAAATTCTCCTTCTGATGGAGCAGCAGAAGCGGGGTCTGAAGCCACTGGAGGTCTTGGCTTCTGCTACATGGAGAGACTATCCATGTAAACAAAGCCAGGCAGCAGCTCACAGAACAGAGAGACAGCAAAGCAAAGAAAGAGAAAGCTCTTACCCACTTCTGACGCTCCCAGTGACTTTGACCCATCAATTACCTTCTAGCTGAGCTCTTTGGGTTTGGGTTTGCACTCAAATGAGAAAGTCGAATTTTGTGGGGCCTTCAGTTTATGTGATTTAAGAAAGGTTTAATTAGGATTATAAAATTAGGAGGAAACAAACAGCAGGCCGGATTTATTCCACGAGTATAGTTTGCTGATCCTTCATCTAATGCATCAAAGGGGACATCTGACTTATAAACATAACACCTAAAACAAAAAAATTACTAGGGCTTAGGAAAGGATAAGTTAGGGCCCGCAAACTCAAGCTGCACAACCCTCGCTTTTAAGGCACTTCTGTTTGCACCCATTTAGGATCAGCGATTTTATTTGTGTGTATCTATTACCTTTCGTCTGGATATTATATTAGATTAAGTTCAAGCTGCCTCGTGATTGCATTCATCCCTGAGTCTGTCTACAGGGCACCCAATAGCTGGCAAATGGTTAAGAATATTTATACTCTTTCTCTTTTAACTGTACCAGAAAAAAAAAAAATCAATTCTGCCAGTACTTTTTGTTCTCTCCTTTGGAAACCAATTTAGCAGTTCCGTGCACTCAATTCAGCTCCCACTAACAACATACATAAGCTTAATAATAGGTGTGAGGCACTGTGTTAAGTGTTTTTAAAGACATTTGCTTGTTTAATTTTCTTGATAACCCTGGGAGGCAGTGTAGGGGGAACTGTTGATTGCCTGTTCAGCATCCAGTCTGCATTTTCTTGAAATCCAGAGATGCGCGTAGCCCACGTGACTGAGAGCAGGCCAGCCCCATCCTCAGCTGCAGAGATGGGCTCTGATTGGTCTAAACTTGGTAATCTCATTTCCCTGCCTATGATTGGATTCCAAGCCTAAGCCAATCAGCTTCAGGAATCCAGGCCAGAGCCAATCAGCTTCAGGTATTCCCCAGTGAATGGGTTCTTGGTCCAAGGGTGGGTATGAGACTTAAAAAGGAAGGAATTTTATTCCATGATGGGGTGTGGGAGGGGATTGGGGTTGGGGGGGACTCTATTGTTCATTGGATATAAACAATAAGGCCTGTGGCCTTGATTACCAGGAGAAGCCAGAAGCAATCTAGTAACCACGAAAGAAACACAGCCTTAGCCTGAAGGTGAACCGGAGATAAATGATAAGTTTTTGGGTCCTTGATGACCAGATTCAGCTTCTGGATTAGCTATTCCTGAAGGCCACCTGGCCTCAGGCTTTTTGCTATATCAGATGATACATTTTCTTATGGTTGATATAACATTCTATTTCTGACAGCCAAAAACATCTGGCTGGTGCATGTAGATATTTATCTTCATTTGAGAAAACTGAACTCAAAGATGTCATGTAATGTAAGTGAGTCCCTCAGCTGGTAAGGCAGATCTGGGTCTGTGTGACTTTAACCACACTACTATGAGAATTAGCTTGAGCATCCATGCTCCACCACCCACATTTCTGCAATGCAACTAATAACAATAATAATAATGATCGCTAATATTTGTTAAATGTCTACTATGCTTCAGGTATGATTCTAAGGAACTCGACCTGCATTCATTCTTGCAAACAGTTATTATTTTCCCCCATTTAACAGATGAGGAAACTGAGGCACAGAGGGTTTAAGCAACCTGCCCAAGGTCACGCAGCTGATGAGGTTTCAACTGTAAATGCTCTTACCCACTTCGCTAAATAGAGAAATGCACTTTATTATCAGCTTCAGTTGGCCGAGCCAAAAAAAAACTTGATGCCACAGACTCCACCACACTCTGTTGTCCTACACTCAGACTTCTCCATTTATTTGCAAAACCAGCCTAGTTCCTATAGGCATTAGAGTTTCCAACCTTGGGGCATAGTGGGGAGGTAAAAAATAATGACTACTATTTTTCTGTTTCCATTTCTTTCCTAGTTTATTTTTCTTGGTGGCTAACTCTTTCCAGTTTGCTCTTGTATCTGCACTGCCACCCACTTCCTTATGTTATGACTTTAAATGAATTACATTCTTGGAACATTCACCTTCCTTTTTCCCTCTCCTGTATGAAGCTCAGTAAACCCAGCTGGCAATAGGTTCATCTCCTACTTGTTTCTTCTTGCACATTATAAACTTAGGAGCTGAAAACAATTCTAAGTCTATAGCCAGTGTCAAAAGGACCCACAGGCCCAGCGCTGTTCTAAGGGCTTAGCATACACTTTTCGCGACGACCTCTGAGTCGAGTTCTATTATTATCAACCACCCTTTAGAGATGAAAAAAAACAAGGCACAGAGAGATGAAGTAATTTGCCAAGGTCACACAGCAGTACGAAACAGCAAAGATTTGAACGTAGGAAGTCTGATTCATCACTCATTATGCTGGACCCTGGCATTACACTTACTAGGGGAAGAAGAGAAATCTATATAGTAACAGAGCACTTTCAAAATATTAGTCAAAGCATGCCTTTAACTGCTGGGCTGATTCTGTGTTTGCTGTAGATTCTATCAAATAAGGACTTTCATTACTCCAACTTGATCTTTCCTACCTTGGTCCTTTGAACTTCTCAGCTTAACATGCTCTCTGGAGCTTTTCTGCTTGGTTCTTTCATTCCTCCGGAGCTGTCCTGTCCAACACGGAAGCCACCAGCCTTACGTGGCTACTGATCACTTGAAATGGGACAAGTCCACAATGAGATGTGCTGTAAGCATCAAATGCACAGTGGATAGCGAAGACTTGGCATGAAAAAGTACAGTATTTCATCAATAATTTTTGTATCGATTACTAGCTGAAATGACAATATTTTGTACATTTGGGGTTAAATAAAATACATCGCTGAAATTATTTTCACCTGTTTCTTCTTACTTTGTAAATGCAGCTACTAGAAGAACGACTTGCATTATGTTTGTGTTGGACAGTTCTCTTCTAATGTCCCCTCCTCCAGGAAGCCTTCCTAAACCACCTCACCTAGAGAAAGCCCTCTTCCCTTAGATGGGTTCTAACCACAGGTATTTATTTCTCTGTCCCCTCGAAAGTCTGAGAGTAGGCATCACAGAGCTGAGATGGGGCTTCGCAGTGTCTAGAACCCATGTTCCATCTACTTTATTGTTCAGTAGTGCATGGTCTTTGTTACATGGTTAGGATGAGTGCTCCAACAGTTCCCTTTCCAGCCAGAGAAGGACCCACCCCCTCTTTCAGGACACTTCCTGTAAGATGCACACACTAATTCAGCTTCCATCCTATTGGCTGGACTTGGTCACATGGCTATGCCTGCTGCAAGGGAGCCTGAGAAATGCTGTGTGGCTTTGTGCCCAGTTAGAAATTGGGAGAGCTATGACTTTAAGAGAAATAAGAGCTATGGTGGAGATAACCAGTTGTCTCTGTTCCATCTCCTATATGCAGCCTCCTCTTTATGTCCCAGCACCGGTCACATCTGTTATTATTTCGGTTATCTGTTCCCTTTGGGACACGTCTTCTCCTTTAAATATAAGTTCTGAAAGGGTGGAGATTTGACAATTCTTTTCAATTCTGTGTCCCATGACATGACATAGTTTCTGACACAAACTGGGCACCTAGTGTTTCTTGAATAGACCTTGAATGTTTATTAAAGCCAAATCATTTCTAGCAGAGTCATCACGCAGGTAATTAGTGGGTTTATAGCAGCTTGCCCAACACAAAGGCAGGGCATTAAAAGAGAGAGTTATCCAGATGATTGTTGAGTGGGCGGTTTGGCTGGCAACGCATCTAACTTCCCTTTAATACTAAACCAGAGTGTGCCACAGGTGGACAGTTTCCAGAAGGGATGAGTCTTACCTTTGCATGGCTAGGGCCCGTGACCAATCAGGCACCTCTTGGAATGTTTCTGGAATTATTATGACAACGCACTGAGACTCCAAGCACCACTGCCAAATTCATCTCCCTAAAAGCCACTTAGCTCCTTTCCAAAAACCTCCCTTTGTTGCCGTCTTATGAGCCAATCCAGTTCCCGGTGACTATCACTAAAGGATTTCTCTCTTTTCTGATCAGTGTCAACTCTCTTAGCACATAGAGCATATAGTTGTGGCATTGAAGAGACCTGGACTCACATCCTGTGAACCCTCTTACTAGCTCTGTGATCCTGGGCAAATTACTGCTCTGGCCTCCATTCCTTCATCTGTAGAATGGGGATAATAATAACTACCTCGGGAATGTTGGGAGGATAAGACGAAACAATGATTGTCTTTGGCACAAAGCAGGGTGTGTGCACTCAGCACTCAGCAATCAGCACTGTTGGTCCTTGTTATTACTTTGGCTGTATTTGCTCTTGCAGCTGGCTAGGCTGGTCTGATGACCACACCCCGAGGAGGAGAGGTCCATTTTTGACAATATTAGTAACAATGAGAAGGAACATAACATATTTATTGAGGCTTATTTTGTGCCAGGCACTGTCAGGGCCACA
>NW_006436812.1:102775-111526 GCF_000325575.1 Pteropus alecto | reverse complement strand
CACACACACACACACACACACACACACACACACACACACACACACAACTGTATAGGTACAAAGACAATTTATTTTTTTCTTCTGATAATAAAATTAACTAAAATATTTCCATGGGCCCCTAAAAGTGTCAGGGCACCTAGGCCTGTTGTATCTAATGGAGAACGTGATTCCTAAAGACTCGATGTAATTTTAAATTTATATAATTCACCACCAAGCTGACTTGTGGCAAACGTTTCTATTTCCCACAGACACGCATGTAGCAGGAGCCATCAAATCGTATTCAATATCCTAAGCCTCACATTCTTCGGACCTAGTAACTTTTGAAATTTCACGATTCCTGATGCACTTAAATTTCGGAGGGAAGGCATTTCAAATGATTTCGAATTGTGTGCACCAAGCAAGTTTCATTAATATGTGGTCTATCACGCTATTTCGAATTCACGAATTTCAAACATTACTATATTATTCTACCTATTTCAGAGTTGGGGCTACAGAGGTCATCCAAGACTGTCCGATTCCAGAGCCCAAGACCTCAGCCACGTCACATAGCCTCTCTCTGAGCCTCTGAGTCTTTGCTCCCATCTTCTCCCAGCCCTGGCAGGCTCGCTCTCATTCTCTCCATGTCTTCCTTGAGGCCCAACTTCAATGTTGCCTCTTCCATGCTGCCCACCCTGATCAGCCTGGCCCATCGAGGTCTCCCTTTCTCATCTTTCCTCCTATCCCAGGAATAATTACCTATGATTCTCAAAACCCAATTTGGACTGTTAGCACCTCCATGCTCCCTGCAACCCTCCAGGCCAGAATTTTCTTCTTCTCTCTCTTATTTGGACTTCTCCTTCCCTCTCACCTCTAATTTGCATTAAAACATATAATAGCAGCTCACATTTTTTGAGGGCTTTGCATGCGTAAAGAATGCCCCTAGGAAATGGGGACTATTACTGCCCTCATTTTGCAGATGAGATAACTCTGGCACTGAGAGGTTAAGTGGCTTGTCCCTGATCACACAGGGAGTAAATGGCAGAGCTGGGATTAACCACATACTACCAGTTCCGGAGCCTGCACCCTTAACTGCCTCACCTTACAGCCTAAGTACCTTTAAAATTGCAAAGGGGATAGATGATTGTTTAAAAAAAAAAAAACAATCTCGACCATTATAAAAACATTATAAAAGTCTTTAAGTTAAAAGTGAAAAACAACCCCTCTCCTATGCTACTTTATGTGAGTGTACACACACACACACACACACACACACACACACACACACACACACAATGTATAAGTCTGGGTCCAACCAGGAGAGGGAAATCATATGGCAGTTGAAATAAGGAAAGTTTAACATAAAGTATTACTAAATATAATAGGGGTAAGGAGGGATTGGCTCCTAGGGATGAGATGGAACACCCAAGGGAAATTTCCTCTACTCCCCCAGGGCTGAGATCCAGACCTTATTGGTGAGGCTGTAGACGTTTCTAGAAACCTGCCCTCTGGAACTTGCTGGAAATCCGCTCTCTAGGGTGCCGGGGAAAGGTGTTTACAAGAAAGTGTCTCTCGGGAGGCTCTCCACTACAGAATATCAGAGGGTGGATGGCAGGGGGTCGCTGGTGGCCTCTGAGTCTTGCTGGACATGGGTCAGTGCAGGAGCCTGGCACTGGAGAGGCTGCAAGTGATGCAGGAGCTAAAGGCACTTTACTACAAAATCACTCAAGAAGAGTGCTGGGCACAGCTGCTGACTGTTGGGTGCTGCTAGACAACACAGGGACTCGGCACTGGGGAAATAAGCGGACGCATTCCAAGAGCCTGCCCAGCGAGCACATGGAACCAGGAAGTAAAACCCTTTCCTCCTGAAACGTCTCTCCAGTGCCCTCTACTGGCAAAGTTTCACCAGGTGGCACAGGAAAAAATGTTTAAAGGGCCCAGATCTATTTTCACAGAGCAGGTAAAAAAAGTGAATTTCAATAACTGGCACACTCTATAATGACTAAGAGGCTTGTGGTTGCAAGTGACAGACACCTAATTCAAACCTGATTTTTAAAATGCTGTGTGTTTGGAGGAGTGGGGCGTACACAAGTCTCAAAGTATCACCCCACAGATTACTTATTACTTACCAATGATCGAAGGTGCCTTTACCGTGGGTAAATCTGGAAGATGCCAGCTTACGTAGATGACCAAATTTAACATCTCTAATGACAAAAACCAACATCAAATGCCTTCTGTTGGTGGAGGAACTGAGAGGGACACATCACCCATGAAGTATTCTCACCAAAAGTTCTTAACCGAAATCGAATCAGGAAGAAACAATTTTACAAATCCAGATTGAGATACTTCATGGGTGATGTGTCGGAGAACAGTTTCAGGTCGAAGAAGATTAAGATCCAACAACTGAGTGTAGTGTAGGCCATGACCCTGAATCGGAGGTAAGACGGATATTATTAGAATTACTCAGGTGATTTGGACATGGGCTATATATCAGAATATAGTATGATTTCCCTCTCCTGGTTGGACCCAGACTTATACATTGTTAATGCTACATTTCTTAAATATGACAATCGTATTGTAGATCTGTAGGATACTGTTCTTGTTCTTAGGAGATAAATACTGAACTATTTAGAGGTGAAGTGTTTGGTGAGAGTAACTCAAATGATGCGATTCAGTAATATATAGATAAACAATAGATAAATAGATGATAGATATAGATTAGGTGTGAACAGATGATAGCGATAGATAGAGAAATAAATAACTATAGGTAGAGAACTAAAGAAAATGTAGTAAAAATGTTTTTTTAAAAATAGGACCAGAAGAATCGGCCCACATAACTGAAAAGGGATATACTAGCTTCAGGCATGATTGGATACAGTTGCTCAAACAATGTCTCAGGAATCTGAAATCTGTTTCTGTCTCTCATCTCTGCTTCCCTCCAGTTGGTTTCCAAGCTCATATTCTACCAGCTTAGCAATGCCAGCAGATAGACAATATCTCCAGGGTTCATGTTCATTGGACATGCTCAGGTCACATGTTCACTCCTGAACCAGTTATTAAAAGAATGAGATTCTCTGATTGGTTAAGCTGGGTCATGTGCCCAGCTCAGGTATCTAGAAATGGAATCAGCCCTGCCCCACCAAACTCCGTGAGTTAAGAACAGAGGATTGATCATTCCCCAAACAAAATTGGGGAAGATGTTACCAGAATAAAGGAGAGTCAGTGCTGGGTAGATTAAAATTAACATGTTTACTGCACACATTCTTTCAACTGCATATACATCCTTTTTCAAAACTAGTGTTTTTCATTCATCAAAATATCATGGACAATTATATCTCAATAAAGTTTGACCAGAAAATAGCATGGACAAGAACTAAATCATGGACAGTGGAGAAACCTGATAGATTTACTTAGCCAGGTCATCATCAAGGTCGACATCAACAGTCGACATCAACAGTGCACAATGATAATATGCACCCTTGATTTGATGTGATGAGAATGGCATTTCATCTGTGTGGTCTTCCTCTCCAAATCCATCACTCCAGGCTCCTCACAAGGAAAATATCAGACAACTCCCAACTGAGGAACATCCTATAAATACCTGACCAGTACTTCTCAAAACTGTCAACAAAAACAAGGAAAGTCTGAGAAACTGTCACAGCCAAGAGTTGCCTAAGGAGACGTGACCAATACATGTAACGTGGAATCCTGGATGGGACTCTGGAACAAAAAAAGGACACTAGGTAAAAACTAAGAAAATCTAAGTAAAGTCTGGATTTTAGTCATAATGTACGAATATAGGTTCATGAATTCTAACAAATATAGCTTACTCACGTAAGGTGATAATTGGGGAAACTGAGCACAGGTATATGAGAACTTTCTGTACCATCTTCCCAATTTTTCTGCTTATTTAAATACATTTTATTTTAAAAGATATATTGTGGACATCCTGTGCCACCACGTCAGTTTATTTTATTTTATTTTTTTAATGATTGCATGGTATTCTTCAGTATGGCTATCCCACCATTTTGGCTGTTTTCAATATTTGTCAGTGCCTTTTTAGGCAGATGTACTTCTCAAGGGGAAGCTGGTCTCCCTACAATCTGACATAGCTTGATAGAAAAATCCAAAAACATGCCATGCCTTCACCATATCCTGAGCCCACTGGGCTCTTCCTTTGTGGGCAAAAAGCAATTGGTCTTGTACAAGCCTGGTACTAGAAGGCAGTATGATTAAGTCCTCAGCTCCACCACTAAGTGCAAGCTGTTTCTCTCCCTAGGCCTGTTCCCCCCTCTGTAAAGCCGGGGCATTGCCCTTGATAATGAAATCCAATATCTGTATCTAGACCCTGGAGTATATGACCTTGGAGCATGATAGTCTCAAGAAGGAATAATCAAAGGAAGAACTGGGATTCAGAGAGGTCGAGACATTTCCAAATTCCCAGCTAAGTGTCAGGCGAAGCTAGGACTTAGACTCAGGTTTCCCTGAATCTCAGACTAGTCCCAGGGAAGCTTCTGGATGACCACAGTGCTTGCCGTGGGCTTTCGGAGGAGTCTGTGCTTCGTAATGGTTTGGGTTTGAGATCTGGTCCACCCATTGTATTCTTTTTCATATGTCAAAGTCAGACACAGACACAATGTGAACAAAGACAAGAAGCTATCATCTGGCAGCCTATTCTATGCTGATTGACTTCTACTTGTTTATTTCTCAGTGCAGATGGCACCTCCTTCAGGAAGACTTCCCTGACCACCGAAGATTGGATGTCCCTCTGTGTAGTTCCACAGCCCCTCATCACGGTACTCACTACGATCTTATAACTGCTGGTTTGACATTCTGCCTTCCTCTGTAAATTCAGAAATGGGGTCTCTCCTATTCAATGCAGTGTTAGTCACACTGTTAGGCCAGAGCAGCAGTTCCTTAAATGTTTGTTGGAGAAACAGATGAGTTTAAGAATGACCTGTGCATGGAAACAGTCTGATTGCTTCCCGGTTGAGTTTTATGCCTTGCCCTCTTCATAGCTCCATTATAATGTTTACCCACTCTATTAGTTTCCTGTGGCCGCTGTAACAAATTACTACAAATTGGGTGGTTTAAAACAATAGAAATTGATTCTCTCACAGTTCTGGAAGCCAGAAGTCTGAAATCCAGCGGGGCTATGTTCCTTCCAGCACTGAGGGAAATATACGCATGTTCTGTGCCTCTTCCAGCTTCTGGTGGCTTCTGACATGGTGTTCCTGGGCTTGCGACTGCATCATTCCCGTCTCTGTCTTCACATGACCTTCGCCTCTTCATGTCTGTCTCTGTTGGTATCGTATAAAACTCTTGGCATTGGATTCGGGGCCACTTGCAAATTCAGGGTGATCTCATATCAGGATCTTTCTCTCAACGACATGTGCAAAAAAGGCCACATTCACAGGTTCTGGAGATTAAGGTGTAAACATATCTCTTGGGAAGCTACGATTCAACTTTCTATATCCACTTAATTGTAAGTAGCTTGTCTCTTTGTCTCAAGACCAGAACGTTGCCTCATTTATGAATTTATCTGACTGTAAGTTATAGAAAACCCCACTGGCAGGATTTATTGTTACTTGATAAGAAGTGCAGAGGGAGGCCATCCAGGGTTGGTCTGGCAGCTCGGGGATGTCATCAAGAACCCAGGCTTTTGCCATCCTGCTTCTCTATCATGCTCAATATTGTGGCTTTTCAATCTCGAGCTCATCCCTTCATGGTGATAATATGGCTGCCACAGCTCCCACCGTCAAACTCTTAACAGCCGCCACAGCAGGAAGGGAGAGAAGGTGAGAAATAGAATCATTTCCTTCTCATGCTTGTCTTTATGTCTGGGAGGGGAACTTTTCCAGAATACTCCCTGCCAAGAGGACTTCCATTATGGCTCATTGGCCAAAGTTGGTTCTCATTCCACCCCATCCCCAAGTCGATCCTGTTACAGAGGAACAGAATTGCCATAACTGTCTTAGACCAGTGGTTCTCAATCTTAGCTGTCCAGTAGAATCACCTGGGTAGCTTTGAAGAAATATCGATGCCCACAGCCCACCCACGGATAAATTAAATTATAAACTCTGGGAGTGGGACCCAAGGTTTTAGCTCTTTTTTATTTTATTGTATTTTATCTATCTATCTAGCTATCTATCTATCTAGCTAGCTAGCTATCTAGCTATCTATCTAGCTATCTAGCTATCTAGCTAGCTAGCTATCTAGCTATCTAGCTATCTAGCTATCTATTTATTTTTTAGGCGAGGCAACCCTTGGTTGACCTCACAGATTGCAAGGAGCTTGTCGGCTTACAATCCCTTATTTTTCATTATTTTTTTACGCCTACAGCACCTGGTCTTCCTAGGTGGTCTTCCATTCAAGTACTAATGAGGATTTTTACGCCTACAGCACCTGGTCTTCCTAGGTGGACATTCAAGTACTAACGAGGACCGACCTTGCTTAGCTTCCGAGATCAGACGGGATTGGGCTTGTTCAGGGTGGCATGGCTGTAGACTCGGCTCTTTTTTGAAGATAGTTTCCCCAAATGATTCTAATATACAACCGGGGTTCAGAACCACTGACTTAAACCCAGGGTCAGCAAATTTTTCTACAAATATTTACAGATAGTAAATATTTTGGCTTTGTGGTCCACAGCTTTGCTTGCAACTACTCAGCCCTGCCTTTCTGGTGCAAAAGTAGACAATACCGTAGTGAATGGGTGTGTCTGTGTTTCAATAAAACTTTATTTACAAAGACAGGTGGCAGGCTGGACTTGACCAGCAAGCCACAGTTTTTTGCCCCTGTTTCAAACCAGTCATGATTCATGGACTGGAACTGGGCTCATTTCAGTCTGCACTGAATTCTGTGAGCAGAAAGAAAGAGAAGTGGTTTCTGGGAGAGCCACCATCATGAACTTCTTGAAGGCAGAGATGGTGTTTTGTTCATCTGTTTTGTACAATCTCAAGCATAGGGACTTGCAGGTCAGGCAATGTCTGTTGAATGAAAAAAAACCGCAAGGGAGTATTTATGTACGAGCTTGAGGGACATTTTTCCTGAAATATCATTCCTGACCAATCAAATCTGTAAAAAATGTTTTGGGAAGAAATATAGCGAAATCAATAATGTGTCTTTCTTCCTACCTATGGCAGGCAGGATAATATTCCCCAGAAATGTTGTAGTTATATGAAGACCTTGTGTTTCGTGGGGAGGAGGAATTAAGGATGCAGATGGAATTAGGGTTGCTAATCACGTGACCATTGAGGTGCAGAGGTGATGCTGGATTACCCAAATTGATTCAATGTAATCACAAGAGTCTTTGTTAAGAGGAGGCGGGAGAATCATAGGGGGGAGAAAAAGGAGCCGTGATGAGGAAAGCAGAGGTTGGAGTGATGCACTTTGAAAGTGAGGAGGAGCCACCAACCAAGGAATGCAGGTGGTCTCTAGAAGCCGAAAAAGGCAAGAAAAAGGATCTGTTAGAACCTCTGGAAACGAAGGCAGCCCATTCTGATTCCAGCCCAGCGAGGTCTAGTTTGGACTTTCCTCCTCCAAGACTGGAAGATAATAAACGTGTGCTGTTTTCGGACATTAGGTGTGTGGCAATTTGTTCCACATTATGGTGTCTCGTTCCTAAAAGTGGTCCCCCGTGAGTCTCGTGGCTGGTATTGGCTCTCTGGGGTAGGTCCCTCCCACGCTCTGCTGCCTGGGACTTACCGATGGGTGACGACAGAGGTGACGTGGTGTCAGCTTCAGACTCAAGCATCAAGAGAAGTGCGTGGCTCCGCTCTTGCACTTTTGGGAGTTTCAAGATGCAGTCTGTAAATCTCAGGAGAGGGCCATGGGAACAGGAGAGACCCCAAGGCAGCTTGGGGTGAGAGAGGCCCAGTGTCTCCAGTGTCCCAGATTAGGCTTCAGATGACCTCAGCCCATCAGACTGCATCACACCAGACCCCAAGCAAGATCAGCTGTGGAACAGCCCAGCGAGCCCAGTCTACCCATAGGCCTGGAGGGATAATATAATAACACTTTGTTTCGAAACGCTTTCTAATTTTAGCTACCACGCGTTAAGACCCTACTGTGATGGGAGTTAGGGAACCGTTGTCTCATGTTACTGTCCTGAATAGTTCTCCCACTTTCAAGATGAAACAACTGAGGCCCTGAGAGGGAAGATGGGAGATGGGAGAGACGGGTTTGAACCTAAGTCTGTCCAACTCCGGAGCCCCAGGCCCTTTGTGCTTCCCAGGGCCACGTCTCCTTAAAGCTCGTTAGGTGACATTCAGGTTGGTCCCACTCGTTGCTTTGGCCACCATTGACTGCCGCCATGTTGGTTTCGGCAAACTCATAGCTCCGTTTCTGGCTTTTTCCTCCCCTTGCTCTCAAGTCTCATCAGAGAAGCAGGATTACTTACAGTAAATGAAAACCAAGACTTGTACAGGAAGCACAGCCCGATCCATTACAAGGTTATTCTAGCCTGTAATGTACCTGCACGCTCTCAGACACAGCCAGACTGTCTGGACAGGGGCTGTAAGGGTTCAAGGTAGCCTGTGGCTTGCTCACCCGGGTTACGACTCAGGAATGCAGAATTGAGGAGGAGCAAAAGACCCCCTGAGGATGTTCCTTGGAGTCTCCTGGAACTGCCGCCCCAGAGTCAGCTTGGCTGGATCAGATGCCAGCAGATGCTCTGTTGCGGGGGTGTTTTTCTGCAGCCCTGGAGCTTTTCAGAGCCTGCTGTCCTTCCCCCCAGGGAGCAGGGAGGGCCTTCTGTGCCAAATCTCCAGGCACAGC
>NW_006436812.1:73831-102724 GCF_000325575.1 Pteropus alecto | reverse complement strand
CACCCTCTAGTGGCCGCAAGGGGAAAAGAGCCGCTTCTTAGGTCAGTGGAGGTTAGGGCGCAGTTCCCAGCTGGCATGGAAAAGTCAGCCTTTCCTGTTCTTGACGGGTAAGGTAAACAGAAGACATAACTCAGAGGAATGGATGACTCCAGTCCGACATCTCTTTTTTAAAAAGGACGATGGCGCCGAATAAACACCGGTGTCCATGGCCTTATCAAATAGATGTGCCCCAGCCATGTTAGCTATAAAAAGAATCTTGTTTCTTTCTCTTTTTTTAAAAAAACTTTTTTTTTGGAGCAGTTTGAGATTCACAGCAAAATCGAGGGAAAAATACAGAGATTTCCCTTATGTCCAACCCCACACCCCACATGCATAGCCTCCTTCATTATCGACATTCCCACCAGAGTGGTACCTTTGTTATCATCGATGAACTCATGTTGACAAGTCATCGTCACACAGAGTCTACAGTTAACATTATAGTCCACTCTTGGTGTTGTACATTCTGTGGGTTCGGACAAATATATAGGGACATGATCCATCATTATGATGTCATACAGAGTATTTTCACTGCCCTAAAAATCCTCCGTGTTCTGTCTATTCACATCTCCTCCCCTGACACAATCCCTGGCAATCACCGATCTTTTTAATGTGTCCATAGTTTTGCTTTTTCCAGAATGTCATATAGTTGGAATCACACGGTATATAGCCTTTTCGGACTGGTATCTTTCACTTAGTAGTATGTATTTCAGGTTCATCTATGTTTTTTTTCATGGCTTGATAGCTCATTTCTTACTGGCATTTAATAATGTTCATATGCTTCATATGAGTTGAATAATAAAGTATTTGTCCTTTTCTGACTGGCTTATTTAACTTAGTATAATGTCCTCACGGTTCATCTGTATGGTAGTGTGTGACAGACTTCCTTCTTTTTGAAAGCTGCATAATATTCCACTGTATTTATATATCATATTTTATTTTTTCACTCATCTGTCCACTGATATTTGTGTTGCTTCTATCTCTCGGCTACTGTGAATAATGCTGTGATGAACACGAGTATGCAAATATCTCTTCGAGATCCTGCTTTCAATTCTTTTCGGCATATGCCCAGAAGTGAGATTGCTGAATTGTGTGGTAATTCTATTTTTAATTTTTTGAGGCACTGCCATAGTGTTTTTTTTATAGTGGCTGCACCATTTCACATTCCT
Organism: Pteropus alecto; assembly: GCF_000325575.1. Lineage (NCBI taxonomy): Eukaryota > Metazoa > Chordata > Mammalia > Chiroptera > Pteropodidae > Pteropus > Pteropus alecto. The sequence goes on along the minus strand of NW_006436812.1, from coordinate 101,519 downwards.
ACCAACAGAGCACCATGTCCTCACCAACACTTGTTATTTTCTGTTCTTTTGATAGTGGGCATCCTGACAGTGTGACAAAATCATTTTATAATTAAAAATGATACATATTCTTTGATTGAAACAGTGTAGAACATGTTATACCTTTATCGAACAACCAATATATAATAAATGGCACATATATTTTAAGTGCGCATTTTGATTTTGAGTTTTGACACATATATACACTTGTAAACATCTCCATCACTCTCAAAGTTTCCTGTGTCCCTTTGTGTCCCGCCCCACTCCTTCCTGTCTCCAAGCAACCACTGATATCTACATCCAGTAAGGAAGAAAATAAAACATACCTGAAATGGCTGCTGAATTGGTCGACGTCAGAGGTTGCTGGGGTTTGGGGACCAGTTCTAACCTACGACACTCCCAACCACCTGTGTCCAGAAGCTGGAAAATTGTTCTTTCTGTGGCTTTTCCAGGGCCCCCATCAAAACTAGGTCATAGTATATGAAGTCGTTAATATTCAGCTATTTTTGACCCACAGAGTCAATTTCATATGATTCCGCATAAAATCCAACAATTGTATTTATTTATTCACTTTCCCAAAGGGATCTTCAGGGAGTCCTTCCTGGCTGTTACGACCCAGAGCAAGCAAAAAATGTTATAATTAAAAAAAAAAAAGGGATCTATGGCCATGCCACCCTGAACAAGCCCGATCCCATCTGATCTCAGAAGCTAAGCAGGGTCGGGCCTGGTTAGTACTTGGACGGGAGACCACCTAGGAAGACCAGGTGCTGTAGGCATAAAAAATAAGGGATTGTAAGCTGACAAGGTCCTTGCAATCTGTGAGGTTAACCAAGGGTTGCCTCACCTAAAAAAAAAAAAAAAAGAGCCACCTCTAACCACTTAGAAGGAAGACAGAATAATTGCACTAGAGCCACTGATAAGATGGTCAATGAACTACCTGTTTAGTTTAGTTTAGTTGTACCCAGGAATCTGGGTAAGAAAGGAAACAGTGTAGACTTTTTGCTGTGGGATGAAAGAAACTGAGTTCAGAAAGGCTAGATGTTATCCTCAGCCCAAATCTAGGAAGGAAATGGTCAAGTTAGAACCCAAGTCTGGGTGAGTTGTCATCTCTTAGATGTCAGCTTCGAGAAAATCACATTTTTCTTTAAACTAGAGGAGTTCACAGTGGCTTTGGGTTCCGGAGGGGAGGCAACACCCCAGCAAAAGGCAATTATTAGATCAAAGGGACAATTTAATGTATCTTTAAAAGCCACTAATTTGATGCAGATGTGACAATCAAACCCAGCTCTCTTAACTGGCTTGCTTGACCTTGAAAAAAATCTTGTCATTTTGTGCCGTGCTTCAAATCTTCAGATAAATATCTTTTTTCTCTCATAGCATTAAAACGTAAACCAACCCGACAGAAACCCAGAAAGCTTCGGGGATGGGTAAGAAGTGATTTCATGCAGGCTCCCCCCAAATCAACAACAGGGACTCTTACCTTCCCACCAGGTAAGTGGGAATCTTACCTTCAGAGATATCCAGATTCCGAGCCTATAGGCTCCCTTTCTCCCCTGCTCTGACCCATAATTATCTCAGATAAAGGCTTCTTCCTTTAGGCTAGTGGTTTTGAAATGAGAGGGGTGGAGGATTTACACACATACACACACACACATACACACACATTTTGGTAACATTTACACACATACATACACACACACATACACACACACATACACACACATTTTGGTAATATACACACACATTTTGGTAACATTTACATATATTTTGGGGTTGTTGCAAGTGGGCTGTGTGTGTGCTATTAGTATCTAGTGGATAGAAGAGGAGGTGAAGAGGGAGGAGAGGAGGGGGGAGGGAGGAAGATAGATAAGGGGAGGAGGAGGAGGGTAGTTAGACGAGAGAAGAGAGGAGACACAAAATAACACAAGAAAAGAGAGGAGACAGGAGAGGAAAAGTGCCAAGCCTCACGTAGGTCCTGGATCCAGCCAGACCTGAAATCCGCCCCCCTTGACTTTCTCATTATGTGAATCGATAGTTCCTTTTTTAACTTAAAATGGTTTCAGATGGGTTTCCCTCACTTGTAGCCCAAAGACTCCTAGCTAACGCAGAAGTGATTGCCAACTGTTTAAGGGTGCTCTGTAATGTCAAATTGGGTTGCTCCCAAAGCCAGGCTATTATCCTGCTCGACACAATCATCTTGTGTTTAGGGTGTCATGTGGGAAGGAAGACACAAAGATGGGGTTCTTGGGTGAGTGACAAGGGGTGGCAGGCACAGGAGCCACTGGCTCCTGAAGAAGCAGTCTGCAGCCTGTTAAACCTTAAATTGGAGGTCCAATTCCCAACTGGCCTGAGATGGGGACAGACTTATCTGGCTGTTGAAGGGAAAAGATGACTCCAGAAGAGGGGCGCCTTTGGGGACACCTGCATTCCCCAGGATGTAGAACTCGCACACAGGCACACAGCAGGCAGGAGCTGGTTTGCTGGTTCTCCCCTCCCCCCCAGCACAGGGCAGGCTGGGGGTGACCAGGAGGATGGGGTGATGAGGCGGTGCTCCATCTGCGTTGCCAGGGGAGGAGGGGGCGTGGGAGTCGAAGCTGGACCACTTTTGGAGTCAGGATTCCGAAAGGGCTCAGGGAGGAGGAGGTAGCCCCAGCATCTGCTTGCTTGCCTGCCTGCCTGCTCGCCCCCGCAACCCAGCCTCACTCTTGTTTCTTACCTGGTGGGAGTCATAGTGGAAAAAAAAAAAGAAAGAAAGAAAGAAAAAGAAAAAACAAAGGAGGGAGAATACTCTTGGCTCCTTTTCCTGTATGTGGGATGCAGAGACGTGGGAATAAATCATCCAGGCCTCGTTTTGCTTTGGCACACTGTATTAAGCAGATATGATGAAATAGCATCCACCTATACAGCAGGAAATAAGGGATTTAGGTTTATCAGAACATACTCTGGGCTAGAGGAAGATGGTCCTATCCAATTATTCCCAATCCTGCCTGCATACAAATTACCTGGGAGCTTAAAAATAAATTCTGATGCCTGGGCTTCATGTTCAGGGAGTCTGGGGGTGTGATTTAATGCAGAGAAGAAAATAAAAGCAAACAAAACTACTGAGTAAGTGGAAACTTTAAGCCAGTAAGCATCTTTTAAACCTAGGTTTGAGTCCTGACTTCATCTGGACTTCACTGTGACCTTGGGCAAGTTTCTTAACTTCTCTGACCTTTAATTAGCTGTTACATGAGAGGGTAGGGCAGCTGCATGCTCTCCAGAGACTTTTCCTTTGCTCTTAATTTTCCAGCCACCCTGGACTTCATGTCCTCAGAAGCTGGCATCTTTCAGGTCTCCATGCTTCTACTCAGGCTGTCACTACCTCTGACTGGCTCACTCCTAATCAATCTTTAATACCCAGGTCAAGTATTATTTGCTCTGAAAGCTTTTGTGTGCACAATCTGCCTGGGATGGTCTTCCTTCTGCTTGTGGCAGAGGCCACTAACTGTCCCCTGTAACCCATTATCCAAGATCTTAGTCTTTCAGCACTGTGTGTTAACTGAGCGTGCAGTCACTCAGAGGAAGTCTGTATTTCTCGCTTGATTAAATTCTGGCTAACGGAATGTGATGTGTCCACCATCTAGGTCATGACCTTAGAAGGAAAGAAGCACACGCTCTATTTTTCTTTGCTGCTGGCTAGAATGTTCGTGTGATGGCAGGTGCTAGATCAGCCACTTTGGACCACGAGGTAAAAATCTGAATCCCTGACTCTGAGGAGTTGTCCTATCAGCCCTGGACTGAGGTGACATAAATAAGAGGAATGTCTACCTTGTTTTATCTTCTGTTATGTTAACCTAAAAATAAAAAGGGCTTTCAAAGTGAGAGGCAACAAGCATTTATTTGACATCCATAAGACTAACAGCTATAGGAAGAAACACAACTAGTGTTCTGATTAGGAGATAAAAATGATGGTTATTTATGAGAAGGGGAAGGGGAACAATTACATCAATAGAAGGAAGGCATTTGTATTAGCACAGATAACATAATGTGGTGATGTGAATTCTAAACAATGTTTTTAGTTTTCAGTCTGGTACTCATCAGACCCGCAATCATAATACCTGCTTTCTTGTTATCTTTGCAAACCGGTTCAGTCTGCGGGTTATTTTGACCTGTTTTAACATATCAAAGGTTTGAGGCATAAGATGTGCAAGGCAGTTCCTCTGGCCTGGCAGCTTGGGCTCCATTCCAAAGTGGCTCTGTTTATATGATTGCTTACCATTACAGCATCCAGTCCAGTATCCTAACCAACATAGCACTCATTACCTGGCTAATACCCACCTACTCTTCAAACCCCAATATAAATACCCTTTCAGAGACATCTTCTCTGACATTTCTCAATCTAAAATAGGGCCCCCTTCATACCCGTACCTCTATCAAGTGTGCCAGGGACACCTGCATTTTATATATACTATACCTTTGAATTTTCTCAGTGATGTTAGAAAGTGGCTACTCATTAATCCCATTTCTCCGACCAGGAAGTGGAACCACAGAGAGGTGGACTCCTAGGCTTGTATGATTCCAGGGCCCATTGCTATAATATATAGGCCACACATGCAGGTGTGCAGAAATATCACTAGCTTAGTTTTCTAGAACTCAGGTTTACCCAAATCCCAATTCTTTCTGGAATTCCTACCCCTCTCTCTCCATGGTTGAGCCGTGGTCCTGGAGTCTTGCACAGAGCCAAAGTGACCCTCCGTCATTAATCTTCACAGGTTGCCATGAAGACATCCATCTTGGCTTACCTGGCCTCTGAGGCTCTAGAATTCTCTGCTGCTTCTACATCCTGCTCGGGGCTCCAGGGAGCCTGGGCCCGATCACGGCTCTGCCATTTGCAAGCCACTTCACCTCTCTGAGCCTTAATTTTCCAGCCACCCTGGACTTCATGCCCCCAGAAGCTGGCATCTCTGGGCCTTTGCTTCCTCACCTGTGAGGATAAGGATGGAAAATTCCGAGGTTCATTTCTGTTGGGATGCACCACTCCGCCGAGCCCTCTCCAGCATCTGGCATCCCCACTCATGGCAGAACTCAGCTCATGGCAGAGCTCTCGAATCCAAGAGGCACAGACCTCTGCTGCTGTCACTTTTTCTCCTTTCCTCAGCCAAAAGAAAAAAGAAAAAAAAAGTCTTTTTCTGCTCTGCGGATTGAAGCACCACCCTCCTTTCTGCTTTGCCTCAGGCAATCTGACTTACCAGCAAATCCACTTTATTTTTTTTTTTAGATAAAACATTTATGTATAAGCTTAACAGATGCGAAAGAGGATGTAGTGAAAAGTCCCTCTCCTTCGCTTGTCTCTCTCCTTCCAATTCCTCGCCCCAGGTATCAATATTGTTACTATCTGCTTTGTCCTTCCAGAGATGATGTCTACATATCCTAGCAACTAGTTCTGCACATCTTCTCCCTTCCCACATACACACCGTTTTTAAATTTTCTTGAAAATTCCAAACATATGCCAAAGTAGAGAGAACAGTATGATGATCCCACCTTGTGCCCACCGTCCAGCTTCAACCATTGTCAGCTCATGGCCGATCCCACGTCATTTCTACCCCTAAGCCGCTTCTTGTGCCCACTAGGTTTTTTTGAAGCCATTCCTAGATACTTTCTTATTTCACTCAAAAATATTTCAGAATGGACTTTGAACAGGGGAGGACTCTTTTTAATGGTCATAGTTACAATACCTTCATCATCTATGATAATTTTAACAGTCACTCCTCAATACAATAAAATATCCAGTCGTGTACAAATTTCTCAGGTTGTTTTACCGTTTGTTTGGATCAAGATAAGAATAAGGTCCATACATAACAATTGGTTGACTAAGTCCCTTTTAATATTGGTCCCCTCCATCTCTCTGCTTTTCCTTACAAGATTTTGCTGATTGCATCCCTGGTTATGTCACTTCATATGTCTCTCTGTTTCCTGTATTTCTATTAAATTGGCACTTATGATCTAATCTATATGACAAGGCTTCTAGTAATGCAATCCATGCTAGGCTGTCTCACAGTCTATAGATCTAATGGCTTGATCAGGATCAGATTCTATTTTTTGGCGAGACCGCTTCAGCAGCGTGGTGGTGTATTACGATCTCGGGTTGTCTCACTTTGTGTCATGTTGAATGCTAATCGTGCTCATTGCCTTGCTTATTAATTCATTAAAAGTTGAGGAACAGTGTCATTCCGATTTGATCTATTCTTTCTTCCAGTATTAGGTGGAATCTTCCCTTAATCTACTCTTTGGTTATCCCGAGGTACCATTCAAAGAAGAAAGGCAGGACAAATGCTTGTTTCTTTCCCTCGATTTACCAGTTTTCGAAATAATGATTTGGTTTGTTAGCATCCTCCAAAGTGAGGCTTTTTAAAAAAGTATGACTGTGAGTTTATGGATGTAAATATATTTGCTATGTTTCAACCCATTTCAGTTATCCTTATCAATACTCAAATGATCCCTCTTTGGCCTGTGGGAGACTCTTGAACTTGGCACCTGAGATCATCTGATGTGGCTCTAGTCGTCTTTGGCAGCTGCCATGCTCACCTTGTACATTTCCTGCTACAGACATGAAATCAGCCATTTCTCCCACAGGCCACTAGTGTCTGGGCACTAGGGTTACATAGCTTTCTTCCCCGACCGCAACACAAGCTTTAGCAAATGAGTCAAGCTGTTCTGCATCTTCTTCACATCACAGTGTATCGTGGATCTCATTCCACACAAACGCTTTCAACTTTTGAAAATAAAAGCCCCCCAAAGCGCATATCACATTACCTAGGTAACCAAATGAGTGATTAACCTCATCTTTCTTATTTCTACTTTCTTCTTAACTTAAAAGAAAAAAAAAAAAACACGATCCTTTCAATTCAATAATTCTTATTAACACAACTATTTCTCATTGGAGAGGGGAAAAAATGCACCGAATGAAGTAGTTAGATTTTAATAAACGTCCCTGAGAAATTTCTTCTCTGGTCTCATTCTCGATCCCATGCTTGTCCAGAATGCTGGCTCTGTTCGGGAATTTGAAGCAAACCGTAGTTTGTCCATCTTCTGTTTCTCACAGCCTCCCAGAGCTCTTTCGTTCCCTCACATTTGAGATTGTCGTGATGATGCAAACGAAGTCCCAGGAACGCCTGTGCTCTCCACTCCCCCCACGCCCAGCCCCGCCCTCTTCATCTTGCGGGCTTCTGACAGATGCCAGCAAGAATCTAAGGTTCGAAAAAGGTAAGTTCATGGAACTAAATGCCAAGGAAGTTGAGTAATCTTTCTTTGCATAATATAGTACTTAGGGTTACTTTTCAAATGCCGAAAAGCCTTGTCATCCAAATTTCTTTCCCCTTTTTGAATAGGAAGTTGCTACTGAGAAATGCTGCTTCGCTGAAAGAAAAACAGTAACTCAAACGCTCCTGTATTAGATGCGTTTGGATTTCAGCCTCAGCTTTGGGGGGTAGCAGAGAAGAGTGGGGACTGGGGTGAACTGGACTCCTACCCCTGCCCTTTCTAAAGGGGCAGTTATTACTCCGGGTGATTGTCGCCGGGTGAAATGTGGGCACAGTGTCGTCACATCTTAGAAGTTTTCAAGAGAAACTGGAAATGTGGGATCCGATGTCAAAACAATTTCTTGAGTTTTACATGGTAACTTGATTTTTTTTAAATAAAACATTTTACTGGCCAAACAGAAAGACATTTCTGGGTTAAATTCTGATTTCAGGCCACCAGTTTGCAATACTCTTTCCTTTAATATCCTGAGTTATCTCTCTAGACTTTGGTCAAGAGTCACTTTACTTTTCTATCTTCACGATTTTCCGATAGCCTCTGTCCCTCTGCCTTGGTCCCTGGGGTCCCTATCAGTCTGTGGTCCCTGCGCATATGTGTATATTATGTTTACCGACGCACATACACACACACCTATATAAGGCACTATGCTAAGCCCTTATATACATTATTAAATCTAATCTTCGCAAAACTGTGAGATAGGCACATGTATTCATTATTTATGGCTGTGTAACAAAGAATCCCAAGTTTAGTGACTCAAAACAATAGTCATTTGTTATCTCACAATTTCTTCGAGTCAGGAATCTAAAAAGTGGCTCCATTGAGTGGTTCTGGCTCAGGGTCCCTCAGGAAGTTGTAGTCAAGATGTTGGCTGTGGCCCCAGTCATCTAAAGGCTCCATTTGAGCTGCTAGATCCTTTTCCAAGGTGGCTCAGTCACATGCCTGGTGACTTAGTAGTGGCTCTTGGCAGGAGGTGGCCGTTCCTCACCAAGTGGACTTCTCCATAGGGCTGCTTGAGTGTCCTTACGACATGGCGCTGTCTTCTGCCCAGAGCCGGTGACCCAAAAGACAGCGAAGCAGAAGCTGTAATGTCTTTATAAAGTCACACACTGTCACTTCCTCAGTCTCCCGGTGGTCGCACGGGTCAGCTCTCGGAGTGTGGGAGGGGACTGTACATAGGTGTGAATGTCAGGACTGGGGAATCATGGGGAGTCATCTTTGAGGCTGGCTACTGTGACGCTCTGATTATTGTGTTACAGTGTCTATCTGAACCGGTTAGGTAAAAACATCTTTATTAGACCTGGGGTTGATTCCAGGAACTTCTCTGTGTGCCTTTGCCCACGTGTGGAATGCTTTTCTTCTCTTTACAGCCTCTAATCCACCCATAGTTCAAAAGCCAGTACAAAGCTCCTCTAGAGGTAAGAATTCTCAGATCTTGGGGATGGTTTCACCAGGCGTGGGAAGAAGGAATGTGTGTCAACGACAAAATCATGCCTGGCTCCCAGGACCTGAAATGACTTTCAGAGTTCTGTTCTTGTGGAAACAGTCTCTTTGGTCTTTGAAGCTTTTTGGGGGATCAAGACACTAGACTGGTGCCCTCTGGTGGTGAAGGAGAAGCATTGGGATCTCTCAAGTGGTTTTCGTCTAAAATTGGGAGTGGAGAGGGGACATCGGTCTTCTAAGACCCAGGTGAAATTAACGTGCCTCCAACGTTGAGAATCCTGCTCTTGGAAGGTTGCATGTCCACTGGAGACTTCGGTCCTGGATGAATCCATCTCCATCTTAGGTCTGGAGAAAAGATGCTGTCCCCTGTAGCTGTCTCCAGCTTCTAAGTGTTATTTATTTCAATAATGTCTGTTTGGAAGAGCATGCACTTTTATTATAAAAATAGCATCCAACATCATTTAGAAATATAAATTATAACAAGCTAGCGTATTCCGCCTATTTGGTTGGTAAGGATGGAAAAATTTGATAACTATGACACCAGAGTGGAAGGGTTATAGGGAAAGGGACATCCAAGCTTTGTGTTGGAAGAAGAGACTGTTATTTGGCACAGTTTTCTGCATGACAAATTGGGAATATCTGACAAAGGTCCAAAAAAGACTCTCCTGTGATCCAGTTAGTACATTTCTCACGTCGACCCTGGTCCAACAGTTGTTTGAATGTGCCTGAGGCAGGGTCAAATCAAAACATTGAAAATAATGTACAAGTCTATGAGTAGGGAACTTGTTAATAAATCATGAGACATCCGTACCATGGCTGGATTGCCACGTCGTCTTTGTAAAGAATGAGACAGAGACTATCCCCCAAAGAGCTACCTCCAAGATAGATCAGGTTAGAATACCAGTGTTGCAGAACAGTATGCACAGAATGACCTAATTTCTGTGACATTATAAGGAAGACTATCAACTCGTTAATGCTTGCAGAGGCCATTTCTGGAAGAACCACTAGACGCTATGGCCATCTTGGAGGTTGGCTGCTACACCTCTCACCTGTGCTCCCGTTAGTCCTTGTGTTTCTCGATGTCATAACAACTGTCAAACTAAGGACTCCTCGGAGAAGAGACCTCTGTGTCCCCAGCAGCTGACACCTAGAATCTGACACTTAGTGGGTGCTTCATAAGTGGTCCTTGAACTCAAATGGCAGCACCCGCCTTCCGTCACCCAAGTTGAACAGTTAACTCACCTTTGACCTAACCTCCCGTTAGTCCTTGTGTTTCTCGATGTCATAACAACTGTCAAACTAAGGACTCCTCGGAGAAGAGACCTCTGTGTCCCCAGCAGCTGACACCTAGAATCTGACACTTAGTGGGTGCTTCATAAGTGGTCCTTGAACTCAAATGGCAGCACCCGCCTTCAGTCACCCAAGTTGGACAGTTAACTCACCTTTGACCTCTTCCATATTTCTTCATCCATTGTCGAATCGGATCAATGTATGCCTACCTCTCTTGTACACACATCTCCTCTTTTCCATTTCCTGGGTTGCTGCTCCCATTGGGGCTATTATTATACGTAATTGAATAGAATGATGCAACCTCCTGATAGATTGCCACACTTTTCCCTCTCTCTCGCACTAACCCAACCTCCACGTTGCAGGTAGAGTGGTTTTTCTACAACACGTACCCAATCATGTCACTCCTCTGCTTTAAACCTTCAGTGGGAGTCCAGAGCTGGGGCAGAGAAAACACAAGAGGAGCCTGGAGCACCTTGCGATGCCAAAACGTAAGAAAGTGCTCAGAAGAGGGTGGGGACGTGGGCACCAAGCTGAGAGGGCTCCCAATGGCCCGAACGGGAATGATTTGGGCAACAATGATGGGCTCAGATTGTAATCCATAGGATAGAAAAAAAAAATCCTTTATACTGATATAAAGGAATACTGCTCTTCCTTATAGAGGAATTCTAATTAATAAGTGGAGAAGGACCGCGTGAGAAATGATTATTGCAGGCAATATCCATCGAAAGATGCTAAAATTAGTGGGTCAAAAGTTGAGAACAGGGTAGTCTCAAAGCCTCTCCTCCAAAAGACTTATTAATCGTAAAGGGAAAAATGGCAACTGCACAGTGGAGAAACTCAGCAGACACCAACTTAACAAAGTGATTGAGGTTTAAATCGCCAGTAAAAGATGTACTGACATCACATACCTCTGATACAATGCGTTTAGAAGGACAGAGCATTACTTCTGTGATGTTCATGCCCCAGAGGCCTAAGCTCAATCGAATCATGAGATTGAGAAACACTCTACAAAATAGCTGACCAGGACTCTCCAAAGTGTCAAGGAAAGGGACAAGGAAAGACTGAGAAACCGTCATCTCCATGAAGAGACTAAGGAAACAGGATGATGAAATGCAGTGTGGGACCTCGGATTGGGTCCTGGAACAGACAAAGGACATTGATGGGAAACTGGTCGAATCCACACAAACTCGGTAGTTTAGATAACAGTATTGAACTGATGTTAATTTTCGGTTTTGATCATTGCACTATGATCGTGTAAGGTGTTAACTTTAGGGGAAGCTGGTGAGGGGTAAACAGGACTCTGGACTATTTTTACTTCTTTATAAATCTAAAATAATCTCAAAATTAAAAGTTTAAGAAAACACCGATGCTTAGGCCTTATCGCAAAAGATTCTGATTTAATCAGTCTGAATTAGGACCTGAACATGAGGATTAAAAAACAAATTATAATCCCGTATTGTGTTCCAGTGTCCAGTCAGGATTGAGATTTACTGTTCTAGGTACTGAATCATTATCCAAATTATCTTTATGATTCATTTTCATTTTTAAAAAGATACAGCAAGAAGATATATCATGCCATCTTCCACAGTTGGGGTTCTAGTTAAAAGTCCTTTGATAAAGAGAAGGAACTTTGATGAAACAAGGTTATTGTTACCGAGCAGTGAATGAAACTTTATGTGCCAAAAACTATGAAAACAATACTCGTAACCTTTGAAAAGATACATCCGACCAACTTTGCAATTAAAAGGAAATAAAAGGAGAAGTGTCCTATCATTTTTCCTTTTTTTTGTCTGTAGAATCCACACAATGAACCACTGTGATTATGTCTCAAATAATGCACAAACACACATTGTAGTGATGGGACAATTATGTATCCTAATTGTGGTGGCGGTTACCTGAATCTATACCGTGTGAAAAAATTTCATAGAATAACACAACACACACACACACATACACACACACACACACACACACACACACACACACACACACACAGAATGCATGCAAAAACTAGCAAAAGTGCATGAGGATTGTAGTTTAGTGAATAACATTAAACCAATGTTAATTTTTTGGTTTCGATAATGGACTATATTTATTTATGTAGGATGATATCAACCGGGGAAGCTGGGGGAAAGGTGTATGGGAACTCTCTGAACTGTATTTATAACCTCTTCTAAGTCTAAAATTATTTCAAAATAAAGACTTCATTGAAAAAGGGGAAAATCGAAGAGCTACTTTGGGAGTTTTGAAATTAAGAAAGAACAAATAGCAACCCTTCGATGGCTTCCCATTGCCTTCGAGCTTCAGCTTAAAGTCCTTAGGGTGGCCTTCAAGGCTCTTCCTGACCTGGTTCTGATGACTTTTCCCAGATCATTTAGGATTTGGAACACACTATCAAAGTGTGCCATCAGTAGACACCCTAGAAAACCCAGGCGGTGAAAGGACAGTTAATAGTTGAGTCCCTTGAGGCCAATGCACGAGCTGGGCTGGGTCAGAGGCTGGGTGACATAGATAACTCGTCACACCCGAAGCTCCCTTTTAAAACAAATGCTTCATAACCTCACTTTGCTATACTGAAAGAGAACTCATGGATCATGTAGGCTCTTTCTACATGTAATTTACAATGACAAATACAATGCCCCAACTGTATTTTAAAAAGAAAAAAAAGGCCATTTATAATAAAAAATAACATACATTTCTATAAGTAAATGCTTTGGCACAACTACAGTCAACTCTTGGACAATATGGCGGTTGGGGGTACCAATCCTCAAAACTTAACTACTACTTTAGAAGGTTTAAAGAAGCAAGCAGATGCTAAACATGCAAACTGACAGGGGTGTGTCGTGTAGCCACTGAAATGTCACATTTGGGCAGGTGGATTTCCAAGAGGGTAGATGACTTGGTAAAATTCCAGACAAAACAAGACATGATGTTCCCAGCATGGATTTAGCAAGTTAACTTTCTGGAGTGTTCAGTGTATAACAAAATAGTACAAAAGATACTTTGTGCTTATACATAAACACAGAGGTAAATTCAAGCTTATCTATTTTTTTTTTTTTAATAACCTTCATGAATGTTCGATGGGAGATTCAGATGCCACACAGGGACCATTTTGTAGCACTGTCCCATGTATTACAGGACAGTTAACATCTCTGGCCATTGCCTTGCTAGATGCCAGTAACTCCCCATTAATCGTGGAGGCTAACAGGGCCCCATCAAATTTCCCAAATATTCGCCTAGGAGCCCTAACCACCTGTTCAAAACAAGTATTCTAAGCTGTGCTATCCCATATGGGAGCCAGCAGCTAATGTGGCTAATGCGCCCTTAAAATGTGTGTGTGTGGGGGGGGTTCCCGAATTGAGATTGGTGCTGATGGTGTAAAATACACATGGGATTTTAAGACTTGATAGGAAAAAATGAACGTAAAATATGTCATTTATTGAAATGCTAATATTTTGGATATATTGGGTTCGATAAAATATAAACATTAACTTCACTTCTTTCTTTTTATGTTTTAAAACTATGGCTACTAATTTATAGGTGCACATGGGGTGTGTGTCCTATTTCTATTGGGATAGGAATCTGGATATGGGCTGTGCCAGTGGAGAGCAGATGTTTGGGGGGTTTGAGGTCACGGGGTGGGGCAGGAGGAAGGGGTTTTGCCCTATCCTGAGGCTTAAGGTTAAGTGCACTTATAACCACAACCTTCCCTCTTTCTTTTTTTTTATTGAGATGACATTCACATAACATAAAATTAACCATTTTAAAGTGAACAAATCCACAATGCTGTGCAACCACTACTTTTATTTTAGCTCCAAAACCTTCTAGTCATCCCCCCAAAGGAAACTTTGTACTCATGAAGCAGTTCCTCCCCAAGCCCCCCGGACTCCCAACTTCTGGCACCCACAAGGGTATGTTCTGTCTCTACGACTTTAGCTATTCTGAAAATTTCGTATAAACAGGATCATGCCATATGTGACCTTTTGCATCAGGCTTATTTCATTTAGCTTAAGGCTTTCAAAGGCATCCATTTCGCAATATGTATCAGAACTTCATCCCTTTTTGTGGCAGAATAATATTTCATTGTGCTAGACCACGCTTCGTTTGTCCATTCATCTGTTGATGGACCTTGGGTTGTTTTCTTTTGGTGATTGTGAATGATGATGCTATAAACATGCAGGAACATGTATCTGTCTGAGTACCAGTTTTCGGTTCTTTGGGATATACACCTAGGACTGGAATTCCTGAGCTGTATGGTAATTCTGTTTACTTTTTCTTTAATTAAAAAATGTTTTAAATTTAAATTTTATTTTTCGATTGCAGTGGACATTCGATACTAGTTTCAGGTATACAACGTGGTGGTTAGACATTTATATAATTTACGAAGTGATTGCTCTGATGAGTCTGACAGCATACATGCCAAGTCATTATGACGCTATACTCTCTGTGCTAAACTTTACATTCCCGTGACTGTTTTGTAAACGCTAATTTGTACTTTCCGCCATCTTGACAGGGATTCTTCCTGTTTAACTGTTTGAGGGACCGATCCCACAGCAGTTGGGCCATTTTAAAATCCCACCAGCAATGCATGAGGGCTCCAATTTCTCCACACCCTCACCAGCATCTGCTTTTCCTCGTTATTTATTCTAGCCACCCTGGGGGGTGTGCAGCGCGGTCTCGCTGTGGTTTTGACTTGCATTTCTCCAATGGCTGACGGTGGTGAGCATCCAACCATCACTCTTTGACAACAAAGTTTAACAAGTCCCTTCAAGAAACCAGGTCTCTGATTCCACAAAGAGACATGAGACCCCCTCCAGGTGCCTGTGAGGGACTGAATGTTTGTGTCCCTCCCCAAGTTCGTGAGTTGAAATCCTAACCCCAGTGGGATGGGATGAGGAGGTGGGACCTCTGGGAGGTGGTGAGGTCACAAGGATGGAGTCCTCAGGAATGGGATTAGTGCCCTTATAAGAGAGACCCCAGAGAGCTCACGTGTGAAGACACAACGAGAAGGTGGCCATCTGCAAACCAGAAAGCAGGTCCACGTCAGACACTGGATCTACTGGTACTTTGATCTTGGTCTTTCCAGACTCTAGAACCGAGAGAAATAAATGTTTGTTCTTTAAGCCCTCAGTCCGTGGGACAGCAAGATGGACAAAGTGCGTATGGTTGCGATTCTGTCCCACTTCTTGTTTTCTCTCTTAAGTAGGGAGAGAGGTGGCTGTGGTGGTGGCTCTGTCCACCTTGTGACTTGGGCTCGGCTCCTCACAGCTGCTCTGCAGGTCCTGGCTGAGAGCCTGAGGTCTCCAAGGATTTGGTTTATCCGTAGAATTGGGTTGGGAGACACTTTGCAAAGAGGGAGGGATGGGAGGCTGGGGTCTCCAGAGTCCCGAGGCCTCCCAGCCCCTCCAGAGAATGGATTCAGCAGAGGAAGCGAGGCTGTTTCAGAGCCTCCTGAGGATGCTTTGCTGCTCTGGGAAGGCGTCCGCAGGGTAATGTGCTGCCGCGGTTGATGGGGATGGTAATGATGACAAAAAGTCCTCCGTGAGATTAAGCTGGGAGGCCTGCCAGGAGCCACAGAGAGCAGACCTGTTTCCTGTGGAGACTGCCTTCCCCTTAGGGGACAGTCTGGCTTGATGAGGCTGACCTGTGATGGGGTGGGGGGTACCCACGGCAGCTTGGCACCACCACACTGTGAAGCGCACATTGTCAGAGCAAAGCAGGGAGCTATAGTGGGGGGCCTGAAAGCCAGGCAGTGGGGGAAGGGCTTTGACTGCACCCTAAGCACTGTAGGCAGACGCCCGGACGGTGTCTCAGAAGAGTCAGATGTGCATGTTAAAGATGACGCTGGCTGTAATATGCAAAGCAGACAGCAGAGGGCGAGAGGAGGAGAGCAGAGGCCATCTTGGGGCATAAACCAGCAAGCCCATGGACACCCCTGAACAAGTGCCCTGTCCTGCTCTAGGTGCTTCCACAGACACAAAGCCCATACAAGGTGTGGCCGCGGCCCTCGAGGACGTACAGCCAGCCACATCAGGCCAGGAGACACGTGTTTATTGTCCCTGTGCTGCAGTAAGTAGAAGGTGAGTGAGTTTCAGCATCAGTTTCTCGTTGTGGTGTGAATAAATAAATAAATAGCTGAACAACAAGGCAAACCTGCGCTGAGGACGTAGTTTAAACCCCAAAGCCAGCTGGCTGAATGTAATACCCAGCCACAGGCATTTGTTACCTAAACACTATACTACATCTAGAGATTTCCCTAGACAGCAGTGTGGGTACTTGTAAGGTCATGACCATCCACCCCTGTTAATTCTCCTCTCCGAGCTTCAGTTTCTTCATCTGTGAAATAGGATTAGGAGATTATCTTCATCATTGTGTGGTTTTGAGGATTAAGTGAGATAATGCACGAAAAATGCTTAGCGCAGGGCACACAATAAATGTGCAATAAATGTCAATGATTATCATTATTGCTATTTTTTTCTTGAATAAGAAAGTAATCCACATGTCATTATTATTATTCAACCACATCGTTGTCTCTCCCATACCTGTGAGCTCCCTGAGAGCAATCTTTATCTTAGGCATCATTTCATCTGCCATACACATAAACATCTTACAACCAGGAGTGGGAGTTGGGGGTGGGGTGCCGGGGAGGGAGCCATGCCCCTGTCCACAGTGCTGAATCTTCATGGCCTGGGTGCTTTTTGAGATGCTTCCTCTCCAACCCATTCACATTGTGTTCTCTACAAAGAGGCCCTCTGGAGTTGCGAAGCTCAGTGGCTCTGGCATCAGACATGTTAACCAAAATAAAGTAGGTAGTAAAAAGTGTGTACAGCATCATCTTACTGTTGAAAAGCACACGCAGTGCCCACGTTCATTTTTATAGAACGCGTACTATGCACGCAGAAATTATTGAACGTGTTCAGAAAAATATAGAGAAGGATCTACACCAAACTGTTAATGATGCTTTTCACGTTAGAGTGGGGTTGGCGATGGCAGGAGGATTGCACTTATACTCTTTGGTATTGTTTTCTGTTTTGTTTTCATAACCCCTGTATTGTTTCTGTCACAATAATTTGAAAGTAATAAATTTAAACAGAAAACAAAGTTAGTTGGAAGAAACTGTAGAAACAGAGGTTAGGACCCACCTCCAGGGTCCAAAGTGAACAGATCAGCTTCATAACGACGTGTCGGCCCCAGATCATTCGGAAGACAATGGATTCTGAAGTTTTGTTACGTGCGTGTATCCAAACATCCTCGAGAGGAAAGGGACTTTAGAAACCAGCAAATCCAGCCCCCATTTTACAAATGAGGAAACAGTCTCAGAGGGAGGAAGGGAAGATGCCAGCGTCACTTGTTTAATCAGAGGCAGCTCTGGGATTAGGAATCCTCCTGGCTTCCAAGCAAATCCTGTTCAAAAGTACCACAAACTGAGCGGCTTCAAACAATAGAAATTTATTCTCTCGTGGTTCTGGAGGACCGAAGCCTGAAATCAAGGTGTCTACAGGGCCATGCTCTCTCTCTGAAGGCTCTTGGGAGGTGTCTTTCCTTGCCCCTCCCTGCTTCTGGGGGTCGCCAGCAGTCCTTGGAGCTCCGTGACTTACAGATGTGTCACTCTGATTTCTACCTCCCAAAAATGGTCACAGGGCATTCTCCCTGAGTGTGTCTGTGTCTCTTTTTATAAGGATACCGGTGATGGATTTAGAGCCCACCATAATCCAGTATGACTTCATCTTAATTTATATCTTAATCACATCTGCAGAGACTCATTTTCTACATAAAGTTACATTCACAGGTACCAGGGGTGGAGACTTGACCATATCTTTCTTGGGGATACAATACAATCTAGAACACCCTGTTTCAGCCTTACCAAGATGCCTCATTGTTCAATAATAACTATTATTAATAATAACTTCTAATTTTCACTGACCACTTGCTGTGTCACAGGCACTGTGCTAAGTATTTTATATGCATTATTTCATGTGATTCTCTCTCTGCACTGTAGACACTGTGATTAGCCCCATTTTACTGATGAGGAAACTGAGGCCCGAAAAGTGATACAACTTTGTTGGTATCTCACCCAGTTAGTGTGGCAGACTGTAATTTCCAAAAAGGGTCACAGCAATAGTTCAGTCTCATGCACCTTTCCAGAACCTTGTCGTTCCCCATCGAGAAGCAGAATCTATTTCTTCTCCATCTGAATTTTGGAAGGACCTCAGTTAATAGAATCTGAGGGAAGGGATGCTAGATAACTTCCAAAACTAGGTCATGAACGATGCTGTAACTTCCGGCAGCCTCTCTCTCGTTCAGGGTGCTTGGCCTTGGAACCTAGCCACCATGCTGTCAGGATCCCAAATCAACCACATAAAGAGAAACTGAGGTCCAGCCTACAAGCAGCATCAACCACCACGTATGTGAGTAAGGGAGCCTTCAGATGATCCAGCCCCTGGCCTTCAAGTCTCCCATCTGAGGCCCCAGATTAGGAAGAGCAGAGACAAGCCCTCACGGCTGACGTGCTGTCTGAATTCCCGACCCACGGCACCTGTAAGCATAATAAACGGTAGTTTCATGGTGCTATGTTTGGGAGCACTCTGTCGCAACGTAGCAACTGAAGCAGCTGGGAAGTGGGGGAGTCAGGGTTTGAAACCAAGAGTCCCAAGCTCTGTCCATTCACTTCTGCCCTTCCCCCTCTTGTTACCTGGTGAAACTCTAGTTATTAACAGCAATTAGCAGCCTCTTCTCTCCCAGCCTGGGGACCTCTGACTAATCTCAAGAGCAGTTCTTTCTATTTGAAAAAAGAAAAAAAAAATCAGAATCCAAAGACAATTGTTCATAGATTATGAAAAACCTCTCAGAGACAGCTGTGGTTCTTTCCACAAAGGAGAACGACCAGCCCACTCATCGCAACCCGTCTCCCCCACACCCGTGCAAGAAAACCTGAGTCAAACAAATAATGAGAATGAACGGCTGTCTGCCTCCCATGCTGTTTGCTCAGCTCACGAAGGCTTCTCTTTCTTTTTTTTAAATAAAGTCTCTAAGGATCTGCTAGGCCAGGTGTTGTCTTTTCTATGGCTGCCTTGCTTCCCTCCAAAGCAATGGGGGCTCATTTCTTCTATTTGGTTTAGCATTAAAAAAATAAATAAATAAATGAGAATCCTACTTGACTTCTCCTGAGCAGGCCTGGAGGCACATCCATGTGCCTTTCAGGTTGGAGAGCCAAGTTCACATGAATGTGACTCTGATTTGTTCCTTCTGGGCCTGTGGATAGATTAGGACTCGATGTAGCTGGGAAATGAAAACCAAAAACAAAAACCCAACAATCTCAATCTAAGCTGTTTAAAAATAATAATAAGTAAAACCAAAAAATGTATTCCCTTTCACGACCAGTAATTCAGGTGTAGTTTGACTTTGCACGAAGCTGGATGGAGGGGCTCAGGTAATAACCCTATGCAGAGTCAGAATCTCTGCGTTCCACAGCTTTGCCTTTTCGGGGGTGTCTTCATTTTCTGGCTTCTCCTGGGAATTTTCTGGCCACTTTAGTTTCCCTGTATCATTGAACCAAATGTAGAAGAGGGTGGAGTTTCCATGCACCATAGCACTAAAGTCAGGGAACGCAGCTTTGTTTTCTCTAGCTGGTCCTTCCTGAGTCATGAGCTCTACGCTAAACCCATCACCATGGCCCGGGCGGTGGGGAAGGGTCTGTGGACTCCCTGTAGGTCAAAGGCTGTGAATTTGACTACACAGGCGATTGATGAGAATGGGGACACCGGGACTGTTCCCACAGAAAAGGGGAGAGGGTTTGGACAGCCGGAACGTAAGCAGCTGCTGCAGGGCGGAACTGGGGTGCACGCAGAAGAAAACTTGAAATAGCCAGAGCCCTGACAGACTCCAAGGGCATTCAAAGAAGATAAAATGGAAACGGTCATTATAGACATTTGAAAGATGCTTGAGCTCACTGGTAATCTGGGAAATGCAAAATAAAACATCAAATGAGATGTACCATTCCTATCTCCATCATTCAGTGGTAATATACAACAACTATATGCATCCAGTCAGTGGTAAACAATAATATAAACAGCCGCTTTAAAGTGGAGCTATGCTGTGGAACCTCTCTCGTGTTTTATGCCTCATCCCTTTGGAATGTTAAAACAGGACAAAATAACCATTGGACTGGGCCTAAGCAATCTCATTTCCCACAAACAGACAAAACAAAACAGAACAAACAAAACATAGAGAACAAGAAAGCAAAGATAACAAGAAAGCATTTATTATCACCACTGGACTGATGAGTAGCAGACTGAAAATTAAAAACGTTGTTTAGAATAAACATGGCTATGCGATGTTCCCTGCACCGATGGAGAGCCCTTCTTTCCGCTGCTGGAACCGTTCCCCTTCCAACCTCTCATAAATCCTCCTTGCCTTTGTCTCCTCATTGGAACCTTATTTGGGCTTCTGCCCGAATCAGTGCTTCCCAAATGGCTTTTCTTTTTCTTTTCTTTTTATTTTTATTTCTCAATTAGAGTCGACATTCAATATTATTTTATATTAGTTTCAGGTGTACCTCAGAGTGGTTAGACATTTATATAATTTACAAAGCGATTCCCCCAGTAAGTCTAGGACTCACCTGGCACCATACACGGCTATTACGATATTATTGACTCTATTCTCTATGCTGTTCATTATAGCCCCCGTGGCTATTTTGTAACTACCAATTTGTACTTCTTAATCCCTTCACCTTTTCCACCCAGGCCCCCAACCCCGCCTCGCATCTGGCAACCATTAGTTGTTCTCTGTATCTATGAGTATTTTCTGTTTTGTTCACTCATTTATTTTATTCCTTAGGCTCCCCATGTAAATGAAATCATATGGTATGTGTCTTTCTCTGTCTGACATATTTCACTCAGCATAATGCCTTCGAGGTCCATCCATGTCATTGCCCAAACAGCTGCTCTTATTTATCTCAAATCAATGCTTGTTGCTTCTCGCTTTGAAAGGCCTTTAGATTTTTAGTTTAGCACAGAGTTGCCAAGAGTGTGGGGATCATATGCTCCTACACTGATAACGAGGTGTAAGCCGGGGCATCATTTTGGGTAGATAATCTAACAATATATCTCGAAGATTTAAATCTTCACTTCTAAGAAATCTCTAGAAATAGCTATTAGCGCCCAAAAGACATATGCCCAAGTGATGATGGGCTCGTGTTCTTTTTTAAGAAATTAGATTTAGTTAGTGTTTTAAATAAAGCAGGTATGCATGGGGCTACTGCTGGTGCCATCTATCCAAACCTCATAGTGGGAGTGTTGCTCAAAGTCTCACCACGGCCAGCATTTAGATCTTGCAACAGTCTCAATTTTTGTGTCCAGATCTGCATAGCGCTCTGGGGAGTGCTGGCCTGGACTGACATCTGTGGTTTCATCTGGGTCAAACCATCCCAGCCGAGAAGGCAGCCTTGCGATGAGAAAGGATCCTAACTATGTGGAGCCTCTGGAGTCAGCCCAGCGAAGAGCTAGGAGAGGCCAATAACTAGAGCGTAAGCCCAGAAGGAAGCGGAGATGATGACTCAGCTCTGGGTCACGATCGCCTCTGCTTTGACTAAGGGATGAGTGATCGCCTTCTTGCCTTTAATTTTCAGACTTCTCACTCATCACAGCAGGGCATAGGAAATGGGCGAAGGAAAGCTCCCTGCAGCTTGAGCTGTGCAACCCAGATGGCCGTGAGTTCAAACTCGGTGTCTGCTACTTACTAATCATGGGACTTTGGCGAATCACTGAGCTCTCATTTCCCCATCTGTATCCTGGAGACACTAATGTTTGTCCCGCTAGGGTCCTTCACCTAATCAATATTTACTGAGGACCTACTGTGTGCCAGGCACGGGGGATATGGTGGTAAACTAAACAGACAAAATTCCTGCTCCCATGAAGTTTATATTCTAGTGAGGAAAAACATCAATGAACCAGTAGGTACAGATATCGTAATGTCAGTTGATGATAACCATGGGGAAGAAAATTAAACAGGTGAGGTGGGAGGGAAGGCTGGGAAGGTTGATGGAGACAGTTTCTATGAAGTGTGTAGCATAGGGCCTGGCACATAGTAGGGTCCCAATAAAGAAACGTGAACCCTTCTCCTCGCATTTCAAGAAGGAAGTGCCACATGGTTCTCAAGACTGAACAGACCTTCCCTTCCTGGGAGAGATGCGAGGTGACTTCCACACAGGATTCCCAGAAGAGTGGAGAGCAAAGCTACTCAGTTTCCATGTGTATGTTTAACATATATATATATTTTTTTATTGAGGTGAGATTCACGTAACATAAAATCAACATTAATCATTTAAAAGTGAACAATGCAGTGACATTTAGTCCACTCACAATGTTGTGTGACCATCACCTCCCTCTAGTTTGGGGACATTTTTAGCACCCCCCAAAAAACCCTGCACCCCCTGAATGGGGAGTGGCTACTCCCCATTCCCCTCCCTGTCCCCAGTCCCTAAAGACCACTAGTTTGTTTTCTGTCTCTACAGATTTGCCTCTTCTGGATATTTCATCTAAATGGAAGCATACAATATGTGATCTTTTGTGCCTGGTTTCTTTCACTTATTATAATTTTGAGGTTTATCTGCATTGTAGCAAGTGCCAGCACTTTGCTCCTTTTCATGGCTGCATACTATTCCATCATGGAGACAGACACATTTGTTTATCTTCCTCATCAGTCGAATTTTACACTGTAGACACATAGCTTGCCTCATCCCGGCCCTGGGAAGTGATTCCAGGAAGCACTGAGAGGAAGCGAGACAGGAAACGGATAAAACCAATAGCGGGTGCATTAACAAGGAGGTTACTACGGTGGGCAACTGGGGCTCACTTTCACTGGGGCTCCCCTGAGATGCTGTGTGGAGTCCAAGTCAGAGGGGTCCCATCCGAGGACACAACGCTTGAGGCATTTAATCACCAACTTCTCTTCTCACTAGCTGAGAGTAGCTGTTGGGTTGAGCTGAAGAGCGACCCCAGGTGGAGAAGAGGAGAGATGCAGGTCCTTGAGTTGGGAAGCGCTGAGTGAACTGGAAACATCTCTGCAGCTACAGGTGCGCTCTGGTGAGCGAGGGGATATGGGTCGCATCCACAACCTCTGCGACCCTTATGTGCATGATGCTGGATCCATGCTGGGCAAAGCTTTAAGAGCTTCACAAATATCGATTCGCTGAGTTCCCATGACAGCCCCATGATACAAGTAGAGTTATTATTCCCATTTTACAGATGGAGAAACTGAGGCATGAGAGAACGGCAAATAATTTGCCCAAGGGCATACAGCAAGTCAGCGACAGGGCCGCATTCAAACCGAGAAAGCCTACACTCGTCACGACCACTTACTATTCTTGTCCACTCTGTTTTACTTTCTTTCATGCCTTCTATACATACGGAGCACCAACTCTGCCTGGCTGATTCCTTCCCATTGTTCAGGTCTCAGGTTGGGGATTACCTCTTCCAAGAAGCCCTCTGTGATTATCCAGCAAAAGTAGACCCCCTCTGTATCTATCTATAGTAGAGTTCTGTTCGTTTGCTTCATAACACTTAATAGTTTGTAATTATTTTATTTGTTGCTTTACTTATTTATTGTCTGTCTCCGCCACTCGTCTATAAGTTTATGAAGACAGGGGCCCATCTGCCTTGTTCACTATTATACCCCCAGTTCTTATCCCAGGGCCCAGCTCAGAGTAGGAGCTTGACAACTATTAAATGCACCTGGAGTATAGTTGAATAATTAAATAAATGAACTCTACATACAAAACATACTGATGTCATGTTCCTATACACCTGACATATACAAATTATACTGTTTTCCAAATATTAATTAATGAAGCCTTTGGAATTTCCCTGAGATGTTGGCTGGGGGTGCTTCCATATAATGACCCAAGACACAAATAGAGTGAAATGATTTATTTTGGGTCACTGATGACTCAGTGTCTGGGAATAGAAACATACTCCAAAACCTTTGCTTTAATTAGTCAAGGTAATTATTAGGCACAATAATTAGGCACGAATGACCTCAGCTAGCCTGTTTGTAACCTCTGGAATTTAAGACCTGTACTAATTTTGCTTTAATGAATGCATTTGTTGTGATTTGACACCCCCAAACCTTTATTTTTTTTTTTTTTGAGCTATCAGACTTTTGTCTCAGAATACAATTTTTTCAATAATAGTTGCTTTGACTCACTGTCACATTCTGAAGTCGTCTCTCAAACTAATTCCCTCTGATATAGTTTTTGTGGGGTTCTTTTTTCTTTTGGTTTTTGGTTATTTTTAAAGGTCAGTTCTGGTCCTTTTGAAACCCCTCTCCTGGCTCATTTATTTATTGAATCGCTATGTACTGCGCCCCCTACTGGGAGCAGGGCGCTATATGCCTTGCTAGGGACAGCCAAGGATGAAATACAGTTCCCACCCTGAAAGAAAATCCTCTGTGTATTGTTGGCCATGTGAGGAGGATTTGCAGCATTTCAATTACTTCTTTATCTTACTCTTGACCCCCAGTCAGAGCCAACATTTCCTGAGGTCTTACTTGATATGAGCATGGCACTGCACTGGCTTACTTACTTAGTCCTCAAAACTGACCTGTAAGGAATGGCTCTTATTAGTGCTATTATTATCATCCCCATTTTACAGAAGAAGGAACTGAGGCACAGGGGCTGAAGTGGCCTGCTTCAGATAACCCAGCTGGTATGTAACTGACGGTAGCAGGATCTGAACCCAGTGAATTGATATCAGAACCAGTACTCTTAATATATACGTACTTTCTCTCTCTCTCTCTCTCTTTCTCCCTCCCTCTTCCTCCTAGTCTCACTAGACCAGAATTTCTGCTTGTCCAAAAGGGCACCCCAAATTCTCTGACATTGCATGCCCTCTTATATATTCACCTGACAAACATTTGCTGGGGGTTTACTGTCTGCCAGCAAGGTGGTGAAGTAACAAGCATGGATATGGAGATAAAATAGAGCAAATCCTCGCCCTGTAGTCAGGGTAGTTCGAGGGAAGGATGAGAACTTTGGAGCCAGACTCTGGACTCCAGTCCTGGCTTGGTCAGTAATTAGACTTGTCAGATTTAGCAAATAAAGATATAGGTCACCCAGTTAAGTTTGAATTTTGGATAAACAGTGAATAATTTTTTAGGATGAGTACGTTCCATGCCACGTTTTGTTGTATTTTATCTAGCGACCTTATGGGTAATTGCTCTGTGACCTTGGATACATGACTCGACATCTCTGATCTCAGATTCCCTGTGTTCAAAATGAGGATAACAATCCCCATTTCACAGGGTCGCTTTGAGGAATAATATAAAGTACTGGAATGCTACAGCCAGCGCCTCCTAATTGGTCCATTTCCATAGGAAGCCCCCTCCAAACCGTGCTCCACACAGTAGCTAGGGTAGAGGAGACTTTTAAAATCAGGTTAGGCCACTGTCTGCCTCTTTGAGGGTCCCATGGCCCATATACTAAAGCCCAAAGACATCTAGATGTTTCTAAAGTCCCTCAGGCTATAGATGGTGTCAAGGCCAGAGACCCTTCTCAGGAAGCCTTCCAGTGGCTAACCCAATATTTCTTTTCTCCCAACCCATTTTCTGTCTGTGAGGACCAAGTGCCGGTACAGTAAGCCCTTGAAGCAAAAGAGGAGGGAAGATGCATGGGGATTTAAGGCATGAGATTTTAGAATAGTCCAGTGGGATACCACCAAATATGTTTTGAATCCATCTGCCTCTCTCCAGCCTCTTTTATCTCCTTCACCACAGCTACCCTAGTCCAGACACCATCATTTCTTGCTGGTCTCCCAGCTTCCACATTAAAATGAACAAGAACATGATCGTTCATATGGAAAATTTCCAAAAATATACAAAAGTAGAGAGAATAGAATATGAACACGATTTCAATGATGCAATGATCAGCTTATCAGCTCACGGCACAGTTTCAACCACTCCTCAGCCTCTTAAAATTTTTAATTCCTCCTCTCCAGGTTTTTTCCTTCTTCTTTTTCTTTTCTTTCTTTCTTTCTTTCTTTCTTTCTTTCTTTCTTTCTTTCTTTCTTTCTTTCTTTCTTTCTTTCTTTCTTTCTTTCTTTCTTTCTTTCATGACACCTTGTCACCTTGGTTGTTCATGGTGCTTAATGGACTATTTCTTCACCTGGGAATTAATAGAAGTGTATTCTGCTGCTTTTACCAAAAGAAGATTTATTATATAAAGGTCTCTCTTTAGCTGCTGCAAAGAAGATGCTTTTCTTTTGGTTTCCAGTAGGCTTCCTTCCTTCCTTCCTTCCTTCCTTCCTTCCTTCCTTCCTTCCTTCCTTCCCTCCTTCCTTCCTTTCTTTCTTTCTTTCTTTCTTTCTTCCCTTTTCTGCCTCAGGAATGGGATAATCTGACTCTTCATCAGTTTCCCCTGCAGATGTATTGTGTATTGTATCCTCTGTTGGGGCAGAAACTTTTTTCCAGAATTCCTTCAGGGATTTGCTTTTGAATCCTAAATTTTGATGCTCAAAACTAAAGTTCAGAGACCTTAAAAAATTAAAAAGCCCTTCTTGCAAATTAAAAGCCTTGCCTTTCAAGATTATTATCTCTGCCATGAATTTCAAAAGCCTGCTTAGGAACTCCTAAAAGCCAAGAATTTGGCTCTTCAGTGTTCTACTTTTTTGAAATGGTTTGGGTCTGGCCTCTCCACAGGGTGTCTCCAGACTAACTCGGGCTTCAGAGGCCTCAATATTTGGTTTTGTGGAGAGAGGGGGTGTCATAGTATTTCTTTAAAAAAGGGAACGAACACAGCATTACTTCATGTGCAGAAAATGTTGTTACCCAGCACTATTTTTATTGTTATTAAAATATAATTTTAGTGGATTTCAATGATTTCCCAGAATGTTCATAGTTGTGATATTTACTACCCCATTTTTCCATATGTTTTAAGTTCTTCAAGTCTAATTTTTTATGAACTTTCACAAGACCCTAACTCTTACGTTTGGGATAGTTATTTTTTATTTAATATGTCACTTTCCTAGGTGTTTCTTCAAGAGCAGTTTCTCAGGGCTCTGTACTAGCGCATGCTTGCAAATCACTGTCCTGGATGTCACCTGGAGTCCCATGTCATTTGACAGTCCAATGCTCCTGCTTAGCCTTGCATCGTCTGATTTCCTGGTCACAAGCATTGGCGTTAATGTTGAGTTAGTCACTTGTTTAAAAAAAAGAAGTAAGACTTTTCTTTCAGGCAGCTCCACTGAAATCTACCAATATTTTTCAACACCAAAAGTCTCCCAGAATGAGGACTTAGCCAGACAGGGTAATTCAGGCCCAGACGTGATACAGACAAACTGAAGGGAAAAGAAAAATGGTTAGTGGTGAGAGCCGCTTACTGAGAATAGAATCGCTGTTTATCCTCAGCTCACCCAGTGGCTTCCCGGGTGACCCGACATGCCACAGCTGGGCTCAGTTTCCAGACGGGCAGTTTTCCTGGGGACAAAGTCAGAATAGCTTGTGTCCTTACAGCCAGAAGCAAGAACCCTTGTGTTTTGTTAAAGTGGCCCAAATGATCAGGATCGAGTGTACCCTGGTTGTTTTCTTAATCAACCTTTTATTTTAGAATAGTTTTAGATTTAAGAAAAGTTACAAAGACTACATATAGAGTTTT
>NW_006436812.1:55515-73806 GCF_000325575.1 Pteropus alecto | reverse complement strand
AATATCACAAACATCTTACATTATTACTGTACAATGAATGAACCAATATTAATACACTGTTAACTAAAGTCTATACTTCGTTCTGATACCTTTATTTATTTATTTTTTTACCAAATGTACTTTTTCTGTTCCAGAATCTCATCCAGGACACCACATTCCTTTTAGGTGTCATGTCTCCTTAGACTCCTCTTGGTTGTGACAGTTTCTCAGACTTTTTTTTAAATTAACATATAATTAATATATTATAATATCTACCCTTTTAAAGTGTACGGTTCTGTGGGATTTAGTATATTCAAAAATTGTGCAGCCATCACTACTAATTCCTGAACATTTTCTTCACTTCTATAAGAGACCATATACCCATGTAGCAGTCACTCCCCATTCTTCCAAGCCCTAGCTCTTGGCAACCACTAATCTACTTTCTGTCTCTGTAGATTTGCCTATTCTAGACATTTCATAGAAATGGAGTCACACGATCTGCAGACTTTTGTGTCTGGCCTCTTTCATTTAGCATACTCTTCTCAAGGTCCATCCATATCATAGCATGGATCAGGGCTTCATTCCCTTTTATGGCTGAATAATATTCCATTGAATGGATATACCACATTTTGTTTACACATTCATC
Source organism: Pteropus alecto (assembly GCF_000325575.1). Lineage (NCBI taxonomy): Eukaryota > Metazoa > Chordata > Mammalia > Chiroptera > Pteropodidae > Pteropus > Pteropus alecto. Next base: position 73,181 of record NW_006436812.1, on the reverse strand, counting down.
AGTCAATGGATGTAGCCACTTTCGGCTATTATGACTTTCTTTATAGTTTTAAGGAGTACCACTTAGGTATTTTGTGGAATGTCCGATGTGTTTCTCATGATTAGACTGGGGTGTTGGGTTTGGAGGCGGGGAGACCAGGGAGGTAAAGTGCACTTCTCATTGCTCATATTGAAGATGTATGCTCCTAATACGATTTCTCACTCTTGATGTGAACTTTGATCACCTGATGGAGGTAGTGTCTGTCAGATTTCTCCACTGTAATAAATAGATGCATCGACTTCCTCTTCGCTTTGACTGTGTGGTTATAATTCTAATATTAAGTTTTTTGCCATGTCAATCTATTCAAGGGAAGGCTAATTTTAACTTATTTAGTTTGGAACAATCCTTTATGCTTTAAATAGAGACTTTTTTTTTTCACATAGATGACATTTAATTACATTAATAATATCACTCTGCAGTGATTTGCAGTGATTTTTAAACAAATATTTAATATCCAGTGTTGGTAAGGATGTAGAGAAATAGACATTTTACAGGCAGGCTGTCTGGGGTAAGGGTGGAGATGTGGGGGGTGGATTTGGCAATTTACATCTGAAGCCTTGAAATGTGTCACCCATATCTATTGATTCTACATTTAGAAATGCCAAATTTGGCCCCAAAAACTGAACAAACAAAAAAGCAACCCAACTTATTGCAGTGTTATTTGTAGAAATCAAAACTGAAAATAACTTAAGCACCCAAAATAGAAAATTAGCTTTAAAATTTATGACACAATCCCACAATCCAACGCCAAATAACCGTTTAAAAGGATGTAAGGGCATGAAAAGATGATCACCATTTATTAAATAGGAAAAAAGATTAAAAACAGCGTGTACGTGAATATTTTAATCTTGTAAAACAGTCATAATGTACAAGCATAGAAAAAAAATAGAGGGATATACACGAAAATGCTACATTTATTTTTCAGGGAGTAGGCCAAAAGTTTGATTGTTTCTTTCTATTTATCTTTATCTTCCTACAATGAATATATTTTGATTTTGTGAAGAAAAATTTATTTGGATTTCGAAAGTTATTTTTTATTCACTATATTAAATGATATAATTTCCATGTGTTTAGACATCAACATGAACTTTAGAAAAAAATCTAACAAATAATTGTCTCATCATACTAAGCCAAGCCCAGCTCTACTGCTTATCACTTGAATCAGCCACTCGGCTCCTGCACCAAAGAAGTGGCCGCTCAGATTGAGTGATTTGCGTAAAGTGCAGTATAAGGGATCACATCATATGCTGAGGCCAGTGGCAGCGGAATTGCCACTCCCGTGTTGGAAAGGGTGAGGACAGGGAGTGGTTACCAGAATGGGTCACTCTATGGAGAGAGGGCTTGGGTCCAGGCACAGACCAACCTGCTGCAACCCCACAGGTAAGGAGCTGGGGCAATAAATACCCCAACTCCCTCTTCTCCTCCTTTAGGCTACCCATTGCCTCAGGCTACTAGAAAAGACAGGTCTGCCGATGCGGACCACACAGGTTAGCCTCCCAGGGGTGACTGAGATCAGTGAGAAGATGCAGAGTGGATCTGGATGGGTGGTCACAGGACAGCCAGTACAGTGACCTTGGATGAGTCGTTTAACCTCTGTAGTACAGTTGTCGTCCCTTATCATGGGGGATATGTTTCAAGATCCCCTGCGGACACCTGAAACTGCAGATAGTACTGAACCCTATATATACTGTTTTTCCCCCGTATATACATACCTATAATAAAGTTTAATTTATAAATTAAGCAGAATAAGAGATTAGCAACAATAACTAATAGTAAAATAGAACAATTACAACATCTACTGTAATAAAAGTTATCTGAATGTGCTCTCTATTTCTCTCCACATATCCTGCTGAGTTGTACTCACCCTTTTTGTGATGATGTGAGATGAAATGAACTACTCAGAACGGCGCACAATTTAAAACTTATGAGTTGTTTATTTCCGGAATGTTCATTTTAGTATTTTTTGAGCTGCGGTTGACAGTGGATAACTGAAACTGAGGAAAGTGAAATCACGGATGTGGAGGGACTACTGTATACTAAGAAATATATTTGAACTTTATCTCTGGTTCCTGGCACAGAGCTCAGAAAAATCCTTGGACTTTCCTGAGTGACAGGAGGGTCTCCCATTATTAATGGCAAGCTCCTTTCGACCATACCTGAGTTTGGGCTAATCAGGTGACTTGGGGTAGGGCACCTCGATAGACTCAGAATGGGGTGGTCGCCAGAAAGACCAAGTGATTTGGAGGGTCGGAAGTTTCAGCCCCAAGCACAGACTACTGGGGAAAGGACAAGTAGGGGGAGGGACTTGAAATTAATTTCTATAAAGACTTTGAACAAGATTTAATGACCTTAAGGGTTGGTAAACATGTGGAGGGCCTGGGAGGGTGTCACACCTGGAGAGACATGCAAGCTCTGTGTCCATGTCCCCCCACGCCTTGTCTGAGGCATGTCTTCCATCAGGCTGTCCCTGAGTTGTATCCTTTATAATAAACTGAGATCCAGTAAGTAAAATGTTTTCCTGAGTTCTGTGAGCCCTTCTAAGGAATTACTGAACTTGAGGCGGGGGCTGGACTTGTGATTCATATCTGGTGCGGGGGCAGGCTTGTGGGACCTGTGGTGTCTGACCATAACTCCAGGTAGTTAGTGTCGGAATTGAATCTCTGGACACCCAACTGGTGTCCGGAAGATTGGATAGTTGGTTGGTGTGGGAAAAACCTCCACGTGTTTGGTGTCAGAACTATTCTCTCATCTATGGCCATCCTACCCCGAAGAAGCCTGATCCTGTCTGATCTCGGAAGCTAAGCGGGGTCGGGCCTGGTTAGTACTTGGATGGGAGACCACCTAGGAAGACCAGGTGCTATAGGTGTAAAAAATAAAAAATAAGGGATTGTAAGCTGACAAGGTCTTTGCAATCTGTGAGGTCAACGAAGGGTTGCCTCGCCTAAAAAAAAAGAAAAGTGTTCTCTGGGTAAAAGCAGATGTTCAGAACCCATCTTTAAAATGAGAAATAAAAGTACAAACCTTTCTGGGGAATTGTCAGGATCAAATGAGTTAACACACACAGAGGATTCACCATAAATATTAAAACATGTAGGATCCTATGTGTGTCAAGGGAACATTCTATTAAAAATATTATTATTAATTTTGAGGAGCGTGGCTCTGCATCATTAACATGTAGACAAGGATGCTTGCCTCTTAATGTTGGGGTCCACATTAAATCTAAATCTCCTTGCCATATATAGTTGAAATACACACTTTCTTCAATGTCTAGTTCTCTTTTTCGTCTTGGCTCTATGGAGATACACATCCCAGACCCTTTGAATTGGGCAGGGTCATGTGACTCACTCTGGCCAATGGGGCAGGAGCGATGGTGCTAATTTTTTAAGAAGAAAATGGTCTTGTGAAGTGGTTCTGTTCTGCCTGGCCACAGTTAACGTGCCTTGGTTTGGGCAGAGCCAGAGAACCTGCAGATTTGCATTCTCATACTCATGATGGCATCTGTTTCCATGTGATGGGAAGCATCTAAGGGGGTCCCCAAAGATCCACGTCTCTTGGTATTTGTACTTCTGTGTAATGCCCTTCCCTTTAGGGCAAGTTGGATTTACCCACTTACTTCAAATGAATAGTATATGACAGAAGCGATGGACTTCGCATCCAAGAGTGGGTTATAAACACCGGTGGCTTCCATCTTGGATGCTCTCGTTCTGTCTCTCTCCGTCTGGTGAAAGAAGCCAGCTGCCAGGGTGAGAGCTGCCCCATGGAGAGCTAATTAACATATCACCCCCCAACTGTTTTCTTTCCCAAAGGGGATTACAATGGAGTCCCCTTTGTAACCCCTCCTCACACTCCCCCACATCCCTTTGTTCTGGTTTCTGTGACTATGGATTAATTTGAATTTTCTACAGTTTTTATGTAAAGGGAATCGATCATAAAGCACATATTCTTTTTTTTGTCTGGCTTCTTTCATGCAGCATACTTATTTTGAGATTCCTTCATGTCGAGTTATGCAGCAGTAGCTCATTCCTTCTTACTGCTACACAGCAGTCCCCTGTATGGATGTACCACGGTCCATATGTTCACCTGTTGATGGACATTCAGGTTATTTCCAGTTTAGGGGCTATTACCAATAGAGGTGATGTAAGCGTTTGTGCATGAGTATGCACATAGGCTTTCTTTTTCTCTTTAGTGAATACCTAAGAGTGGAATGACTGTGTCTTATCCTAAGCGTATGTTGAATTTTAACTTCTGTGTATTTATCCAAAGAATACAAAAACACTAATTGAAGAAGATATATGCACCCTTACGTTCATTGATTGCAGCATTAAAATAGCCAACGACCTAAGGGTCCATCAATGGATAAATGGATAAAGATGTGATGCACACACACACTCACACACATGTGTATATATACACACATGCACATACAATGGAATACCACTCGGCCACAAAAAGAATGCAATCTTGCCATCAGTGACGACACCAATGGACCTTGAGCCTATTACGCTACACGAAATAAGTGAAGCAGAGAACAACGATACCACATGATTTCGCTTACGTGGAATCTAAACAAGAGAAAACAAACGAACAAACAAAACAAAAACAAATTCAAAGCTACAGAGAATACATTGGTGGCTGGCGATGGGTGAAAGAGGTGAAGGACGTCGACTGGATAGTGATGAAAGGTGACTAGACTGTTGGGGGCGATCACTTTGTGGTGTGTACAGATGTCCAATTATAATATTGTATACATGAAACTTGTATAATGTCATAGGCAAATTTTACCTCAATTAAAAAAACAAAACAAAACCGAACTCTTAAATTATTTGCTAAGCGATTGTACCATTTTACATTCCCACGAGCATTCTGTAGGACGTTTTAACAACCCTGTCGCTAACCCACTAAATGCCAGAGGTCCCAGTCACCGTGACAGCCCCACCCCACCCCACCCCTTTTAACAAATGCCCCTTGGGATGGGGCAGTGCTGCCACCATTAAGAATCACAAGACCAGAGATTCTCTTATTCCAACAGCAGGTGAGGATAAGCCCTCATGTAGGAACCAAGGAAGAAAATAAGAGAACCCACATTTCTGAACTGAATTCGTGGTAGCCTGAGGTATAGGATGGTTACAAGAACGAGAGGTAACCGCTGGTGGTACGTCTCGGTGTGGCTGTGCGTTCTGTGGCTCTTCGGTTTCCAAAAAAACCAAAATGTCTCATTTAAAGAATCAAAGTTTCTATGCAGTGGTGAAGCTCTACGAGGTGCTTAGAACCCAGAGTCAGGTGATCCATTTGCTTTCTATTTTTAACTTTCTTTCTGGCCCTGGAGCCTCCCAGAGCCTCCTTGGGGTAAAAATAAGTGGTGTTTGGTAATCCTGAACTGAAAGGTTATACTTAAGTCAAAAGTACACCTGAACTTAGCTAATTTGCACTAATCACCGACACCAGTCATGATTCAGCCGGAGGGGAACCGTCAGTGTGATGCAACCGCAGCCACGCGTTGCAGGAAGCCACTCACGCTCCAACATTATTTTGATCTCTAAAACATTCATCTCCAGCCCCCTGTCAAACTGGAGTGTGCATCGGAATCCCCTGGAGAGCTTGTTAAAACACAGATTGCCTGGTCCCCACCTCTAGAGATTCTGATTTCACGTATCTGGAGAAGCACCAGAGAATTCGCATTTCTAACAAGTTCCCAGATGGTGATACTGATGCTGGTCCAGGGGCCACACTCTGAGAGCCACTTCCCTACCAGAAGCTTCAGTTTTAAAGTCCAACTATGGCAGCGATCTTTAACCAATGTCATTTTGCCCCCCACCATCCCAGGGGACAAATCTGGACACATTTTGGTGGTCATAACTGGGGTGTGTGTTGGGATGGACTGCAATTGACATCTAGTAGGTAGAATCCAGGGATGCTGCTCGACCTCCTATATTACAGAGGATAGCACCCCTCAAAAATTATTTGACCCCAAATATCAATAGAGCCAAGGCTGAGAAACCCAGAATAATACAGGAATGCTTAAAGAAATGACAAGAGTATTCTCACAAAAGATAAATATTATGAAGTCATTAAGAAGAATGTTTTTTAGACTTTTTTAAGACTTGAGGAATTGTTCCTGATATGATGTGAAAAAAAAAATAACCCAAAAACGATAAGGAGGCGTAGTCAACATATCAGCTGTTCCGCTTAATTTTTCTCATACCATATCACTACCTAGAATTATCTTGTTCGTTTCTATGTTTACTTATATATCATCTGTCTCCATTTCTCCCAATATAAGCTCCTAGTGTACTTCGGGAGAATGTCAAACAGTGAGTGGACACCTGAATGAGTGAACTAGATGTCTTGGAAGTAAAATCAGTGGTGCGCTGGTAAATGTTTACAAAGGACTCTGTAAAGAAAATTCCTTCTTTGTAGCGCTTGTTGATTGCCACGGTGTAAGGACTCCCAGAGTGGCTGATCTCAAGCTCCCTCACGGTGTCGCTGAAGGAGGCATTGTGTAGGTGTTCATAGCTGGATAGCTAAGACCACAGGAGCCAGCCCCAGCACACCAGTGGAAAGAATTACATTAAGCTGGAAGGGAAAATACTATAATGTTAGTGGTGGAGCTGTGGGACCATGCCCATATTAGAAACCGTTAAACTCTCAGGCTTAATAAGAAATGAGGTTGAGGGATTGGCTCCTGGGCTGGTTTATGTCCTGCATGGCAGAATGGAATAACCTGGCCATTATTATGATGCAGTTCCCACCTTCTGGTCTCAACTCAACTTCCGAATTCTTGAAAGAGAGAATCGGCGAATACCATCTGATGCCGATTGTGGCAGGAAGGGGGGAATGATGCATATAAACATTCGGGTTGTGGGTGGGGGGCGCCTCATAGCGTGGCTGTTCAGGTTCTGAACTGTGTGAAGGCAGCACACCTGGAGGGTCCTATTTACATCATAGACACATATGAATTTGTGTGAAAAAATGCAGGTGGGTTTGGGAATTCTGGGCTTCTGGGTCCTGAGGCAGTAGGGCACTTTCTAAACCCCATAGACCAAAGGTCATGTACACATTCTGGAGAGCGTACAGACACACATAGTCCTGTTATATATGCACATGTGGGCTCCTCGTTTCTCAGAGGCCCAGTTCCATCCCCCAGACCCTAATGCTGAAGCTGACATAATTGTTTCTCCTGGGGAAGCAAGCACTGGGGTACCGACATTGATGGTGAGACATATAAGTCTGAGGATGCCTTTGAGTCAATAAAAATGAGGGCATATTTGACCCTCAGCCAAGGCTGCTGCCCACCTGGCCACAGGAAGTTACTTAGAACAGTTTTAAAAAGTGTCTGAGATACTCGACAAAATTAAAAACATACATCCACACAAAAACTTGAACTCAGATATTCATAGCAGCCTTATTTATCATACTCTCCAAAGTGGAAACAACCCAAACATCCATCGGTGGGTGAATGGATTAACAAAGTGTGGTCCATTCATACAATGAAATATTATTCAGCCATAAAAAGAATTAAGTTCTGATATGTGCTACAATGTATATAAACCTTAAAAGCATTAATGTAAAGGAAAGAACCCAGACATGAGAGGCCACATTTTGTGGTTCTACTTCTACGAAAAATCCGGGACAGGCAAATCCATAGATAGAAAGTAGATTAGCGGTTGCCAAGAGCTGGGGAGAGGGGAGAGTGGGCAGTGACTGCTAGTGGGTGTGGGGTTTCTTATAAGGGTCATGAAAATATTCTGGAATTGATGATAGGGGTGGTTGTACAACATAATGAATGTACTAAAACCACTGACCTTTACACTTTAAAATGGTAGATTTAATGGTGTGTGAATTATAGCTCAATACAAAAATAATTTAAGGAAGGTACACTTTGTCCTGGTTTGCATATAGGCAGGCTGAAAATACACGGGCTGACGGTGGTCCTCAAAACAAGGCTTGTAGGGGTTCATCCAGGTGACCTGGGGATGGGGTAGTGGCAGCGGTTCCCAGAGAAGAGTTAGGTTCTATTCTGGGTAGACACTGTGGCAGACCCCGTCGGTGGCATGCCTGTCTCCTTGGCATTCACCATGCCCATGGATGTCATCTCTCTGTTAGCACCTGCGATTCTTTGGCTCAGGCCTGGCTTTGGCTGCGAAAGTGGGCTCAACCTGCTCATGCGGTGGCTGGAAATGCCATGCCATTACAACCACCTACCCAATCTCAACCAATGATGAGCAGGACTCCAGTTTCCTCACTCCTGGAAGTCCCCAGAGGGACTGTACTTCAGTTGCCCGTAGCCGTAACCTGCTCATCAATGTACCCCGAGTCAGTTCCTTTCCTCCCCTCCCTCCCTTCTCTGTCCCGGAGTCACCTCCCAAATCAGCTATCACGCTCTCCTTCTTGTCTCAAGTTCTGCTTCTTGGAGAACCTAACCTAGGTAAACGTCTCTTTGAATTTTTTGAAATTTTTTTTCATAGTAGACACAGGACTTTCCTCATCAGAAAATAAACATTTTTCCAAGTCCTGAGGTATCTGAGAGGGACCGCCTCATCTCTGGAAGAACATTCTGGCTGAAGAAGAGGTTGAAGGTATTTATCAAGAGCCTATGTCCCAGGCACTGTTCTAGGGACTAGAGATGTAGAGATGAACAGGGCAGGAGGCAGACATGGCCTCTGCTCTCATGGAACATTCTATCGGGGGAGAGGAGAAATAAACGAGTAAGCGGCAGAATGACGATGCCTTGTTCATCCCAAGATTGGTCAGTACCGTGAAGAGAAATCTGGGTGAAGTGGTGGGGGTCTGATTGGACTGGCTGGTCCAAAAAGTGATAGGGGTCCGATTGGACTGGCTGGTCAGAGAGGGCTGCGTGAAGGAAGTGACATTTGAATAGAGACCTGAATGACAAGAAAGAGCCAGATGGAGACCAGAGAACCTGTGTTGTGCAAACAGCCAGTGAGTGCCTTCCTACTCAAGATGCAGTGTGTGGACCAGAGACTTGGCATCGCTGGGAGCTTGTCAGAAATGCAGACTCTCAGGCCCCAGCCCAGACCTACGGAACCAGACTCGGCATTTGATTGTGGTCCCCAGGTGAGTCGTGTGAGAATCAGAGTAGTGGAAAGAATGCGAGGCCCTGTGTTACTGCTGCTTCGGGGTGCGGGCTGCCCTCAGCAGTGCGATTTTATCGTGTCGACATTCCGCCTCAGTGAGAAGCTGGTTCTCTTTGCGATACCTGCTTTGGCGAATGGACCTGAGCCTTTTTGTTTTCAGAGCCGTGCCATTTTGAAAACAGTTCTCAGGAAAATCAAGGAGTTACTCAGCAGTCAGAAGCAGGAGGCCTGAGAAGCACAGTCTAATATGGGGCCTCTCATAATGACATCACCATAGTGCTGAAGCATGCCTCCAACCCAGGCTCTCGGTACCTCCTGCAGTGGCGTCAAGTCGGGAAGGCCATGGGCAGTCTTTCTAAACATGTATTGAATTGCCTGTGATTCACCCCTCGGATGGCAGTCAGAATGACAGATCACATTCTTAACCTGAGTACTATCTGATAACCCGCAGCAACTTGCAGCTACAGTTCCAGGCTGAGGACCAGCCATGGAAGGAACACGATGTTTTGATGGGGAAATGTTGCATAAACAGTAGGTCAAAGCAAAGTGAAAGCACAGATTAAAAAAAAACAACCTCAAATCTCCTCAAATCATATTTATTTAGCATGGTGCAAGTTACCATGAGCATTACATACTATAATGAGTGATGACCTGGGTTTAGTTATTGGTATAGACACCTGACCACAGTTGCTTATGTAAACTAGAGGTTTTCTCTACTTCAGAAAAAAAGTCTAGACGTAGCCCAGGGACGTCCACAAATTCATCAGAGACTTCCTCATTTCTGCTCCACCACCCTTAAAATGTGGCTTCCTTCCTTAAGGTTACCTCATGGTCAAAGATGGCTGCTGTAGCCCTTGCCATTTTGTTTGTGTTCCAAGCAACAGGAAAGAGGAAGTAGTAATAGCAAGAGGGCAAGCTAAGTCAGTTCCCCTTAAATAGTTTTCCTGGAAGCCCCACCCAATGACTTCCTCTTATTATTTCACCATCCTCCCTTCGTTGCAAAGGAGGCTGGGAAATGTAGTCCCTAAGCCAGGCACATTGGCCACTAATACAACTTTGGTTCTGTTAGCAAAGAATAGCTATGCAATGGATATTGGGAAGGGAGCTACCCACCTTTGTTATGTATATATTATCCAATTATATCCTCAGTTTTGAAAGACCTTGAGGAAAATTTCCCCCAAGAGTTCTGAAATTTTTTGACCCTTCTGGGTAAAAAAATTTTTTGACCTTTCTGTCTCATAGATAACAGTCTAGCAATATTTTTTATTGTTTTTTTAAGGCAAGTAGAATTCACTTGCCCAAGGTAAGCAGCATTTCATAAGAAGAGAACATACAAGCCTTCAAATTTCTGCTAAAACTCTCTTTCTCTAAAATTTAACTTTGTTTGCTGTTTTTTTTTAATTTAAAACAAGAGTTCAGAGAGAAACATGTCCTTCAGTTTGCCAAATGAAATAAGAGAGTTTTGACCGGATTTGATCAGGAGCTTGTCATTCCTGCCCCGTGCCAGAACAGTCTTCTGGCTGGTGCCACGAAGATGACTGTGGAATGTGAGCAGCGGGCCCTCTGGGTCCACCCTCATCTCCAGATGAGCCACGCTGCTTTTGGAGTCTAAGACCATCAAAGAATTTCATCTTCAGTAGAGAGCTGAATGCAGCATGGGTAAGATCTGGATGTGGTGGTTTTAAAATATGTCCCCAAATTCTATGACATTCCTCCCTGCAACAGGTGGGTCTAATCCCTCTTCTTTGAATGTGGCCCAGACTTAGAGTCTTGCTTCTAAGGAATACAACATGGCAGAATGATGCTGTATGACTTCTGACGCCAGGGCTTAAAAAGGATAGCTTCTTGGTGCTCTCTCTTAGCTCACTCATTCTGAAGGAAGCCAGCTGCCATGTCTTGAGGACACTCAAGTAGCCTGTGGAGTACATGAGGTTTCTCACCAACAGCCAGCATCAACGTGTCAGCCACGTGAGGGTGTCATTTTGGAACTGAGTCATCTAGCCCCAGTCAAGCCTTTGGGTGACTGCGGGCCTTGTAATACCTTGATTATAACCTCATGAGAGACCTCCATGTCGGAACACCTAGTTGAGCTGCTCCTGAATTTGCTTATTGTTGCTTGTACCACTAAGTTTGGTTTGTTACACAGCAGTAGATAACCAATACACTGGACATAAAATATTATGAGAGGAAATAAATGGATAGAGAGGTTTCTTGGTTGGCTTCTGCCTCTAGGTTTCCTGAAGCTTCTTGTTTGGGATTAAAATAATCAAGTGGATGGGCCAGGCTAGAGAGAGAAAGAAAATCACATCTGAGCCCAGAACATCTGAAAATAGTCTTGGCCACTTCATGATGTGGTAATGACACGAGTACTGCACTTGCCAAACCAGAGGAATTTTGGAATACAGATACCAGCGTCCCACTCCTAGACATTAGATTCCACAGCTTTGATTGGTCCCCAAGGACCTATATTTCTAAAAAGCCTCATGTAATTCTGCAGAGCAATAATTTTCATATTCTAGAACCATATCTAGGCTATAATGAAGCCCATTCTCCTGTCTTTGGGAGAATTTTCTAGAGGGAAGCATTCTGCTCAGCTTCAGGTTAGGCTTTATTGTTCGTTTCACTATCCTGGTTCACTGAAAGATCAGACTGTGGACTAGGATTATGTGACTTCTCAGTGTCTATGTTTGAATTCGTTCCTCCCCAAGAGAACTTCTCACAAAGCCAACTCCTTCCTGCTGTCCTTGCTTCGGCAAGGGGTGGGGATCCTGAAGACAGACTGCCTGAGCTTCAATCCTGGTTCTGCTGCCTACAAGCCATGCAGTTTTACATGACTTATCTAATCTCTCTAAGCCTCAGTCTCCTCATCTGTAAGAGGGGATGATCGATGGATATGGATCAGGGTTTCTTAACCTCAGCACTACTCACATTTGAGCTAGATAATCCTTTATGTGGGGACTGCCCTGTGCATTGCAGGATGTTTAGCAGCATCCCTGGTCTCTACCCACTATATGCCAGTAGCACTGCCTCTGTCCCTCAATTATGACAACTAAATATCTCTAGACATTACAAAATGTCTCTCAGGGGAAAAATCACCCCCGTTGAGAACCACTGATCTAGGTCTGTGCATGGTGCTTAGTTAACGCTCAGTAAATGATAATCATGATTATTTTTCTCTCTTCAGATTGCAACATTGTTAGATTGCAGCAATCTTTTCCCTTGTGTTCTTCTTTTTTTTTTTTTAAAAAAAAACATGACTTGCATTTTTGTGACAAAATTATTTTTTAAAATGTAGAAAAAATGATGAATTTCATGTTATGTGCATTTGGCTCACTTAAGAAAAAGTATGTGAGCATCAGCAGCAAAAGAGAAACTAGAAAAATTGCACTACTGCGAAGTTTAAATCTTTTGTGCTTCCAGAAATGTCATCAATGAAGTGAAAAGACAACCCACAGAATGGGAGAATATATTTGCAAATGATGTATCTGATAAGGGACTGGTATCTAGAATATACAAGGAAATCTGACAACTCAATAATACAAAGATAACCCAGTTAAAAAAATAAATAGGCACAGGACTTGAATGGCTATTTCTCCAAAGAAGATAAACAAATGACCAATAAGTACATGAACAGATGTGGGCTGGCAAAGGTGAAGGTGCACTTAATACGGTCTTGAAGTTGGACAGGTAATATAATATATTAAAACACACAAAAACATTGATCTTATTTAGACATGCCTGCTGATTTGCAGGCTGTTAAATGTTAAGTAAAAGATGCTTTATCTTATTATTTGTATTGCCTTTTTGTGCTTAAAATATTATTTGACTTTTCTCATGTCTTTTGACTCAAGCCCTTGAGTCTATTTTTGACCTTTTCTGGAAGTAATTAACCTATGAGACCATTTTTTGCTGCCTACTGTGATGAATGCATGCACTATATATCGTGAGAAGCTATTGGCAGCATGTATTCTCTTGACATTTTTATTCAGTAGTCTAATAGGTGAGGAAAAAGATGCACTGCCATTTCAGTTTTAATTCAACTATGTTAATAGTTGAATAATCTTGGAATGTGGAATATTTAATATGTTAAATATGTTAAATATGTTAATAGTTGAATAGTATGTTAAATAATAGTTGAATAATATGAATAAAATGAATAATAGTTGAATAATATGTTAAATATGTTAATAGTTGAATAATCTTGGAATGTGGAAAGACTTTCTAAGCGTGATGCAAAACTCAGAAGCTATAAAGTCAAAGATTTGTCTATTTAAACAAATTTTGCAAGGCAAGGAAAATGGAAAAGCATAAAACAAAAAATCTACAACAACTAGGGAAACTGGAATAATCAAAGTACGACCCAAGGAGACACTCTTTTTTCACTTATTTGGTCAGCGAAATGCAAAGTTTTTTACATACTCATTATTGACAAGACTGGAAAAACAAAACACTTGTGTTTTGGAAGACAGACCTATTGCTTTGCCTTTCTGAAAGGCTTTCTAGAAGTCTCATAAAATATTTAATTCATATATCTTTTGACCCCAAAATACTATTTCTGAGGATATATATTTACGCACACATACATGTACATACATACAAGGATATTCAATGCAACACATATATATATAAGGATGTTTATTATAGCATTGTTGATAATAGCCAAAGACTGGTTGCACCTAAGTTGCCATCAATAGAGAAACTGCTAAATAGTTTATAATCAATCGATACAACAAAGTACTTCACAATATTTTAAAAGAATTTATACCCTGATGTGGAAAAATATCTAAATTATGTTAAGAGAAAAAAGTTTGTGTAATAGAATAAATAAAATAATTACCTTTTTTTCCTTAAGGAAGGACACATATGTCTATTGTTACACACATACACATACACACATGTGGCATACACATGGACACAGTGTCCAAAAATAACAAGTTATTTCTTGGGGATAGGATTGAGGAGGATCTGGAATGAGGTAGGTAGAATGATTTTTTGCTTTTCTCATATTCTTCCGTACAATTGGAATTCTTCAGTTAAAACATGGAATATTTTTGCAATAATAACAATAACAGAATCAGTGAATACAGAAAAATACAGTGCGTTCACCAAGTTATTCTACTCTGTGGGATTTATACGAAAGAAGCAATTGAATGAGTGTACAAAGATGAATGTACAAGGGTGATGAGTATATGTTACAGTATTAAAACACAGAAAACAACCCAAATTACCTTTAGTAGAGAACTGTTAAATACATTACGATGTCCCCATACCATGGGATGCCATGTGACCGTGGATAGGAAGGAATGAGGCAACTATATTGTTTGCATGGAAAAGATGTCCCAAATATATCCTAAAATGGGAAAGAAAAGGTAGATTTCACAGTAAGCTGTGTACTATGTCTTTTATATTAAAAGTGTTTACATACATTTATTGAAGAGTCTGGAAATACGTTAAAAAATGAAAGTATATATTAACCCATGTTTTCTGAGTCATCAAGTTCTACTGACTTTAAATGTATGTGAAGTTTCCAGATCCTAGCTGAAAGATGTCATATTCTTATTAATTCATACAGGCCTCCCAATTCCAAGGTTGGAGGAATTGGGAGTGTTTTCCCAGGGCTTTTGGGTGCTAGTCTTTATTGAGAGAGTTCATGTACTGGTACAGTACTCAGTTCTTTTCTTGTTTATTCTCATTTAATCGGGAGAGCAAACCCTATGAGTTTCTGTCATCATCTCCACTTATGATGCCCAGAGAGACTTAGTAATTTGCCCAAGGTCATTCGGCTAGGAGGTATCTGTACAATTATTTAGAAAGCCAAATTAGATGGTACCACCTCATCACCATCAGAAAGAAAATACGATTCAAGTCAAACCAGATCATTCCTTGATGCTTAAGTTTTTTCCACTTCTGAGCTTTTGTGGCCTTCTGTTCCGAGGGGCTCTCCCTTTCAGAGGCCTTGTCCGTGATTTAAGGCCTAGTAAAAATGCTTCCTTCCCCAGGAAGCCCTCCTGGATTCCCACCACTGGGAAGTACCCTTTTATCCACCTCACTAATCTGACTTTTAGCACAAGCTGCTTTTCACAATTGCTTCTTGTGAACCTCGTCCCACAGCCCTTGCAGGTTGGTCATGAGCACCCACCAAGTGTTGATGAGGAATAATGTTGTTGGTTAGGTTTTATAAAGGTCAGTTCAGAATGAAAAAAAATCATCTGTCAGTTAGCCTGGTCTCCAGAGTCGTGCGTGTGTGTATGTGTGTGACAGAGAAAGAGAGAGAAAGAGAGTCATTGAAGGCCCTGGCAAGTTTCAGAAAAATCTCTTATCACAGAAAATATATTAAAATGAACTCAGATTACACTTTTTTTTTTTGCTGTAAAAATAACTGAAGATTTTTAGATTTTTTTCTATTGTAATCATTGGAAAAATTTTTTTTCCTGTTATAGAATAATTTGCGTTTTTTTGTTTGTGCCTGTATAAAATATGTAGACTCTAGGCTGTGTGCCTCTAATACCGGGTGGACAAAGTACCCTGCCTGTTATGCCCCCCGACTTTGGTAGGCCTGATGAACTTGGGGTTCCCCTATAACCTTTACTTTTGCCTGGCGCGTCCTTTCCCCCATGGCCTCCATTCCCTTTTCTTCCTAAATCTTACTTATGTTTTTAGATTCAACCAGGCACAAGACTGCCAAGATCCCTGCCCTCTAAGAACTTACTTTTTGGTGAGAGGAGTATAAGAAAACACATCAATAGCAAATCATTTCAGAGTGATACAGGGTATGAAAAAAATAAGAACAAGCAATAGGAGCGAGTGTGGAGGGCGCTTTAAAGAGGCTGGTGTGATTAGGGCTCTGTATTCACGGGCCATTTGAGTAGAGCCCTGAGGACTGAGTTGGACAAGATTTTCGAGAGAGGAAACTGCTAGGGCAAAGGCCCTGAGGCAGAAAAGGACTAAGAGGCCAGGGAGAACAAAAAGAAGGCCAGAGTGGCTGAGCAGCACGCGCAGAGACTGGCTGAGACGAAAACAGAGGAGACGGGGCCGGATCCTTCAGGGACTTGTAGGTCAGGGTGAAGAGGTCAGATTGTATTCCAGGGGTGATGGATTTAAAGCCAAATGGCTTTGTAGGAGCGCACTCCGGCAGTGAGTGGGAGATGAGGCTCCTGGCTGACCTCTCTAAGCCCCCAAAGGCTTAAGACCCTGCCGTCAGCGTGTAACCTAGAGGGCCAGTATTGCCTCTGTGCGTTCATCGCCCGTTTACGTGGCTGCTTCCTCCCCAGATCTTGAACTCAAGGGAAAGTCCTTGGCCGGTGACCGCGACGGGCAGCACCGCATCTGGCTCGCAGCGGGGCTCAGAGGCCCCGTCCGCCGCAGGGTTGACAGGACGATTGCGCACGGCGGGTTAACCAGAGGCCAGCGCAGAACTTTTTCTCCCTGGAAGCGGGGCCGCCCACTCCGCGACGACACGCGGGTTCTGGCCGGAGGAGACGGAGGCCGGCGCGTGACGCAGGCGGCCGCACGTGGCCCAGGAGTGTGTTTTAGGGACAGGTGCGGGGGCTGCCGCAGTCGCGGAGGCGCAGACATGCCCGGGCTTCGGCGCCCTCTCACGTTCGGGTTTATTGTTTCGCGGGCGGCGGGGCGCCAGCTGCGTTCTCGTTAGGAGACGGTGTCCCAGGAGGGTACCGGGATGCCTTCAAGGGTCGGGCCGGAGAGCCACCCAGGGGCTCCCCATGACTCCCCGTGTGCGTACAGGTCGCTCACCAGCTCGCAGTAAGGGCTCGCTGGCCTCGCATCTTGGAAGTTTTTCTTTGGGCTCTGAGGCTCAATGTGACTATCTTAGAAATGGGACTCTGAAATAAACAGAAGGGGAAGCACTTTGCAAACTTGGACACAAGTTGGGCGTTTTAGTCACTTTCTCTACTTCTCTTCTCTCTTTGGAAGCCCAAGGGGCCAGACTAAGCAGGCTGTCACCCGCCACACCCCTCCATCACCGCGGCGCTCTGGCCAGCCTCTGCTTTGCGTCTCCTGGGGCCTGGAAAGGCCAGAAGAGCCCAGCGGGGTGCGGTCGCTGGGCCGGGTCACGTGACTCCCTGGACGCCTCGCAGCTGGGGCAGCCACCAAATACGCCTGCGCACCTCTTCATCTTTTTTTTTTTTTGGTTGGCCGCAACGCAACCACTGGTCAGCTCCTCCCCCTCCTTCGACATCATCCTCCCTGACATTGACTCCTTTCCCCCCGCCCCTTGGTTGTCAGGCAGACACGCAGGACAACCAATCACAGCGCTGTATTCAGACACCGGCACGCGGAACCGGTCGGATAGGGCCAATGGGAGCCCTTGGAGCGGGCGCGCCCCAATCGGGCAGGGGAGCTGGGACCGAGTGGGCGGTGCTTTCCTAGTCAGCATGGGGGCGGGGGAGGGCGGGGACCAGCAGCCGCAGAGGCGTCGACAGCGCCGGCGACGACGTTCCTCAGTCTTCGGGGTGGGCTCGGCGGCGCAGCCCGGGCTTCGCGGAGGGCTCGGTTGTCAGCAGCGGCCCTAGA
>NW_006436812.1:0-54676 GCF_000325575.1 Pteropus alecto | reverse complement strand
CTGCCCCATTGTGCCCGGAGCAGGCCTCGGGGCGGGGACTGAGAATGAGCGCCTCCCTGCGCCGCGGCTCAGCCCCAGGCCGAGCCTCCGAGCCTCGCGGCTCCCCCTTCCACCCCGCAGCGACCCCCTTCCTGCATTCCTCCCACTCACTGTGGGATCCCGAAACCCTTGAACAAAATGGCGAAACCTAATATGGCCGTTCCGGAGCGATTGACGCCCAAATAACATTTCTCTGTCTTTGTTTCTTTTTCTTTTTTCATTCTTTCAGACCGAGTGTGTCAGCAGCCAGGACTTTCTCTCTGGGTCCCCTTCCAAAACGCAGCCACCGCCGTCACCAATCTCTACAAAGGTAAAGATAACCTTGCTGCATTGCCGATTAAGGGGGAAGGGCAGCCTGCGTCAGGGTTTAAGTCCTGCGTTCCAAGTGTATTGGCCACTTTTACTCGGAGTTTTCTGCTTCTAAATCCAACCACTAATCCTGAATATTTTGCAACGTATAAACTCCGGTGGTGTTCTAGCTGGAAGACCGATTTTAGCGGGGGGCGACTTTGGCCCTCTCATCCCCCCGTCCCCCCGCCCCCGGTACATTTGACGATGTCTAAGGGCATTTTGAATGTCATCACTGGGTGGGGGGGCTGAATATTTTGCAGTGCATAAGACAGTCCCCTCACCTCCTATCCCCTTGCCCCAAATGTCAGTAATGCCGAGGTTGAGAATCCCTGAGATGAACGACGAGGTGAGGGCTTATCGTTGAAAAAACACCCAAGGGAAAAGTTTATGGTTTTGTGCCACAGAGAGATTGGAGGGAGATTTGTAAGCACCTCGTGGGAAAGTTTCTTGAGGTAGACACCTTAGAAAATGACAGTTAAATAGCATTGGAGTACATCGAAAACTAGTTAATTGGAATAATCTGAGTCCACGTTAACATGGTGCTCTTCGATAGAAACGTCATCAAATATTTGTCTTCAAAACGACCTTATATCTGCTTGTCCGTTGTTGGCAGGAAATCTGTGATCAGAGTAAGTTAAAGTGTTTTATGATAGTGCTTTTCTGGAGTTAATTTTCTCCCTCTGTGATGACATGAAGACATATTTAGTAAACATTCTTGCCCATTGTGCTCTCAGTGACAGTGGGCTGAGACTGATTTTAAAGATTTTGGAAATTTGAGTTTGATCTTTGGCAAGGTTTCTATGGAAAAAGAATTTGAGTTTGATTAATGTTAGTAAAAATGTAACTAAATGCTTTGTAACTTTCAAAAGGAATTGGTAACAGTAATGGAATTTCGTGCACTTCAAAATTATCAAAATAGGTTAAAGCACAGGCTGTGGAGCAACTTGATTCTGTGATTATTTTTGTGTAAGAATGTCAATGATGGTAGCATTCTATAGGAAAAATGTCCCTTATTTTGAGATTTCTTGGGTAGAATTTGCAGTTTTGGGGGGCAGTAGTTTGAGAATGTAAACTGGTGAGTGGAATGTCAATTTCAGGAATGGAGGAATTTATATTCCAGGCTTACTAAGAAAAGGGAAACATAATTAAATGGTGCCCCCAAGGGTCGTCTTTGATTTTATGCAGTGGAGTTCCTTAAATTTTGACTCCAGTAATTTGCTTTAATCTCCATCAGTGCTTGCGGGTCTTGAGCATTCTCTGGAATGGCTCTTGATTTCATCCAGACAGGGAATTTTGAAGTAATCCTTAAAACTCATTTAAAAATAGATTTCTTGGAGTAATAACTTAGAGTAAAGTCACTTTTTTAAGATGTATATAGCTTGAGTTTGACAGACATGTACTGTTAAATAGACTCTATCTCCCTATCCCAGCTCCAAGGAACCATTGATCCCATTGCTGTATACGGTTTTTTCGTTTCCCTAGTGTCGTAAGTGGAACCTTACAGTATGTAGCCTTTTGTGTCTGGCTTTCACTTCCTAGAATGTTTCAGAGGTAGATCCATTGAGTTTACGTTGCCTGTATTAATATTTCAGTGCCTTCCCCCCGCCGCTGAGTAGCATTCTGTTGTATAGGGGTACCACGTTTATCTATTTGCTTGTTGCAATTTTTGCTTAAAGGGGAAGGCACCACATTTTTAGTGCCTTCTATGTTCCAGGCTGTTTCCCTAGGCCATACAGAAATATGAATATTCTTTCGCTTTTCTGTTCATTTTTTTTGTGTTGTTATGTACTCTTGGAATGTATTCTTTTAGGACTAACGTTGGCAGTTTTCTTTAATGCTAACTTTTCATGTAGAGGATGGGCTCAGAAGCTGAACTTTGAGTAATCTCTAATTTGATTACTTGATTTGAGAATGCTTTTTGTAATATACTAGTTTGCTGCTTTGTTCAGAAAACTTAATGATGTTATGTGAGGTTCTTGCATTATTGCAGATATCGAATTGCTACATTGAACTAGCCTTATTTTGTATCCTATTTTTGTTAAATCAGATGCATTCCTTTTTACCTGATAGAAAAGGTAAGCTGTGATTTGAAGAATTTGGTAGTGTTGCAGCATTTTTTTTTATCTGATTTAAGGAGAGTGTGGATAATACTCAGCAGATCTCACATTGTTTTTAGAGTGATGTTTAGAGAAACAGTTCAACTATAGGAATAGTTGAATGCTTAAGTAGAACTATAAAATTGGCCAGATAGTGTCACAAGTGTATGTAGCATTAAGTAGTGGTTAAACATTTAATTTACGGGGGTGGGGAGATTTTTGGGGATCCCTTTAAGTGAGCAGTGCTCCTGTATTTTGTATGACTAAGAACTTATCTACAGCATGCTAAAAATGGTTCGTTTTGCAGCCTGGGGAGAGGTTCTTTCACCAGCTTCTTCATAACCCCTAAAATGAACACATTGGGAGGTCAGAATTGAGGTAAAAGCCTAGCTGAAGGCCCCTTTTGATTGCCTGTGTGCTTTTGAAAAATCGAACATTCAGTTGGTTTGGTTGGAATGTGACTGGAAGGAGGATTTGGAGGCGAGTGAGTTGGGGTGTCACCTCAGTGTGGACAGGATTCAGCAAAATGGACATGGTTCCTTCTCCACAAAGTAGGGCCAGATAGTGACATCCTTTTTTGGGAAGGGAAGAAAATTCCTGATCACTTGTTCTTGTTTACTCTGATTTGATAAATCTTTAGAGAGGGTGATATTTGTTCAATAAGAGAGTGAAAAGTTACTGAGGTCATCTTAATCTAACCTGCATTGATGCTTACCTGGGAAATACTTGGTCAAGCCCATCTTTTTCCTTCTTAAGCCCCCCCATTTCTTTGGGTGACTGGTTTCAGTCTGTTTCCCGACTCTGCATTAGGCAAGTACGTACTCTCCTTATCTTAATCCAAATTCCTTCTGCTTGGGACTACTTGCTCAGTAGAGAGGTTGAACTTTCTAGGACAAGGGCATCCTAAGGAGCCTTACGTGACCAGCCTGTGGTGGGTGCTGATGCCCTAGCTCTTCAGCAGCCCCTGTGAGTCAGTCAGTGTTTGATCCCATCCCTTAGAGCCATTTCTCTGTTCTTTCAGGTTGCTAATGTTTTTCTTTGATTCTTGTTTCATGCCATGCTTGTTTCTTTAAAACATCTTTACGTTTTAAAACTTTGTGAAACTTTAATTTTAATTGCACACTGAGTTTACCACAAACATTGAGATAATTTTTGGGGGTATGGTGTATAGCAAAAATGTTTCTGGTCTCTTCCTGAATAGCATTTGCCCCAAGGCATGTCTGCACTCAGCAGTGCTTGTAGAAGACCAGCAGCCTTGTGGAATCTACTGCTAGATTGTCTGAGTTCGGAATTTAGACTGGTCCTACTTAGCTGTAAGGTCCCGGAGACAGATAATGGAGCAAGATATTTTCCCATTGTGCTCCTTCATTCTCTCAACTATAAGTAGGAATAAGTACCCATAATTTAAAGAGTACAAGCTCTGTTTAGTGCTGGCACATAGTGAGTATTCAAGTGTGAGTGTTGACTTTTGGTGGTCAAGTTCTATTTTACAGATGTTTTTGGCTATGGTCAGTGCTCAAAGGAAAGGAAGACATTCTAGTTTGTTTTTTTGTCTTCACTTTTTTTTCTTGTGTTGGAATAAGCTTTGTGGTGTGTACTTCCTTCTTTTTTCCCTAAAAGGGCTAAATGTAAATAGAAATGATAGATGAGAAAAATAGTACAATGCCCTTAAGTCCTTATTTTTGAGATATTTTTCTGCCTCTTTATGATATGTCGTCTCACTTGATCGTGGACATTTGGAAATATATATAAACTGAACATCCTGAAAATTTGTGGGCCAAGTGGTGAGTGAGTGACGTATAAACAAATGGTCAGAGAGAACATACGCTACCTGGAGACAGATAACTGGAGTTTCAGCTCCTTATAATTTGATTTTCTGGAGCTGATTTGTGACTCTCCTTGCTGCAAAAACCTGTTACTGAGCTTTATTTAAAATACATTAGTATAGATCACAATTAGAAGTCTTGTCTTAAAAGAAGTGGTAGCCTCGTTTATTCTTAATATGATTTTTAGATTCTGTCTGCAGGTTTTTATAGAAAGTCATTTTCTTATATGTTCTCTGTTTTAAAAGCGTGTTTTGGCTGCAGATACCAGAAAAATACAAGTCAGGCTGGCTTTAATGGTATGGACAGGGATTGACTCCTCTCTAACTTGCAGGTTGAGGGTGGAGTCTGTTGAATTCAGTGGCTCAGGTTCCCTGGCTTTGCTTTGTGTGTATGTGTACAGGCGTGTGGCTTTGTCTTCAGGCTAATTTTAGTATGTTGGCAGCTCACATTTTAAGTTCACTCACTGAAGCATCTTAGGGCCACTCATTGAAGCTTAGAAGAGCCGAGGAGCTTCCTTTCCTAAGAGTTACTAGCAAATGCCTTCTGTAGTCTCTTGGCCAGAATTGGGTCACATGCTTACTCAGTACCAGTATCTCTCATAGCCACTATTTGGGGTTGTGCAGATTAATTTAGGATTAAACCACATGTTCCACCCCTTGAGCAAATGTAGCTGAAGTTTCCCTCAGAGCTATCCAAACAAAAACTTGGAGGAACTTTAAGAAAGGGAGAAGGGTTGGATGCTGCCAGGCAACCGTGGCTGCTGCAGTGGTTCTTCCTTGGTTCCTCTCCTTTGATTTGTGTGGTAAGCAAAGATTAAATATGTTAAGGAGCTAGAAGTTAGTGCTTATTTTTAATACTATTTTGTTAGGAAATATACAGGAGTTATTTTCTCAAAATAATTGACAGTTTTATTTTGGCTGTGACTGCAATCTTTGTTTCTAATGAAACATTTTAAATATTTTTTTTCCCCCCAAATGCAGACTGGTTTGGTTAGTGCAGATTCAATTCTTTAAGTTCAAATATTTTGTAGTCATTTGCATTCCTTGGAAGTGTTTTGATCTAGTATTGTGCTCTTCTGGTTTGTAGATCCTCTAAGCCTTAGCAGAATGGGAAATGACTTCTGTGTTGATGAGGAAGAAATACGTTGTAGAAGGAGCTCTGCCACTTACCTAACTTTGGGCAAGGCCCTTTGAACCTCAGTTTCAGTTCCTTGTTTATGAGATTGGTATATCTGCTCTGGCTGACTCACATAGGTTTGTGAGTATCAGAAAAACTGTGAATAGTGAAATCTGATTAATTTTGTCAGTATCATGTAAGAAAGTTTTGCATTTGGTGTTCACCTCAGAAATCATGATTCTTTGCTTACTGCCCTCTACCAGTGGTGGGAAGATTATAGACTTCTCAAAATCTCATAATTAAATTTCAGCTGCTGTATAAAAATGTTTTTTTAAAAAATAGGAAATATGGGACATCTGTGACTTCCATGAATCAGTTTGTTTCTTGAATGAGGAAGTTAGTGTGTTGTGATTAAAGGTCAGATTGACATTTTGATGACTTTGGGGTTTACCTAACCTTCAAGCTTATGGCCCTTTTCCACAGTGGCTTTAGTCTCAGTAAGATAGTGTTGGACCAAAAACTCCCCACTGTTCCTGTGCCCTGCACTTCTAGAATTTAGAATTTGGGTGTCCGTTGTCAGATGTATTCCAAGTAGTTTTTGGCTGAGAGCCTTCAGGATGCCATCCTTGTGTGCTTATTATCCAATTGGACACTAAACCTATGGTTACATTAAATCTGGTCTAGTTATGTCCAGGATTCTTCAATAATAAGCATGTCTTATCTCTAGTAAGGTACTTAGTTCAAGGTAGGACATGAGGGTTTTATTTTTAACCAAGTAACTAAAGTCCTAACATAAAGACTATTTTAAATGCTTTAGCGTCGACATGAGATTTTCTATTTAGGGAAATAACTGAGATTGGATTAATCTGGGTGGTAAAGTAATTGGACTTGGCTTTCAGGATATACTGTTAGTGATATAAAGCCGAATTATGCCCAAGCAGTGCAGAAGCGTGTACCAGAAGACCTTAAATGTTATATTCGCTTTTCTCTTTCTGTACCTTTTATAAAATTCAGTGTTTACAAAATGCCAGCTTTTTAGTGTGCTCTTGGTTCTAATGTTGAGACTCATGCAGAATTTTTGAGGTGAAATGAGTGGTCGCTTGCATGAAATTTAAAAGAAGTTCACAATTTATAATATAACTGTCTTCCATCTAAACCAGTGAATATTGAGTTTTCCAACTTCGGTCAAATCTGTGATTAAATCACCAGTCCCTTGATGATGTAACTTTTGAGACTTCCTTGTGCCCTCAATCAAAACAAACCAAAACTTTGCCAAGCTCTTTCTTCCTTGGAGTGTCGGGTTTTTAAAGACCACCTCATAGGTCCCCTTCCCTTTTGGCTTTGGGAGTTTGTCAGGTTTAGCTTCTCTTTTTTTTGCTGTCTCGTTTGCCAGGTGTACATATTTACATGCCTGCTTCATCTTACTTTGCACCATCCAAGCTTGCTTCAGGCTTGTATGTCATATGCCTTTCATATTTCCAACTTTTTAACCTCTGTACTTTTAGTTCTGGTCCTACCTCCATTTGGTTCTTGAAAAATAAAACTTTCTTAGTTATTCTGTTTGGAAACAAACTTCCAGTTATAAGCTTGATTATTAACAATTTTTTCAGGTGTAGGGTAGATTTGTAGAAACATGGTTGCTTATAGGTTCACACATTTTATGTTTCTACTCCCTTCTGTGGTGACATGGGATGGACTTAGTTTCCTCAATTACTTACTTTTTGTTAAATTTCTCCCAGCTCTTGCAGATCACTTAAGATCTAGCTACAGCTTGACAAGGTCATCTTAAGAGTTTATCTACTCCTCTTAGGTTGGCTTCATCTAAGTCTTTGAGACTGAAAGTTAGGAAAGAGCTATTTATGTTCTCTTCTTAAATGTGACTTACCTTTAACATGGAGTTCATGCTTCCTTTGTTTATGTGAAGTGAGAAATCAGAAGACACTGATTCGTGTTGAGCTTGGCCATTATTCTGGTAGTGAGACACTGGAGAAATTCAGAGCTTGTTTATATATCTGTAGAAGTATAATCTTTCTCAAAGTTGTCATGGAGTTTAATATTTTAATAGTGCTCCCATGGACAACTTCCATCTTTTAAATTTTTTTTAGCAATAAGGACTGATCATCTGGTAAGAAGATAGACCTTGTAATAATGTTCTGTTTGTGCTGCCCTCTTGCTATCTTTTTTAATAATGCGTATTCATGCAGCTTGGGAGCCTCTGTGATATCTGGATTCTTGCCTTTATTTCCAGGACACAGCTCTTCATTCACAATTGCTCTTCATTTCAGAGTCTACCTTTGACATAGCAGACAAGGAATTTTAAAAAATCAGGACGAGGAAAAGTAAATGAATGACTCTCTGTGTTATACAAAAATTATTGCTTTTACAAAAGGTGCAGAGATGAAGTAATAATCTTTAACTTCATTAAAGATACGCTGGTTATTGTTTGTTAGTATAGCAGCTCAACTAAAAATAAATTGCAGTGACTTAAATTTCCAAAATTTTTTTTCAGCTATAAAACCATTAAATGGCAGGGATCCTTTTATTGACAACTTGGTTTCAGTATATACAGGGGAGAATGTCTACAGGGAGATATTCAGGCCAGTCTGAGAAGTTTTAAAGCAATGTCTTTTGGGAATGGAATGGTTATGAGTTAAGGAAAACTGTTTAACTGGAAATGAGTGATGCCTTTTCTGTTTCCACTGTAGGTTTTGTTGAGTAGTCAGTCATTTAATTTTTCTTATTTCTAAAATGTTTACTGCTACTTTCAGTGTGTTCTCAATTCTTTGTTCTGAACCTGTCAGTAGGAGTGCATCTCCGAAATGACTTGGTGAATGCTGGTGAGCCTGGCCTCAGTGATTTGCAATATTTAGTCATCTGTTGAATGATGTGCTGTTCCTATTTAGAATTCATGAGAAGTCATTCTTTACTTAGAGCAGTAGTGCTTGGTGCTTGAGAACCACAGTCTCTGGAGCAAAATCCCAGCCCTTACATATTATTCTGTGACGGTGGTAGAGTTTCTCAGTGCTCAATACCTGTTTCCTTATTTGCAATAAGAGGGTAGTAACAGCCCTCAGGTATTCGTATTACCTTTTTTCTCAGGTGAAACCAAATATAGATAGTACTAATAAACATTTAATAATTTATCCATTGTTAACATTATAGTAAGCTACCTACCTTAGTATTATAGCAAGCTTTTTAAGAACATAGCGTTTTAAAAATGTAATTTGGCTAACAAGTAGCTTTAAGAATTTTTTAAAAAAGAACAAAGTAGAAACTCTAGGACCGTGATTTGTAAACTGAATTTAGATCATTCTGATTTTGTCATATAACGTTTCAAACACATTTCAATCTATTAATCTATCAGTTTAATAGATTACTGATAGACTTAGAGAACCCCATACTGCATGATAATCATTTTGGTTAACTTGTGAAATGGCTTTCTTCAGGAGAAAATGCAGCATGGCTCTCTTGATCATCATGTGTATTTTCTCTCTTATTTTTTTCTAACAGAAAGCGTGGATACCCATCAGCGAAGTTTTGATATTGGAATTCAGATTGGCTATCAGCGACGCAATAAGGATGTGTTGGCTTGGGTTAAAAAGCGCAGAAGAACTATTCGTAGAGAAGATTTGATCAGCTTCCTGTGTGGAAAAGTTCCTCCACCACGAAACTCTAGAGCTCCCCCAAGACTGACTGTAGTGTCCCCTAACCGAGCTACTTCAACGGAAACTAGCTCATCTGTAGAGACTGATTTGCAACCCTTCCGGGAAGCCATAGCTCTGCATGGTAAAGCCGTTTAAACATATTTCTTTGGAAAAATGGTTAAGAGTGTGCCTGTGGACCCATTTTGACATTAGGTTTAGGCCCAGATATATTGTCTGTTTTTGTCTGTTATAGTAACTACTTGCTCTAGAAATGTTTAAATAGAGTGTAAGCTAAGAACGTATATGGGCAATTTTTGAATGTTAGCTAGCCCATCCTAAAATTTTTTTTTTTTTTTTTTTAGAGAATTAGTTTGAGCTTATTGGTGTTAAACAGATTTTTTTTTCAACATTGATTAGAAGTTATTTCTTTACACTTATATTGTACATGTTTTCTTACTCTTCTGAGTCAAAGAGGAAGTTCAGTGTTTTAAGAATTCTACATTAATAATTGCCTGGAGAGCTTGGTCAATGACAGGCAAGCAAGGCAGGTAATTGTTGGGCTAGTTCTCATGGGAACTCCCTTTGACACCATAAGTTACTGAGTGTGCCTGTAGAAGGTGAGAATTGAAACCCAGGTGGGAGTGGGAGAGAGGTAAGAGTAATTGAGTTATGTCTGTCGTCCCTTGGGTCCTTACTTTGATAGTCAGGACTGTCAGAGGACAGGTCCATTACCATCTCCCCAGGCCAGACCTGCCATAAAAAGGCATTCTTGGCTGAGGGGTTTACTGGAGAAACCTGGGAGATATGTAGTCAATAAGTCTGTTACTGCTTCTTGCTCTCTGATACAGACTTTCAGATAGAACTGAGAGAGGTACTTCTATAACACAACATTTAATACTGCTGTAAGAATAGCAAAATAGTAAGACTTGGTTGAAGCCAAGATAAAAACATGGGTTGTGCAATTGACTAAGCACATAGAAGTGATAAGTGAGTTAGGTCAAGAGTCCTCTTAAAAATTAACATTTCTGGGTCATAGTGCAAGTCATCTGCACTAAAACAGAGTAACCTGGTAATAAAAATAGTGGGATTTGTACAAAAGGCTTTGTATATCCTTGAAGCTTTAATGCTTATACTTATAGAGATTCTTGTTCTCTCTGGCAAATCTTGATTTTTTTTTACCTTAACACCCCAGTCAGAACCTGGGGTTGGAAAAAGTGTTGTCCCCCCCACCCATGAAGTTAAAGACAAAAACATTTATTGCAAGAAAGTCCACGATGTATGGATGCAGTACTTAAGACAGCTTTCTGTTTCTAATTGGCTGGAATAGTTATGCCATCAGAACTTTTGAAACCCAGGCAAAAAACAAATCGTTCTATTCCTATTGAATTACAGTTTCACATCGTTTACCATTAAGTTTGGAAAATTTATTGGCAGTATACATAGTTTGTCCAATTAATTTTAATGCGTGGTAGTATTTAATGCAGTATTCTTTACGTATTCTGCTTTTTTATCCAAGTGGATTTTATGATTCATTCCGTACGTCTCGTTAAAATTTCTTTTTTCCGTGTTATGATATACAATATGAGTTAGTTTTAAGAAACATAAATGCCACTCGTTATATAATTTTAATGCATTTATATGCATTAAAAAAAGGCAAACAGTCCCCCTCCCAAACAACTGCTTTATCCTCCAACTCTCCTTACATTTTCTTAAATAGAAACTGTTCCACTTGTGATTTCTTATTTTCTGGAACTTGGGGAGTTTTAATGATACAGTTTTAGTAAGGTACTCTCTATAATTTTGGTTTATGTTTACATTGTGAGGGTTTAAAAAGTTGAATTATAAAGCTGTGTAGAAAAATAATTCCCGTCAATAAATTTACCAAGTAGCGTCAATCCACAATATATTATTGGAGACTCAGAGTACTCTTATTCCCAGGGTTCATACATCGAATCAGTGTAGTTAAAACTATGTTGTGGTGAAGTAATAGGGCCCCCTTGGAAAAGAGTATATAGAAACATATACTGAGTTTTGTGTGCTAGTGGTTTTAGAGAACGTTACTGTATTGAAGATAATGCTAGTCTGATTTGAGTATTTAAAATAATTTGATTTTAAATGATAGGGCGTTGTTAACTAAATTGTAATGCAACTTAATGACTAACTTTATAATGATCTGATTTATTGAATAGTCTGTAAATTGAAATGAAAATTTTCACATGATCTTTTAAAATGTATTTGGAAACATCTTAATTTGGGTACATACTTGTCAGAATTTAGTTTTGCATATAATTTGCTTGGCCAAACTACGAAAGGTGAGGTCATATTGAAGTTCATGGATTTCTTCATTGGAGGAATTGTGAAGTCATGAAGTTTTGGAGTGCAAGAGGGGGACGTAGGAAAAGAATTGCTATATTGAGGCAGACTTAAGTTTCTAAAGAAAGCAAATATGAGCGTAAGCGGCAGTCATGTTGGTTTATTTTCCACAAACTTCATGTCTTATCCATTTTTATAAGACAGGACAATTACTCTTAAAATTTTTTCTTTTATCAGCTCCTTAATTTTCATCTGCACCAGATGTGCCCAAATATACCTAAAATATGTCCTTTATTTGAAGAAAAATGGCAAAAATGTAAGATACTTGGCAGGATATTTCATGTAGACAGTGAGGATGTGATAATGAGTAAGATCTTTTGCTTAATACCCTCATCAGCCTTAGACTTAAGTACAGTTTCAATCAAAACTGTCAAATAATGGTTTCTGAGGCTTAAGGAATATAATCCAGTGCTTTCCTTTGGGACTTGTCTGCAACCTATGTTCCTTATTTTCTGTGTACTGTGGGGTCTAGTCATCTAGGTATTTTTTTTTTTAATTCTTCCCCCCCCCAATCTACGGGTGTTACCATCTCCCCTTAAGAACTGGATCTCTGAAGGCGGGGCGTCACACTCACGATGCACCCCCGGGGCCTGACCCACCCAGGATCTGGCACGCCTGGGGTATGGGCCGTGGCTGTGCTGGAGCTGGAACCCAGGACCTTCTGCGTGTAAAGCAGACATGCTAACCACTACTCTGTGGAACCACTTCTAGTCATCTAGATATTTAAACTCACAGAGAAATCAAAGAAACACATAAGCATGTGCCAAATTGATTTCTGTCCTTGTCTTGTTAATCTTCGTCTTAAAATAAGAACATCAGAAATTTACTAGCACTGAATTAATACCTGGCACCTTATTTTTTGGTAAAAGATTCAGATAGACCAAAATCATTGGACCATTTTGTGATTCTCCACCTTTGTCATTATTATCTTTTAGTTATCCTTTTTGTTCTAGAGATTTTCCTTTTTTTCTTAGGTGACTTCCACCTCTGACCTTTCCTCAGGCTCTTTCAAGCACTTTTAAGACTTGCAAAGCACTTTTAAGAGCCTTCTTAGTCTTAATTTATAAAATTTTTGCTTATAGTTTAGATGCTCTCTCCTGACTGCCAAACAAGTGTGCGCCATTGTCCTCGGTGGACATAACCAGGTATCCCACAGGCATTTGGCTCACACAAGGTTTCAAACCAGACTTATTCTAACCCAGACCAGAGTAAACATGGGTTTTCCTCGTTTAGCCATTCAGCAGATGTGTACATGGCAGATTCTATGCAGTGTCTGGGAATATCTAAATGAGTAGAGTGCTTCCTTGTCTATTGAGGCCAACACATACTTGGATAATTTATTTTCCTGTCTTGATTGTGGTATGTGTAAATATCACGGGGGCATTAGGGACATTTCATAGTGCCACTTGGCTGTGGGTTTAGAGGAGGCTCTCTGCAGGAGGTGAGCCCTGGACTCTTGGAATAATCTCCTTCCTGCATGTTTTCCAGTCCTGAGTGACCTATTTGCCTGGTCCATCTTCCTTGGGGGCCCACTGGAGCAGTCTTTTGATGTTGTCACTTACTGAAAAGTCACCTTTGTATTTTTATGGCTTATAGGGTGAAGACAGAACTCAGCATGGGATTGCAAGGCTCTATGACTTGGTCTTGACCTTGGGTCAGGTTTCTTAGTCTTACGGTTTAATCTGTGGAATACCTCCATACTCTTTTCTAAGCTTTTCTCTCAGCCTGGTCATCCTTCAAGACTGACCTCTTCTGTGAAGATGTTTTCCTTTAGTTTTCCCCAGTCTCTCAAGCCTTCCCCTGAACTGTATGCTCTCCCAGTCTGAATTGTTTCCATGGCTATCCATTCCAGTAGACTGGGGCTACATTAAGGCAGGGCCCTTATTTTACAACTTCTGGCTTTAATAGAAGCTGGTATAGATATGTTCTGAGCTTAATGTGGGTTCAGAGGTCTGTTAAGTGAATGGATGCAGTACAGTGGGCAGAGAACCTTTAGAGTTGAGGATACAGAGTCCCAGATAACAACAATAAGAGTAGAATGTAACAGATATACCTTAAGAGTGCTACAGAGTAAACTCAGATTTAGAAAAAAAAAAAGACTTGGAGTGGCCTGAGGGTGGTTAGAACTATCCTTTTAGTGTTTACTTGGTGCCAGCACCTTG
Source organism: Pteropus alecto (assembly GCF_000325575.1). Classification (NCBI taxonomy): domain Eukaryota; kingdom Metazoa; phylum Chordata; class Mammalia; order Chiroptera; family Pteropodidae; genus Pteropus; species Pteropus alecto. Next base: position 41,069 of record NW_006436812.1, on the reverse strand, counting down.
TCAAGGAGGGTCTTGTTTAATCCTTAGGTCATTGCCATTTTATCCATGAAGAAAGGCTTGTTTGGTTAAAATGGGATAGATCAGTTAAGTAGTAGAATAGATATTCTAGATTTGTCTGGCTCCTAAATGCCTGCTTTTAACCACTGTGCCTCTATATATGTACATTTGGGGTTTCTCCACCCCTTGGTAGGGCTGGCGGGTGGGTTGGGAAAGGTCTCCAGGCTTATTTTTTTTCCCCTAAAGACATCAGAAGATACATGAGTTTTGTATCTCTTTCTGGTGATTTTCCCCATAAGTGAATCTGGATCAGTACTCTTGAAGATAAATGGCTTGTGACCTGCAATATTTCTGGTTTACTTTAGTGGGAAGAGTATTTAGGCTCTGTATATAGGCTAATTTCCCAGTATGACCTTGGGCAAGATGGTTAACCTCTCCAAGGCAGTCTTCTCCTTTGTGAAAAGTGATATACTTTGTTTATAAGGTGAAATATTAAATGAGAAACTAAGTGAAGTACCTACCCTTCCACAGCACTGTAAATGTTCTTTGCTTGAGAGGAGAGCATTTCTGGTTTTAAGTCCTGTGAGTGCCCTCTTTGCCCCGGGATGGTGTTACTGCAGAAATAGACCTAGAGCTCCAGTGGCCTTTGAGGTTATCTTTTCCCCTCCATTTTCAGTAAGGGTGGCTTTTTAAATTGCAGAAATTGCTCCGCAGGGAGGGATAATTTAAAATTTACTGTTAGCCACTGATATTACTTCCTAAGATCTTGAGCTTGTTTTAGGTAGATAATAAACCAATGCAGTTGGTGATGTTCTCTTTCCACTGGATAAAGAGATTCTGAGTTGGCTTGTCCAAGCTAGGGGTATTTGGAAAGCCATTGGTTGAGATCTGGTGTCTTTATTCTGAGTTCGTTTGTTACCATGGGGATTAGGTGAAAGGGTCCAGAGTAAGAATGGGATATGTCTTCATGGAGGGGGATGGGAGAGGAAGCAGGATGTCAAGTTAGACTTCACTCATTTGATGACTTTATTCAAAGCCTTGCTGTCAACTCAGATCATCTCATAAGTGGTCTTTGTAGGTTTCTGGCTCTGGTTTACACTGTTCCATGAAAATTGGAGACATTTGGTTTTACTTCCAAAAGTCACTTTGACAGCATTCTTCTTGACCTGCCGTACTAGGCACTAACCCTACTGGGCCTGGGTTGACCCTCTGTAAAATTCATCAGTTCCAACTCAAAGGCCTCTATCAGCACACATGGCTGTCATTGGCATTTGGTTTTATGATATCTTGCCCAGTTTTCGGTTCCTTCATGTTTAAAACAAGTTCAAAAAAGACAGTGGGCTACTGCATTCACTAGTGTAAGTACTGAAAGGCACCTAGCCAAACAAGCAGGCTAGCCTTTAATATGACACTGGAGAACTTTAAAAAAGAGGAAAGAAACAAAAGGAAAGTGGGTTTTTTTTTTGTTTTTCTTTTCTAAAGAACTTTGTGAGTTAAGGAAGGACATTAAGTGGCTCCTTAGTGTTGAAGTCTGAATTCTTTTTGGTTTGAAAACTTTTTTTGGTGGCTGTAGTGTTATGAATTGTGATTTCTGTAATAAAAATCCTTCTCTGGAAGATGTAGCCTTTTAAAATTGAAGTCTGTATTGTCATTCTCTAGCCTTTCCTATTGCCCAACATTTACTGAACACAGTAAATACAATGCACTGTATTATTAGAAGCACTTAGTGGTAGGAGCAGATGATACAAAGATGAATCAAATAATCTCAAGGAAGTTCTAGCCTAATAGAATTATATTAGACAGTTCGAAGTACATAAGCCCAGGCAATCAGATTGAGGTGCAGTGCCATCGCCTTAGGAGTTAATACGCTTCGTTTCTGCCTTTTCCTTTTTTTGTCTAACAGTCTCCTGGTTGTGTGGCGTTCCTTGTTCTCTTAAATGATTAAATTGCTAGACACATTCTTGGATGTGGAGAGACTGGGTGTTGGGCCTAAGAAGAAAAATGCAGTCATTTGAAATCATATTCAGGAATATAAGGTCAGATGTGAATTTTTATCTAGAAAAAAATGTAAGGACAATTCTTAATTCATGTACTTGATAAAATTGATAACTTCTAGAGTTTATGGAAAGCTGAGATTCTAGGCAGCCTGAACCAATAGGATTTCTTTTCTCCTTTGAGCACAGGTTTTTGTAGCTTTTGTTATTTTGTCATTTTGTTACTCTTTGACCTGCCTTTGTGCACTAGTGGTAATAGAAATTACTAAATTTCACTAAATTTTGGTGAGAACAACTCTCAAAATTTCCTAGTTGAGATCCAGAACACTTAAGAAGAAATTTAAGTAATTGTGCTTGGTTCTCCTCCTTCCCCCTTTTCCTATCATTCTTTGTCCCTTCAATTTATAAAGCTAAATATTTAGGAAACAGATTTTGATAGCTTAACACAAACAACTAGGTTTAAGTGTTTTTAAATTGATAGTATAAAAGAAACTCCTTGCAATTTCCTGTTGCAGAGGACTAATTGGAACTGACCTGTTGGGGATTTCTATACACCACCTTTCAAAATCCTTTTTTCTCTTCTTGCCCACACTCCTAGCACAGTGTGTGGAGCAAGTAGATTTTTGATAAACGTTTGCTGTGTTCTGCATCTTCCTGAAATAACAGAACTGTCAATAGTTACTTTACAGTAAAGTGTTTTAAAAACTTATTTGGAAATTTAAGATGTTAAGAGATTAATGCACCAAAGCAATCTCATCTCGTTTAAAATCGGTTATTTCAAAGAATCTTCTTTAATTAAAATTCCTCTGAAGGCTGGAGTTTCTAAATCGTGCCCTTTGTTCAGCCTTTGAGAACAAGAACAATTAAGGCAATTAAGATAGCATTAAAGTTTTTGATGGAAGTTGGCATTTTCTGTATATTAGGATTAGGTATTAGCTACTGAAGTTTCTGGGGGTGTAGCACTTAACTAAAGCTTCCAACATCAATGATACAAAGTTGTTTTGAACTTTAAAATTTTGTTGGACATTTTTTTCATTGAGGTGAAAAAGGAGTCCATATTAGCCATGCCTCAAACTCGAAGCCGTTTACTCACTCAGTACTTACTTAATAATCCATTGGTAGTTATGAAGCAGTTTAACAGTTGAGTTTAATTTTTTCACTAGTTTCCTGATTTATAAATACTAATTTCTTGGAAAATTTGAAAATTTCCCCCCCAAAAAAGTTCAGTATCTTGTTATCCAGCTATACAGAGATAACTGCAGTTAAATGTTTGGTGCATTTTCTTCCAGTCTTTTTCTCAATGTATAAATATTAAAATTATTTCATAGTCAAGATCATACTGCATATATGGTACTGTATCTTGCTTTTTCATTTTAACGTCGTGAGCATTTTTCCCATGGCATTAAAACTGTCTTTGAAAAATTGAAAGCATTTTGGGCTGTCAGCATAACTGAAAATGTTTTCTTGGTGTGACACATGTATATTTGTAATTGGTTTGATTTAGTGTGCTTTGCTTCAATAAAAGTTCAGTATTACGATTTACAGATTGGGGTGGGGAGTGGTATCTACTTCAAATTACCAAAATCTTCCTAGTAGAACTCCTTTTTTAATGGTCAAACTCCTCCCCTGGTGCATTTAAAACACCACGGACGGTTACACATGAGTGCTTCTTGATTAAAAAAACCTCAGAACACAATTTTGTGCAGAGGGAGTGCTAACTGTTTCAATAGTGCAATTCATTTCAAATGTAAGAATGCCAGTTTCTTAGGGTTCCCAGTCAGGATGTTAATCACTTTGTTCAAGTTGTGGGGATTTAAAATCCCCCTTTTCTACTGGAGATGAGAAAACTGGTGGAGCAGATCTGCAGAGGGTCCTGAACCTGTGCGGAGTGGATCAACAGTAATAACAGTCTGCCTTCTCTCCTGCCAGCTGCTCTGGGCTGAAGGGGAGGGTGGGAAGCAAGTAGAGAGTGTAGGCGTGGCCTCCAGGCCAGGGGCTGCTGGGCGGAGGAAGGGAGGTGGATTGGTTCTGCATTTGCTCTTTCTCTGCCTATATGTGACCTAACTATGTGCTGGTAAACTGGAATCACATGTAATTAATTCTGAAAACAGGATTTTCTTATTACCCTAAGCATGAACTTGGTATGAAAATAATAGTTATGTGCTACTTTTAACAATTTACCATGTAACCTAGATTCCTTTAACCTGGACTTGTAACTTTGTTTTACCTCCAGTGGGAGCTTTCTTTTCAAAGTATGATTAAATCATCCTAATCTCACCCCACCCTACCCCTTCACTAATATTTTAAAATGGATGCAGAAACTTTGAAACTGATAAGTTTTACCTTGTATTAAGCAATTGACACTTTTCTGTCTAATCATACTACTTGTTCTACTGCTTTTGTCAATTGATATTCCCAGAGACCTTTTGAAAAAGTGTGTTTTTGGTAGAAATTAAGTTGTATGCCTTTGGGCCGTACAACTTCGTTTTTTAGTTCTGAAGCATGTTTAGATTCTCTGTACTTGTATAGGCCTGATTGTTCATGTGGCTTAGCTAAGGTTTCCTAAAGCATCTTCTAGTAGCTGTCATTGGTTTATAAAATAAAATTTGGGCTGTTTAAAATACACATATTTTTTGGTTGTTAATCTTAATTTTTTTTTGCCATTCGTGAAAAGTCTTTTTTGGGGAAGATCAGTTAAACTTTGAAAAGAATTTTCACTGCTGAGAGTAGGTAATACGTAATGTTGCACATTATGATTTTATTTAGCTGTTAAACTAAACCCCAAGTCATATGCCCAATGGAAAAAAGATGATTTTCTGAAAGTTACTGGGGAATTTTCACATTGATCAAATCTATGTTTGCTTTCTGTTTGCTTTCATGGAGAATGGCAGTTGGTGTGCCTGTTCACTTCTGATGGAGTGACTTATGATCCTTAGGTAATTTGTCCTTAGGTGTTAAACACTGCCATAGAACTTCTACCTTAAGGAGGGGCATTGGGATGGGGTTTCTTGAGTTCTTTTTGTGGTTTCAACTGATAAAGGACATCCTAAGCTTAGTTACTGAAGTAGCCTAATTTAGTGCTGAAGGCCCAAATTTTGCAGTGTAATTACCTTAAAATCTCCTGCATTATGAAACAAGTATAGAAGATTTATCAAAGTACGTGAACACTTTTTAGTAGTATATGTGAACTTTGAGATTAGGAAAAAAGGCACAGCTCTCAGAAATTTACAGTCTTTGTGAAGAACTTTAAAAAAATGCCAGCAATTTGGAAATAACTGCATTATAACTTGATGGCAAAGCCTTATGTGAAGAGAGCCACCCGACTTTATTTCCTGGTGTCGGAGAGGTGAATAAACATCAACAGCTTTGGATTTGAGTGGATTTCAAAATAAGGGGTAGGACTTAGAACGTGTTCCGCCCCCCCCCAAGAAATCAGTGAATGTTAAGTTCTGTTAAGCACTGTTAAGTTCATTAGGTATAGATGAGAAAATACTTCATAGGAAGAGTCGAATGATTGTATTGTGCTGTATAAAAGGAGCCCGAGATGCTACTTTCCCTTTTTAAATTTTTAATAAACCTGTGTGGGCTGGGGAAGAATGAGGGTAGTTTCTTTTAAAAATGTTTGAGGTGTCCAGCAGGCAGCTAGGAAAATGAATGGGTCTTTGAAGCTCAGGAGAAATGACTGTTCCTGTGGCACCGATTTGGGAAACGATGGGTAAGCGAAGGGGTCAAGGTGTCAGCCTGAGTGACACCAACGTGTCAGGGGCAGAAGAGACACCCACAAAGGCCACTGAGGAAGGAGTGGAGAGTTTCAAGCAGGAGGGAAGAGGAGCCAGCAAGAGACTAAAAAGGAGAGGTAGGAGAACCAGGAAAAAAGCTTCAGAGGGAGGAGGTGCTGGAGGAACCAGAGGGAGCACATGAGTTAGGACAGGGGTGCAGGCCTGACCATTTTAAGGAACTGCAAGTCACCTGATAGGGGCAGTCGTGGTTCTGTCTTATTGGGAAGTGAAGACAGCAGGAAGGGAGAGTAACTGGGGCCTAAGGCAGGCCAGGCACTAGACCCTAAAGCCACTTACGCTAAAGTAATTTAGACTTTAAGAGGGGGCAATATAACAGGGAATAAAAATACAGAATCTGCTTGAGTTTGAGTCCCAGCTCTTGCTTACTAGCTGTGTGACTTTGGCTGGCTTACTTAATCTTGTTTTTTTTCTCTACAAAATGGAGATAATGCAGATATAGGGTTATGTTTTGAGGAAATTGAAAATGCTGGACACAGGAAGTACTCCAATATTAGTGCTTGTATTCTGTTATTTTTTAAAAATAGGTTTTAGCCTTGGAAAGATGTTTAGAGCTTAAAGAGGGGCACGATCAGATTTCCTCTGGCCACCAGTAGGAAGGGTGGATGCGTCTTCCACGGGGAGAGCAGTGAAGGGACTGGTTGGTTACGGTCTTTGGAAGCGGGCCTGTGGGCTGCAGAACACCAGCATACGGAAGGTGGTTGATGCTGTGGGTTTGAGAATGTTCACAGAGTAGTTGTAGAGTGAGAACAATGTCTAAGGGAACTGAAATAGATTTGCTGTGGTAGGAAACAATTCTTTTTCAAGTTAATGTTCAAATTTAACTCATATTTACAGAGCATAAAATTAGAATGGGCTGCTTTGAAGCCAACCTCTAAGCTTGTTTTAAGTCCTGTTCTTTGGAAACATTGGTTATACTAGATCATGTTATATAAATTTAGTCAAGCAATAACAAAATCCCTGTATAAGGCTAGGATAGTGAGTGTAAGGGGAAATTTATAAGAAGGAAAATCCACTGTCAGTGATGCTAGGTTTTGAAATTCAGTGCTGTGGTTTATGTTTCTTTGCCTCACTCATTCCTGATCATTTAGGAGTGAAATGTTTGCCTCCTTAACTGTTCAAGAGTCTAAAGAATGAGTGTCTGGCAATGAGTGCTGGGTCTGCTCTGGATTTAATAACTTACCCGGGAAAGCAAAGCAACAGGATTTTTTATGCCACCCTTGCCCTACCCTTTTTCTAAAGGATTATGGGTGATAATGAGTTCCAGCGGTCCCTAACCTTTTTGGCACCAGGGACTGGTCCTCTATGAGCATCTAATGCCTAATCTGGGGTGGAGCTGAGGGGCGGAAGCTTTGCTCACTCGCCTGCCGCTCACCTCCTGCTGTGTACGCAGCCTGGGGTGTGAGGACCTAGGAAGGAGTGGAGAGTTTCAAGCAGGAGGGAAGAGGAGCCAGCAAGAGACTAAAAAGGAGAGGTAGGAGAACCAGGAAAAAAGCTTCAGAGGGAGGAGGTGCTGGAGGAACCAGAGGGAGCACATGAGTTAGGACAGGGGTGCAGGCCTGACCATTTTAAGGAACTGCAAATCACCTGATAGGGGCAGTCGTGGTTCTGTCTTATTGGGAAGTGAAGACAGCAGGAAGGGAGAGTAACTGGGGCCTAAGGCAGGCCAGGCACTAGACCCTAAAGCCACTTACGCTAAAGTAATTTAGACTTTAAGAGGGGGCAATATAACAGGGAATAAAAATACAGAATCTGCTTGAGTTTGAGTCCCAGCTCTTGCTTACTAGCTGTGTGACTTTGGCTGGCTTACTTAATCTTGTTTTTTTTCTCTACAAAATGGAGATAATGCAGATATAGGGTTATGTTTTGAGGAAATTGAAAATGCTGGACACAGGAAGTACTCCAATATTAGTGCTTGTATTCTGTTATTTTTTAAAAATAGGTTTTAGCCTTGGAAAGATGTTTAGAGCTTAAAGAGGGGCACGATCAGATTTCCTCTGGCCACCAGTAGGAAGGGTGGATGCGTCTTCCACGGGGAGAGCAGTGAAGGGACTGGTTGGTTACGGTCTTTGGAAGCGGGCCTGTGGGCTGCAGAACACCAGCATACGGAAGGTGGTTGATGCTGTGGGTTTGAGAATGTTCACAGAGTAGTTGTAGAGTGAGAACAATGTCTAAGGGAACTGAAATAGATTTGCTGTGGTAGGAAACAATTCTTTTTCAAGTTAATGTTCAAATTTAACTCATATTTACAGAGCATAAAATTAGAATGGGCTGCTTTGAAGCCAACCTCTAAGCTTGTTTTAAGTCCTGTTCTTTGGAAACATTGGTTATACTAGATCATGTTATATAAATTTAGTCAAGCAATAACAAAATCCCTGTATAAGGCTAGGATAGTGAGTGTAAGGGGAAATTTATAAGAAGGAAAATCCACTGTCAGTGATGCTAGGTTTTGAAATTCAGTGCTGTGGTTTATGTTTCTTTGCCTCACTCATTCCTGATCATTTAGGAGTGAAATGTTTGCCTCCTTAACTGTTCAAGAGTCTAAAGAATGAGTGTCTGGCAATGAGTGCTGGGTCTGCTCTGGATTTAATAACTTACCCGGGAAAGCAAAGCAACAGGATTTTTTATGCCACCCTTGCCCTACCCTTTTTCTAAAGGATTATGGGTGATAATGAGTTCCAGCGGTCCCTAACCTTTTTGGCACCAGGGACTGGTCCTCTATGAGCATCTAATGCCTGATCTGGGGTGGAGCTGAGGGGCGGAAGCTTTGCTCACTCGCCTGCCGCTCACCTCCTGCTGTGTATGTAGCCTGGGGTTTGAGGACCTCTGAGTTAGGCTGTCCTAAGGGATTTCTACCAAATAGAGTCCAGACCTTGGGTGGTCATGCAGCCCAATTTGTCCAGGGCAGACTCATTTTGTACTTGATGTCCCAGCATAATTTTTAATAGTGACCCCTTTTGGGGGTTGATAGTGTACTGTTCGGGATGGTGATTTATAAAGTCACCTTACCTACTCAGGCCTGGATAAGATTGCTTGTTCCCCTACGTGCACGTGTGCACATACACCCACACCCGTACCCACATCAGGGACCTGTTGGAATGGTGACTTTTGATAACCAAAATGTCCGGTTTAAAGCACGTGCCTCCTGTCTTACTGTAAATTGTATACAGTATCTACCTGAGTAGGTATTGTAGACGGGAGGATTTCATATTTGTTTGTTCACCTGGCATGGTGCTTGCCACACAATAAGTTTTAAAAATTAGTTGGTAGTTACTGATACTGTAAATATTGGTAGTAGTACCAATAAAATACCAAAACCAGAGGATTCATTTTTCCAGAATACAACGTAACTGCTCCCTGGGACCCCTTACGAAAGAGAATAGGCAGACATCCTTTGACACTATGACAACAATGAAAGTGAAGTGGGTTACTTTCAAGAGGGTCGAATAATTGAGCAACTCTTAAAACCTTTTTTCTTCTTTTTAGGTCTTAGTGGTGCAATGGCTAGTATAAGCGTGCGTTCGAGTACCCCAGGCTCTCCTACGCATGTAAGCAGTGGATCGAATGCTAGTCGAAGGAGAAATGGACTCCATGATGTCGATTTGAACACTTTCATATCAGAAGAAATGGCACTCCACTTGGACAATGGTGGAACTAGAAAGCGTACCTCAGCCCAGTGTGGCGATGTCATTACAGACTCACCAACCCATAAACGCAACAGAATGATCTAAACCGCAAACATTTTCACACCCACCATGCTGCTTGAAAGCCACTTGATCCTCAACATATACTCTATTGCAAAGGAAACATGAGGCCATCTTCCCTTGTTCACTGTTTCAGACAAGTGAATTCTATAGTGGTTGCCATAAAAGGAAGTTCTAGGTATTTACAGTAGATGCCTCTTGTAACTATGGCTTTCTTAAAACTTATAACCCTAGCAGAGGACATCAGATATCGTGTAGTCGTTAGCAAGATCATCATAGGCAAACATATATCCGTTCCAAGGCTAAAAGTGACCTTAACTGTATTTATTCTCAAAGGGAAAGGAAATACCAGATGTTTATTTGGTTATAGAATGCCTTTTTTTTTTTTTTTTTTTTTTGGGTCCATTTCCTGCTGTGTTGAGTATTTTGCTTCAACAGTATTGCCAGGTTCCCAAAATTGTCTAAAACACGATTTGGCTTCCTTGTCAAATCTGCAGGCTTCCATTCTGCAGCAGCACCGTTTCTATATAGTAACAGTGTGCAACTTCTAATTATTGGAATGTTCCCCGTTTTTAGTTTTTAAAACAGTTTCTAATTCTGGTGATTGTGTGATGTACAGAGGTGCTATGATGGTCATGCAATTAATACTTAATATTGAACCAATACACAGAACTATTGGATTCACTTCGTGTGTGTTAGTGCTCTGAATGTAGCAATATTATTAAATCCTCCTCCAGATTCACCCTGTAGGCTTCAACTCTTCAGTTTTAAGACAAGTGCTACTTCCCATGCAGGGTAGTATCCTTAAGGTAAATGTAAACATGTAGACTGCACACTCAAGGTGACCTGAAGTAGAGAGGTCATGAACTGTGAGAATGGGCTTCCTTTTTGGTTTAGTACTTGTGAAGGGAGATGGATGGTGGGAGGGTAGGTGTTCCAGTCTTTCTATCCCTTTTTACATTTTTCACGAGTGCCCTACTTTGTGCGGTTTTCATTGGAATGGGTGGAAGATAAAAAAGGTCTTTTATCTGCTGATAATGTTATCACAAATAGTGAAACCCAACTCTCCAATCCCTTTCTAAAAAAAAGTTTGGATCTCATTCTGGAGAAGATGGAATCGCATGGAGGTTCTCTAGATGTTAGGTAGACCTAAATAAAAGTTCTCGATAGATTCCTCTTTTGAGTAAATATAAGACCTCTTGTAGCTACAATGTTTTAGAGCATGTTTCATCTTCATTTTTAATATCTTGAAATGAATGATAGCCTTTTTTTAGATGAAGAACTGATGTCAGCCTGCCAGGTACTGTAATTTATTCTCTCATATTATATAATATATATCAAGTAGGACAGTGAAAAATGTTTCCTTGCAAACTTGTAGTCCAGTATCAGTTACTTCCTGTTTTTATCCTTAAAATACCATTGCAAATCAGTGTAAGGGTTTTTCCAGTAATTTACTCACAGCACTTTGTTAAAGTTTGCAATTTCTTCAGCAATTTAATATCTTTATGTGAAGAAACTTTGCTAAGTTAACCATAATATTCATTGACTGGGTGGGATGTGAATGGATTGTTAGAAATGTTGTGTGAACTGAAGTTCTGTATTCTTTATAGATATAGCCCTTATTTAAAAAAGTCAGTTCCAACTAGGAATGAAAGAGGTATTTCTAAATTTTTGCAAAAGTATGGGTCATTTTTGCTTGAATATGATCGCAGGAATAATTCTAGCAATCTATCATTTTACCTGAAACGGACAAGCCTCTGTATTATGAATACTTTCAAGCTTCCCTTTGGAATATACCAAGAAATGCATTTGAAGTTATCTTTGTTTTTCTATGGTTGTAAATTTAGATTCTGGACCTGGGGTTTGGTGGTGTGATGCATTGCTCACAAGTGGCCAGAACTCCTAATCCGAAAGGATTTTTAGATGGAGGAACACATATTTAATCTCCCCCTTATGCCTTGGTTCTAGTTCCTCTTTCTAAGTTGAGTGACAATTTTTTGGGGTTGTTTTTGTTTTAGTTGGTGCTCTGATCCTTAATCTCAGTACCCTTTACTTCTCGATTGTCAAATTTTGATAAAACATGTGCCATTTTCTTTGGAGAAGAAAGCAGGTCTTAATGTCTGCCAGAACACAATTTATATGCCTTATTGGCTCCATTAAACTTTTAAAAAACTTCAGCATTCGTTACTTTTTTCCATTGCATTTAATCTCAAATGCTATTTGTCACCTAATTGTAATTCATCCCTTCCTCCTTTTCTGTCCCATCGCTCTCTCATGTGCCGCTTGAGCACAGACTAACCCTGAGACCTGAGAGTAGAAAGGGAAACGATTTCTCTTAGGAAAATTGAGTTCTCACTGCTAGATTTTGAAGCCTTTCTTTGTGCCATTTTAGATACAAAACAGATCATGGAAGATTGCGTGTTTGTGTGGGACTTTTAAAATAACGATTTTTTTTTTCAGTCTCTTGAGAACATTGTAGGCCGAATTTTAAAACTTAACACTTTACTTTGGGGGAACAGAACCTCTTTTCATCGTAGGCTAGATTCTCTGATTCTTTTAGACATCGGTAGCTCATTAGTTCTGTTCCCGTCACCCTAACTTGGCATGAGTGGATTGAATTCATCCTTATACTGCAGTGTTCTGAGCATGGCTGAAGCATTAAAAACTTAATTATAATGTTTAGTATTTTATAGAGCAAAATTAATGGAAAGCATTTGGCTGAATCTAAAGACCTGCAGTCAAATTCTTCAATGTGGTTTACCCAACTGGAGTAGTGGTACACAGCTTAAATCATTCAACAAATAAATAATTTAAAAAACCAAAAAACTATGGGGCTTGTCTGCACTTTTGTTTGGTCATCACATCTGAATAACTCTTTGAGGCAATCAAATGAAGTCCAGGCTTTAAAAAATAAAGTAGCCTTCTACATTTTTTTCCTAGGGGCCGTTGGAAGTCAGTAAACTTGAGTAATGATGGCTTTGGGCCTTAAGTGAAAGCTGGGCTAGTTTGCTGTATGGTAAGAGGGAATGGCCAAGGTCTGGCCGAGAGTGAGCCAACCTGAGTGCAGTGAAGGTGCAAGATGCCAAGCGATGATTTGGAAATGGGGCTTTTAGTTGGGGACAGGGGCAGCACGGTTAATTTTAGAAAATTATGAATGAATCATTAAATTTTTGGCATACTTATTTATTGCCTGGGTTTTTTGAGAAGTCTAGTGATCATGTTAGTAAATTTCATTGCATTTTACTTCATACAACTGTCACTTTGTCCATTCGATTGGTTACTTAAGTGTCTAGTTATGAGGTTGGGAGTCTTCAGAAATATATTCTGTCCTCTTGGAGTGACTTGGGGAAAGAAAAACCTATTTATTTTATAAAGTTAAACTTAACGATTCATTAAAGAAGGTTGTGCCGATCAGATTAGGTTTATAGTGCCTGCTCCCCACCTTGAAAGCTGCTATAAATTCGATCAGTTCAGATGATCTCACCTCCTAAGGCCAGCTTCTAGACTCCACACGGGAATGAATGTTTCTAAAGTGTGTGAGGTTTTGGTGGGGGACGGTATTTTGGATATCACTCCCTGTGTTGTAATAATGCGTTTGACGTGGTGACATGCAGGGTTTTACTTCCTGATGTGACCTGCACGTTCTCTGTCAAGTTTAGCAGACAGCAGCCTGTGACAGGAGAGAGTTTTGACGGTCCAACACAAATTTTGTGGCCCTTGGCAAAACTCGGAAGTTTCATAATTGCTATCCCAAGTTTCTGATGGCCCCTCATTTTATTTGTGTTGTGAATGCTTTAAAGAACATGTAACACTGCAAAAGTCCAGCCGCACAACAGCTTATAATGAATGGTGGTCTTTCAACATCAGATCATAATGTGGTGATGTCTCACGACTAAATAGTATGCCATCGTATGGGTGAGCCTTTATGGGGGTCCCAGTTTTTCATTAGTAGTAGCATAAGAGTGAATATTCTAGTTTCTTTAGGTTTCTGTAGGATAAATTTCTGTAGGCAGAATTGGTGGTTCAAAGAAACACACATTTAAAATATTGGTACGTCCTACCAAAGTACCTTCTGCAAGGTACCGGTTCATCCATCAACGTGGTAACAAGAGTGCCTTTTCCCCTATCTCTCAGCCACTGTTGGGCACCTACTACTGGCAGGCAGAAGTGATCTCATTTTCATTTGCTTTTTGCCCCTCACATGAAGGAAGAATCTTTGCTTGAAATCAAGTGGATTTGAATGCTGACTTCACTTACTATGTGTGGGAACCTGAGTAAGTTTGCCTCTGCTCAGTTTCATCATCTGTGCAATACATATAGTAGAAAAAAATGACACGAAATTTAGTGACTTCAATTCCTTGGATAATTCAGTCGACATTTATAATCTGCTATCAGTGACACCGCTGACAACTCTGGAATGGCTGGTAGTTTTTTTTTTTTTTTTTAATATGCCACTGAGTAAATGAACATACATGCATTTCTGTGAATTAAAATGTCAGACATTAGTATAAAGACCCTTTTAACTTGTTCTCCTCCACCCTCCTCAAAGATAAAAACGGAATAGTTTGGAGAGTAACCTTCCAAACAATTTTGTATACGTTTTTAAGTCTCATGTGCGTAGCCATTAAAAAATGCTGGTTGGTTGGTGGTGGTTTAATTAGGAGTTAGTGCTGGATAATACATTTCAGTGATGTAAGGCATTATGGGAGGCAGGAACTTAGAAGCTCCAGTCTTGAAAGTGGGCTGATCTCACCCTGTCGTGGAGCAGTTTGAAACCAGAGGGGTAGGTAACGAACACAGTGACACGTGCTTGCTGTGAAGGCTTGTTCGCATGTGAGTGAGATCTGTTTCTCAGGTTGAATGCCTGCCGAAGAGATGCCACAGGCAGGCAAGTAGAGGTGGCCTCACTTCATTAGTACTTAATCTTCAGGTCAGGGAGCCACGCCTTTTGAACCCAAGTCGAGGCGCGTTTGCTGTGTGCAGCAAGGGCATCTGGAGCAGACCCCCGCCTCCCCCGGTCATAACAGCTGCCCTGGATAGGGCTGTGGCATTCCTTCGTTTAGGCCTGGTGGGACATGTTCTCTGAGCTGCCAGAAGTGTTCGGGGCTCCAGTCGTTTGTGGAGCTGCCTTTGAGAGCTTCAGGAGTCTTAGGTTTTATCCACCTTTAGTGATGAGGAGGGTTTAGGAGGCTGAGAGCAGTATTACAGCCTAAGAGTTTGGGGGTACTCAGGGAGCCTGCTACCCCTGGTTTCCCTGGGCCGCTTTCAGCACCTAGGGGCCCAGTGGGTTCATAATCCAGATATCTTTTCCATAAATCCACCGAGGTACGTGCCGTTGCAACTTCGAGATTGGGGAAGATTTTTGGACGACTGATACTCCTCAAGGATGGTGGCGCCAGGACTGGAATCCCTTGGGAGAGAAGGAACACCTCCCAAACTGTCCTTGAGTGGTGTGGGAGGAGGTTGGTGGCTTTTCCCCATCTCTTCTCCCCAGAAGACTCATAACCACAATGGCGGTGTTGATTTTCAAGGTGCGTCAAGAAATTAGTAACTGCCAAGTAGTTTCGATTATTTTCGTTTGAGGCTTCTTAGGTTAACAAACATACAGAACTGTGTTTGCTCACACGATTACATTCTGTATAGTAAGGCTTGTCTCTTGCCCCTCTCAGTGCTTCTCAGACATTATGGACCGATCCACAGTAAGTAAGCTCTTCTATCAAGACCTGGAGTGGAGACACAGCGCGTCCGCCATGACTGAGACAAGTTGAGAGAGCAGTTCTTAACCTACCTGTCTGGTGCACTGCCCTTGACAGTTTCTTGCCATTGCAGTGAATGATATGCTGTATGGCAGGGGTCCTCAACTCCCGAGCTGAGGACTGGTACTGGTCCGTGGCCTGTTAGGAACTGGCTGCACAGTATGAGGTGAGGGCGGGCAAGCAAAGCTCATCTGTATCTGCAGCCGCTCCCCAGCGCTAGCATCACCGCCTCAGCTCCACCTGAGATCATCAGGCATTAGATAGATTCTCATAGGACACGGAGTCCCTGGTGCCAAAAGCCTGTATGGGAACTATTGTACTGGTGGTACAACTAGTTTGAAAACCCGGCGCTCTGGATGTCAACACCTGGCGCAGAGTAGGTACTTGGACATACCTGGAATGAGTAAGTAGATAAAAGGTGGCTTGAAGACATTTTCCAGGTTTTCATGAAAAGTTCCTATTTTTTTTCCCGGGCCTTCTCAGTCTGTCAAGAAGCAGGTTCTGAACAGCAGAGCTTTGGGGTTAGTGAGGGGTAGGTGAGCCTTACCTCACTCAGGTCTGCGCTGAGATGGAGTTGCCTGGGATGACAGCTGGTACGTGGGACACACATGTCGGCCCTTAAATGCAGTCACCACCATCGGCCATCTGGCTGGAATAAGTGCCCTTCTCAGTGCGAGGGAGGAGCTTGCCAGGCTTCCACACTAGCCACTTTTCCCCATTTCCTATTCCCTCTGGGCCTGTCGTTCTCAACCTGCCTGCGCAGAATCAGTGGTGGTCAGGCTGTGCCCAGGCAGACTGGGAGGGACTCTGGGGTGGGACCAGGCACCAACATCTTCCCAGCGCCTCCGGCGGAGAACTGTCCGTGGACCTCCTGCGTGTTCTGCAGACTGCCGAGAGGAGTGCCCAGATTGTTTACTGGGCAGGTGACCGACCAGTGGCCCTGGCCTTCCTCAGGGCGGGCCCTGAGGCAGAGAGGAGTTGGTACAGTCAGAGGCCTGTGTTGCTTCTCTCGGGCTGCCTGCTTGGCCATCTTAGGCCCCCAGGCTTTGAGGAAGTCTGGGTGTGACCAGGCGGTCCTGGGCTGGGTGTTTTACTGGGCTCCACTGGAGGAAGTTCACACCCACAAGGCCCCAGGGTGTGGCGAATCCTGGCTCCTGCTTCCCCTGGTGGAGGGTGGAGGTTTCACATACAGATTCCCGGACTCCCCATCTACATACACTGAACCCAAGTGGGCACAGGGTATCTTTTTTAAAAAGGCCAATTAAAGAATAAAAAAATGGATCCTAAGTCCTATCACCAGTTCTGTTCACATTTTAAAAATTACCTTGATAACACATGCACTTGGGAATTGCACAGAAAGTTTCAAGGTGAAAAGTATTCTGAGGAGCCTCCTCCTGGACGTCATCCTGGGTGCAGGTGAGCCTAAAGTTGTGTGGCCTGACGCTCCTTGGGAAGGTGGGAGGGCAGCGTTGAGGCTGATAGACACAACAGAAAATGGGAAGAACCTTGGTCTTCGAGAGTGGCGGCTGCTGCATAGACTCAACTTGGAATCCTGTTGAAGGAGCAGTTCCATGTTCCACCCACGTCCCTACAGACCCCAAGTCTGCCTACCTCGTACAGAGTTATTGGATGCACTTAAACTACTTACAGGAACAAAGGGGCCACATACATGCCAAACTGCACTGTTGTTTTTGGGAAAAATAGGTTGGAGCTCTTCCTCTTACTGGCCTGTAAAGACTTGCATCTTGTGTTATGTAACGAACATTGTAACGAGCAAGGGCTGACAGTTGAGTGCTCGTCCTGCATCCACCCTTTCGGGCAGGCACTGTTGTCTCCATTGACCGGATGATCAGACTGTGGCTTCGGTGCCTGGCTTGGCGGCTGCTGACCGGTGCGGGGCCGGGCATGCTGGTGGCTCTTGTGGCTCTCGCGGGCCGTGCTGGCCGCAGTGCCCAGAGGGCGTAGGGCCTCGTGGTTGCAGGGTCACTAACCCCAATGTGGCAAGTTCTTTAGCCACCCTGCCTCAGTTTCTCTGTAAAGAGTGTGGTTTATGAGGATGAAATGAGCTAACACCTGAGGGCGCCTGGCTCCCTGTGAGCTGGTACCGTGGCTACAAGGTAGCAGCACTCCATCTTCCCACAGGAGAAATTGAAGTGGTCGGCAAGTTGTCTCAGGCTGAGGGAGAGAAGAGGTTGCTCTGGGGGAGGAGTGTGTTGAGGTCAGCAGACAGTTTAGTGCAGGGAACGTCACCAAGAATGGCTTACGTGATGCTCACTTCGGGGTTTGGCAGGGACCCACCTCCAAGGGAAGCGGTGGTCTGTTCCTGGCAGTTCATGGCCACGTGCAGCACAAGGGCAAGAGGTGGGCCCTTGCAGACCTGCCTAGAACCTGCCATTGGCGAGACGAAAGCAGCCCAGTAAAATCCTGTGTTAAATTGGCTCCCGCCTCAGCTCTGCTTGCGTCCACCATGCCGTGGACTTCCTGCTGGCTGTGGAAGCCAGAGCAGTGACAGATGTCCCCAGGCATGGGTAGCTGGCCGGTTGAGTCACTGGCCAGGCAGTTGTTTATACCCCTGTACAGGCTCACAGCCCAGCAGCAGGCGAGGCCCCTTTAAGGTCAGTTATTTCCAGCCCCGGAGTGTGGAGCTGGCCCTGTCTGAGGCGGAGGAGGACCAGGGCCTGGGGCATGTCTGCTGTCACCCCAGCTAGCATTCTCAGTGCGTGCCAGCAATGAGGATTTCCCTTCCAGGCATGACCCAGCAGGGTCTACCCCACTGGAACGTTCTCCAGAGGCTGTTTATTAACATGTACTCCACCTGCAAAGTTTTACAGATATTGGAATTCTTTTGATTTATGTCTGCCCCCCCGGGACCCCCTTCTGCCCACTTTTTAAAAAAGCTGTCCCCTTCCTTACTCTTTTTGGTTTGTCTTCCCTGTCGTCCTCTTAGACCCTCCCCTCCTGCATTCTTCTCTCTGCCCTTGTTTTTCGTTATGTCTTGTGGTGATTTTGTTTACTTTTGTTTTGGTCGACCTTTCCTGGAGGCCCGGTGTGGTATTTGTTTACTCTGTGCCTGTCCCTGAGTAAACATCCAGCAAAGAGTCGTTGAAGGGTTGTGGGAACTCCTTTTTGCAGATGAGAAGACAGAGGCACTGAAAAGGCTCTGAACCCAGATCTGTCTAGCTTCAAACTGAAGAGGATTGGGGAGCGTGGGGCGGTAGGACCTTGGGCAGGTTACCTTAATCTCAGCCTCAGTTTGCTCATCTGTCAAGCAGAGTAACAGCTTCATAGGGTTGTGAACACATCAATTATTTAGCTGGCTCATCGTGTGTTCAACAACCTCTTGTTTGGGGGCCTGGCCTGGCCCGCGACTGAAAGATACCCATGTGACCTGCTTGTCCTGGTCAACTCGGGTGAATCTGGAGTGAGTTTGAGATTTCTAATTGCACACTAGTCAGTGATGCCAGTAGATGCTGAAATCTTGTTCTTTTACCCACAGAGTCTGCACCCCACAAAGGCCTGACCCCTGCAGGGGGCCCCATGGTTGGCCTTGAGCATCCCCTTGAGGTTGGGAGGCATGCATTCTCCTGTGGTGACTCACTTCCTGCTTGGGCCTGAATTTGGAAGACAGAAATGTGTCAGAGCCGGGCTCCATGGAAACGGTTGGACCTGCCCACCGAGGTCTTAAAGGGACAGTCCTCCCAGGACAGGATTTGTCCTGGGGGATCCCTGGTAACCAGTGGGGTGCTGATGAATGGACCCAGAAATCCAGAGTCAGGATTTGAACTCAAGGACTCTGCTGCTAGACCCTGCAACCCTCTTATTTCCCTCTAAGGGACACCCCAGCCCCCAAGCCCAGGCCATTTTGGAGGGACCTGCACTTTTAGGTTGCCTGATCTGGGGCCTTCCTTGTTTCTCTTATCAATCTGGGTAACACCCCAGTCACACCCCAGGCCGGCTGTGAAAACTCTTGAGATCTATTCGTCGGATACTGATGGTGTCAGATACATGATTGAAGCGGGCAGTCCTGAAATGACAGTGAATCGCAGAGTACACATCTCTTTACGGACACTTAAATTCACGTGTGTTAAAGACAGACCCTCTTGACCCAATCAAGCACACTGTGGATGGGGCTGGCTTTGGCCTCCTTTGGGTCAGAACGCCTGGAAGAATGGGTGCAGGCCTGTCCAGGCTCCTTCAGGAACAGCCAGCCAGCTTTCTGGGCCTCACCTCGCCCACCTCTAAAATGGGCACTTGCCAGTCCTGGATTTGGGGTCCTTGGTTGGGATGCTCAGGAATCAGTAAACTGTAGCTGATGGATACTTGGGTTTAGATCCTGTACCCCCGCCCCACAGACCTCCATTCCCGGTCTGTGTCAGATGGTGTTCTGGTGGTGTCTGGGGCCTACCCTTCAGGGTTTTGCCTCAGAAGTCCCATCCTAGGTCCCCGTTGTGGCAATAATCATAGCCTTTGGCAGAAGGCAAAAAACCATGGCTGTGGCCAAAGCAGGCTCTGGTTTCTCTGCATGAGACAAACAGGAAGTCTGCCAGTAGTGCAGGAATTTATGTAATGCCACAGGGAGACCAGAGGACAGTCATCCTGAGAACCCCACTTCTCAACTGTCTTGGGTGCTTTATATGCAAATCCCATTGCATGGTTATGGCAACCCCTGGCAACCCCTAAGACGTGTGTATGTGCCTGTTTTGCCAGTGGAGAGGCTGATGCTCAGAGAGGTTGAGTGACTTGTCTGGGGATGCCCAGCTGGGACTCAAACTTGGGATTTTGCCTTTTTAAAGTCTGGACTCTCGTGTATAACTTCCCTTACCTGATAAAGGCTCAATACTTGTTTTCCTGGAACTTGTGACCCAGTGGGAAGTGTGACATTTGGTATCATTTATGTATTTAACTTGGCTTTTTATTCACTCCAGTTAAATGGTGGTGGTTCGTGGTCTCAGCATTAAGAGAGAAAATAACTTCATTTTCCACTCATGCTTTCTTTGATATAAAAACGGTATTCTTTATTAAAGTGGCTGGTTTAGAATATTAAAACACTATTTAAAGGAATTAGAAAAACAGCAGGACTAAAAAAAGTAATGCCGATACAGAGTCTTTAGGAGTAGACTGCTGAATTTGAATCCCAGCTCTACTACTGATGAGTCATGTGGCCTTGAGCAAACCTACTTAACTTTTTTGTGCCTTAGTTTCTTCATTTGTAATATGTGGATAATGATAGTTTCTATTTTCAGCTTAAATGAATTTAATGAACATTTATAAAGTTAGAACAGCATTTGCCATATGGTAAGCACGATGAAAGTGTTTATTTAATGATAAGATAGATAAATACAATATGGAAGGGTCCTCATCCATAACTGATAGAGCTAAAAGCCCCCTTTGTTCCCCCAACCTCAATTCTGGTTCTTTCACAGAAGCAACCTCCGATATAATTTTGGTAATTTTCTTTCTGGACCAGGAGTCAGCAAACTACAGCCTGGTTTTGTGAATAAAGTTTTATTTACACTCTTTTGTTCACGTATTGACAGTGATAGAGACCTTATGGTTCACAAAGCCCAAAATATTTACTGTCTGGTCCTTAACAGAAAGCATTTGCTCATCCTTGCTCTAGAGACCATTTTATATAATTAAAAAAAAAAAAAAGAATCATGCTGTAGGCATTTGTTTAACAGTTTAGTTTTCTTCATTTAACACTAAATTGAGAACCTCCTTCCTTCGCTACATGTCAACCAGCCTGCTGCTAGGATTTCAAATTTGGCTATCATAATTTATTAGCCAGTCTCCGCGATGTCATTTAGTTTATTTCTGTGTCATCCGTTGTAAAAAGTGATGCGGTGGACATCTTTTGTGTGTATGTATGAGATTTCTAGATACCAAGAAGTAGAAATTCTGGGTCAAAGTTTACATACATTTAAAAGTTTGATAGACACTATCCAGTTATTTCCCCCAGGGTGATACAGCCTTCAACAATGTCTGCAAGTACCCGTTTTTGCGTCTCCACACTTGAGTGTCGATTCTTTCCAAGTTAACTTCAAGTTGAATTTATAGTTCTAATAAAAGTTGAAAGGGATTTTTGGAAACGGATCAGAAATATTTAAGTGGAACGGAAAGGATTCATGGCTGAGAATAGCAAAGGAAATTTTGAAAATAAAAGATAGGAATTAAAACTTAATTAAACAGTAATAATTTAAACTGTAATACTTAAGTTAGGGAGTAGCACCAATAGTAAAACAGGAGGGACTCTTCAGGAAGTACCGTTTTTTTCTTTTGTTTTTTCTTTCAGGAACTTGGTATTCCACTAGGAAATAGCACAGTGTGACGGGGAATTATATGGCTCAGTCAACAAGTGGTATCAGGAAAACTGACTCTTTGGGGAAAAAAAATTGCTAGAGCATTACTTCATGTCCCCAGATATATTGACAGATTAAAGAGTTAAATGTAAAACACAAACGATTAAAAACTGGAAGAAAATAATATGTGAATCTCTATAAGCATAAAGGTAATAGACAATTTTTTAAAAAATGAAAGCTTGATTATGAGTATAAATTTAAACTTCGATACAAACAAAATTGAAAAAGGGAGTATGACGAGTATAACAAATTTAATATCTACTACTCACACACACAGGATACATATGTAAATAAAGTAATATGCCAAAAAGAAAAAATAAAAGAGATGAAAAAGGAGATTTTAGAAGCAGAAAAATAAATGACCAATCAATGCATGAATAAAAAATTTAACCTTTGTAAAATTCAGATTTTAGAAAGCGATACTATGTTTTGAATGCAGTTTTGAAAAGATAAGTGGATATTGTGTTTCTTTGGGAAGTCTGGGATGATGCTCCTGAGAGGGTAAACTGTTGAACATTTTGAAAAATAAGTTATCCATACATGCCAAGATCTTTAAAAATCAAGGTCTTATCTTTTGATTCCGTATTTTCATTTCTAAACGTTAATACCAAGAGGGTATTGAATAATTTGAGTGGTCAGAGAAATGCAGATTAAAACCACATGAGATATCACCTCATACCTGTCAGAATTGTTGTCATCGATAAATCAAAGAACATGTGTTGGTGAGGATGCAGAGAAAAGGGAACTCTCATACTCTGTTGATGGGATTGCAAATTGGTGCAGCCACTATGGAAAACAGTCTGGAGGTTTCTCAAAAAATTAAAAATGGACATACCTTTTGACCTAGCACTTGCACTTCTGGATATTTATCCATAGAAAACCAAAACAATAATTTGTAAAGATCTATGCACCCCTATGTTCATGGCAGCACGATTTACAATAGCCAAGATATGGAAGCAACCTAAATGCCCATCAACAGATGATTGATTGGCTAAAGAAGTTATGGTTCATATATACAATGGGGTATTACTCAGCCATTAAAAAAAAATCCTACCATTCATAAAGACATGGATGGACCTAGAGGTTATTATGCTGAGTGAAATAAGTCAGATAGAGAAAGATAAATATCATATAATTTTAAATATGTGTGGAATCTAAGGAGCAAAAAGAACAAACTAATCAAAAACAGACTTGCAAATATAGGGGACAATCTAGTGATGGCCAGAGCTGGGCGAATGGGGTGAAGGGTTAAAGGAGTACAAATTAGTAGCTGATAGATGGTCACGGGGATGGGGAGCACGGCATAGGGAATGCAGTCAGCATTAATGTAATGGCTAGGTGGAGAGCCAGAGGAGAGAAAGAGCAATTACTGGTATCATTTTATAAACTACGTAAATGTCTAACCAATGCACTGTATACTTGAAGCTAATAATGGAAATTTAAAAAAAGATGTAAAAAAAGGAGTAATTTATGGATGCAATTATCTATCATAAGTAAATGATAGCAATAAAGATATTTGAATCTAGTTAAAAATAAAAAATAATCAGAGTTGTGGAAGCTGATTCTTATGCAACAATATGCCATGTAGTATTAATGGGAGTAGAAGACAGAAGTAACATAAAAACCTATGTTAAGGGACTGATCAAACATATCAATTTAATTAGGTAGAAAACTATGAAGACTTCATGAGGCATGCTCTTGAAGACTATTTGAAGAAATGAAGAAGCATTCATAATATAACGAGAAATATAAACAACCTGATCATAATTTGGCTGGAACAGTGCCAGGCAGCAAGTTTTCAAAAAATGTCAACTACTATCATTATTGAGAATTTCAGACCCTCAAATGATCATTCGTTCGTTCATTTGTTCATTCATCACTCAGTTGACTGTTTTCCCAAGGGTGTGTGAGCCAGTTGAGGAAGGTTGCAGGCTTGTCTCCTCTTCCTCCCTGGGCCTTTAGCTGGCTCTGTTTCTGGCTGGGCACTGCCACCTAGAGGCTCCTGGCCCACAGAGCAGCTGTCCCTTGCAGCCCCTAACATTGGGCTCCAGCCCCATGGCAGACAGGACCCTCTCATCACTGCTCACGAGTACCCTGGGAGGCTATTTGTTTCCTGGACGCCTCCGAGAACATCAGTGCTAGAAATATCTTTCGAGATTCCTTATTAAGATTCTCGTGTGGATCAAGGAAGCCTATGGGCAGTGTTTCTTAAATTGTGGTCCTTGAACCCGAGTCAGTGACAGCTGGCAGGAGACTTAATAATAAAGATCCAGGACCCATTTTCCCCCTTCCTCTGAATCAGATATTGCTTCGGGGAGCAGGGGTGCTAAATATCTAGAATTTTACCACACTTCCCAGGTGATTCTGTTGCATGTTGACGTTTGAGAGCTATCAACCCAGACCAGTGATATTTTATACTTTAACCCATTTCCCATTTAGGAGAAAAAAGTGCAGCTCGCTGCCAATGTTAATTTAATTTTTACGTAACACATTCTTTGAGACTGGAGCAAATCTGACTGGTTTTCAATGTGAAAATAAAATATAAAAACTGTTCTTGGAGTTATTTCTAAACAGAACTTGTCTCTAATCCTGATGTAACAGAAATGTATACATAAATCGGATTCATCAAATGAATCTTCAGCTAACAACTGTTTTTTTTTTTGAGAAGCTTTAGGTTCACGGCAAAATTGCAGGGAGGTACAGAGATTTCTCATATTCCTGCTCCCCCCGCCCCCATGCCCACATGCACAGCCTCCCCTGTTATCAACATTCCTTATCATAGCTGTACATTTGTTGCAACTCATGAACCTATACTGACACATCACTGTTACTCGAAGTCTATAGTTTACATCAGGGTTTATTTTATGGGTCTGGATAAATGTATAATGACATGTATCCATCATTATGGTGTCATACAGAATATTTTCACTGTCCTAAAAATCCTCTGTTCTGCCTATTCATTCTCCCACCCCTGCCACAATCCCTGGAGACCATTGATGTTTTTACTGTCTTCGAATTTCTGCTTTTTTCAAAATGCCACATAGCTGGAGTCATACAGTATGTATGCAGACTTTCGGACTGGCTTCTTTCACTTAGTAATATGCCTTTAAGATTCCTGCATGTCTTCTCATGGCTCGATAGCTCATTTTTTTTGTTTTAATGCCGAACAATACTCCATTGTCTAAATGTACCGCAGTTTATGACTAAAGCAGTTATAATCATCCATGTGCAGGTGTTTGCGGGGACATAGTGTTCAGGTAAATACCAAGAGTAAATACCAAGGGTAAATACCAAGGAGGGAGATTGCTGGATTGTATGGTAGGAGTATGTTTAGTTTGGTAAGAAACTGCCAGATTGTCTTCCAAAGAGGCTGTTCCATTTTACATTCCCACCAGCAATGAATGAGAGTTCCTGGTGCTCCGCATCCTCATCAGCATTTAATGTTGTCAGTGTTCCAAATTTTGGCCATTCTGACAAGTGTGTACTGGTATCTCACTGTTGTTTTAATTTGCATTTCTCTGATGACGTGATGTGGAGCATCTATTTCATATGCTTATTTATCATCTGTATATCTTCGGTGAGAAGTCTTTGGCCCATTTTTAGTCAGGTTGTTTGTTTCTTTATTGTCGATTTTTAAGAGTTCTTTGTATATTTCAGATAACAGTCCTTCACTGCATGTGTCTTTCACAAATATTTTCTCACAATCTGTGGGTCGTCTTCTAATTCTCTTGACATTGTCTTTCATAGAGCAGAAGTTTAATTTTAATGAAGTCCAGCTTGTCAGTGATTTCTTTCACGGATTGTGTCTTTGGTGGTGTACCTACAAAGTCATTACTATGCCCAAATTTAACTATCTAGGTTTCTCCTACATTCTAGGAGTTTTATAATTTTATATTTTACCTTTAGGTCTGTGATCCATTTTGAGTTAATGTCTGTCAATAGGGTGACATGCTACAGCCATAGCCACAGGGAACCTTGGTTGGAAGGAGATCTACTGCTCACAAACCCTCTGGGGCATGAATAGGGCTGGCCCATTTGCCCACATTCCCTGGAGAAGGAAGAAATCCCATTTATTCTTAGTTTGCACACTATTCTCTGCCCCAGAGATAGCTGCTCTTTTAAAGTTTCTGTTTGATAAAATAAGCAGTGATGTGAGTGTAAGAGAGTAAAATTTTGTATAATTTTGTACCAGTTTTGTATAATTTCTCTCTTCTGAGCAACATAGAGAAGTTAATAGCGAAGACCTTACTGATGCAAGGTGCATGAGAAAAAGAAAAGTCACAAAATAAGATTTTGTAAATCCTAGCTCATCACTTATGAATGCTGTGACGTTTGTTGAATGACCGTCTTCTAAGTTTTCTCATCTGTAAAAGAAGATTGGCAATAGTATCTTACCTGGGCAAAGCCTGCTCAAATACTTTCTCTCCTGATTTTAAACTGGGCCAATATGGCCATACCGAATAATGACTGTATTTCTCAGCCTCCTTGCAGCTATATGTAGCCACGTGACCAAGTTCTGGCCAGTGGGGCATAGGTACAAGTGGTATGGGAAACTTCTGGAGGGTTTCCCTTCTCCTCCCCTCTCTTTCTGTCCCTGGGCTGAACTGCAGGCATAATGGCTGGAGATGGAGCAGCCATCTGGAACACGAGGTTGTTTTAGAAATGGAGAGTGGGGGGCATGCATAACAGACAAACGAGACAGAACCAAGTCATTTCCCTGATACCGGGGAGTTGCCACACTAGCCCTGGGCCATTTTATGTCAGATTTTCATGTCACAGAAAAGTAAACTTCTACCTTATATAGGCCACTGTCATTTTAGGTCTCTGTTACTTGTTATTGAATTTAGTCCTAATAAATTCATAACCTCATAGATTTCTTGGGAAGATTAAATGAGATATTGGGTGCAACTTCCATGTTACAATAGCTGGCACGTTAAAAACACTCAGTAAATGTCAACTTTTTATTAGTAGCTTCTCTAGCATCTAAATATAATAACTGTCCCTCATCCCCAGTGAGCATTCCAGGGGGTAGTCTTCCTGCGAAGAAAAGTTATTGAGATTGTGTTGTTAGCTATTTTTTGGTTCCAAACAATTATAAAACAGAAAATAATATCATTATAAACAACTAATTCAACTAGGAATAATTTCATTTGAGCTCTATTGTTCTGTTTATTAGTTTTAGCTGACAGAACTCAGCCTTACAAATTTGTGTGGTATTTTAACTGGAAGATAAGTCATACATTCTTTTAAATAACTATGTTTACAAACACATAGCTCAATTGTTCCACACTTGAAATCCAGCCTTTCAAAACACTTTAGGTGCATTCTTCTCCTTGGCTTTCTTTGTTTGAAAAAAACATGTTGGAATGTTTACCAGAAGTCAGTGGCCCAAGGCCAACTTTGTGCTTTGTGACGGATAGATGGTCTATTTATTCAGTGATATCTGCTGTGTCCAATTAATGTGTGTTGACTCAATATTTTCTAAGATCCTGTTTAGCTCTCAAGTTCTCTGATTCTGCAAAATATTGACAGTTTAAAGAACAGAAACCTTTATTCCTAAGGAATCCTAAGAGAAAAAAAACAAGGACAGTAAACCTGAAGAAAGAAAATTGTTACAAGGTTTAGTATCGATGAATGAAAGAAAAGAGAAGACAAAGAACAAGATGGTCAGTCTTTAATGTTTAAAAACACAAAAATGTTAAAAAATGTTAGATATAGCATTTGAAAGGTAACGCTCCATCCTACTCTACATTGATACAATTAAAAAAAACTAAGTACTAATATTTTTATGATGACGTAAAGTAGTATTTTACATGTTGACTCCATTTTACAGTAAAGAGAAAATATTTATGTGGAACCACAGAAATACTGCTGTATAGATAGCTCCAACTTAAAAATGGGTCATATTTTATTTTCTTTTTTAAAAATTAAAACAGAATTTCAATTACAGTTGACATACAATGTTATATTAGTTTCAGGTGTACAACATAGTGATTAGACATTTATATAACTTAGAAAGTGATCACTCCGATAAGTATAGTACCCATCTGACAAAATTGGGTTGTATTTTAAAAGCCCATTGAGTGGTTTGATATGAAAATTGGACAATATTTTCTCTGTAGAAAATAGTAAAATATAACATGTCCCAAAGCTAGCCCACCAGGCCCATTTAAGCCAAATAGTAGCTGAATTACACATTTATAAATATAGTTTGAGTTCTGAGGTCCAGGAGAACCTCGAGCTTCATTTATTGAGATAACCATGTTTTTCTTACATTTAAGCTGTGTGGAGTGACATTTGTATTAATTCTTGCTCTTATTCTTGATTTACGTCTTAATATTATTATTTTTTACAGTAATCCATATCAGAATTTTAGCTGCCCTTCCCTGAAAGACAAGTACCGAATTCTTTTTCTTCTGCTGAATAAGGCACCTACCCCTATTTGTGAAGAGTGTTTTTGTGGTTATTAAAGCATGCAAAAATAAATCTGAAAGTTACGATCCACAAGGCACATGTGACTAGACACCTTGTCCCGGGCCTTGTTGGGGGAATATGGGGATTCGGGAGGAGACGAATGAATCAAGGAATGAAAATCAAGAGAATTTCTGAGAACAGATGTTTCTCCAGATCAGGATTCAAGAATAAAATTGAAGTTCAGAAAGAAAAAGGACCCTGCCTCAAGGATCGAGAGTCGAGTTGGCTGTTGGCACTGATACGATCTCAGATGCATTCAGCGAGCCCTCCTGGTGGCCGCTTCTCTCCTTCTCAACTTTTCACAGAAACCAAACTTATTTGGTTATTCACTGTGCTCGTTGGCTAAGGCTGCTGCAACAAAGTGCCACATACTGGGTGGCTGAAACAGACAGATTTCTTCCCATAGTGCTGGAGGATAGATAGAAGGTCAAAATCAAGCTGTTGGCAGGGCTAGTTCCTTCTGAGGGTCATGAGGGAGAAGCTGTTCCATGCCTCTGGCCCAGCTTCTGGCAGCCTCGGGCATTCCTTGGCTTGTCCATAGAGGGGCGTCTTCTCCCTGTGTCTTTACATGAGCTTCCCTGGTGTGCATGTCTTAACGTCCAGATTTCCCCTTTTTATAGGGTCACCAATCATGTTGGATTAGGGGCCCACCCTAATGGCCTCATTTTAACGTGACTACCTCTATAAAGGCCCTTTTTCCAAATACAGTCTTATTCTGAGGTCCTGGAAGTTAGGGCTCAATGTCTGTTTTGGAGCGGACCCCGATTCAAGCTGTGGCATCCACCTTCGTCAAGGGAGGTCCCACAGCAAGCGTGTGGCCAGCGGGGTCACTGACTTTCATATTCCACATCGTGTCTCTCTAGAGCTCAGTGTTTACTAATGTGAAGGGAGAGCTGCCAACCGCACACGAATCTTATGGAATGTTTAGTGTGAGAATCTTTGAAAGGTCTTTGAAGGAGTCCAGATGGTGCCCTTTTGAGGGGAGCAGGCCGAGGACAAGGAGCCTGCTCCCGATGCCTTGGACCCGGGTACAGAGCAGGACTCTGGGGAGAAGCTTTGCCTGGGAGGCTACGCAGACATGTGGTTGAGAAGGAAGAACTTGGAGCTGCTTGCCTGAACTGGAATCGGGTTCTGGAACTCACTAGCTGTGCGACCTTGAGCAAGGCACATGACCTCTCTGTGCCTCAGCTTCCTCATTAGCAAAATGGCACTATGAATGACACCTAGCCCACAGGATCAGAAGAGGGACTGGGTATAGGGTGCTGAGCGCTGTGCCTGCCACTTCGGCGAGCGTCCACTAAGGGTTGGCTGGCAGCTGTCCATGCCGGGCTCCTTCCTCCAAGCGCCTGTGGTGACCCTTGTCCTGCAATTCCTGCCCAGCCTGGGCATGGGTGGGCTTGGGCTTGTCATCGGTGCACCTAGTTAAAATCCTGGCATCCCCACTTGCCGGATGTGCGATCTTGAATGACTAACCTGCTTCAGGTCTGCGTGTCTCAGTTTCCCCATCTTTAAATGGGGTGAGTGACATAATTAATTATAGAGGATCATTGCGAGGCTTAAAGACCATTCATTCGGCAAATATTTATTCTGGTCCTTTATGCCAGCAGTCTATCTAGAGATAAACATTAAACAAATTAATAAGAGAATTATTTAGCAAGTGGGAAGGATGTAAGTGCTAGAGGGAAAAACAAAATAGAGAATGGGAAAGAGAGGAAGTGGCAGTTTTACAAAAGGACATTTGCAGGAAACTTGAAGGGGAGGAGGGAGGGAGCCATGACTGCATGGGCAGTGCAAAGGCCCTGGGGTAGGAGTATGCTTGGGAGGTTTGAATGACAGCGTGGAAGCCAGTGTGACTGGAGCAGAGCAGGGGAGTAGACAGAAGAGGTGAAGGCAGAGAGGGCCAGAGGCTGCTGGAAGGACCTGGGCCTTATCAAGAGGCCAAGTTTAGCCAATGGATGCTTTCCACACTTATTTTTTTAGGCACTGCCTTTGTCTCAGGAATTATGCAGGGCGTTGGGGATAGTTCAGGCCTCGAAGAGCTCGGCCCTGCCCCCTAGGACTATTGAGATACGCAGATGGATTCCTGGGGAGGCCTTGGGACTGAGTCTGGGTCCAGAAACGTGCTCCAAAAGCCTTTGGAAGCAGAATACACCCTTCCAACACCCAGCGGCTTCTTTATTAGAAATGATTTAAAAAATTTTTTTCCTAAGGGCAATTGAAACCTGCCCCTTGCTGGGTCATTTTTTCTCTGTCCCACCTTGGGGGCTGAATTTAGATCACTTGCTTTCTCCTGCAGGCTCCAGGCAGAGCTCTGCCAGCCAGGCTTTGGGATGGATACAGATAATATATTCTTTTGAAGCACAGGTATTTGTATCATTATTCAAATGTTTACAATGTTAGTCTGTTGAATTTGGAACTTGAATCAGATGGGGCCTTTGACTGTGTTCTTTTCCTCCCTCCTCCCCACCCCTCCTTCCCTCCTCCCCCAACCCCGAGTTCCGGGTTTCGTTTGCTCCAGATGATGCCAATTCCTGTGCCTTTGCCTCTCTGTCACTCTGTTTCTGCACTGTCTTATCTCTGTCTCAACTTCAGCAATATTGACATTTGGGCTGGATGCTTCTTTGCTGTGGGAGACCATCCCGTACATTGTAGGATATTTAATAGCATTCCTGGTCTCCACCCATTAGATGCCAGTAGCACCCACTCCCCAGTCGTGATGACGCAAAATGTCTCCAGAGGTTGCCAAATATCCCCTGGGGGCGCACAGTATTTTTGGACTCAGTGGTGTGTCCCCTTCTTCATCTGTCTATCTGTCTCTCATTAACTCCATTTCTAACTCTGGCCAGCACGAGCCAGTCATCAGGGCTGGACTCTCCCCAGGGCTGGGAAGCCAGGCTGCATCACACTGGGCTCTGAAGCGATAGTGGTCTGTGGCTAGCACTCCAAAGGCGGCATCAGCACAGCGTCGCTGCTGTTTACCGTGGCCTTCCCGTCCCTCACTGGAACCCGAATTCGTGAATAGTATCCATAAGTGCGAAGGGTCTCCCGAGTTCCCCATGCCTTGGGCTCTGGCTGTGTCCTCCCCAGGGGGCTGATGTAGCTGGGGTCAGTCACCTCTGAGTTCTAAGCTATTGGGGAGCCCGGCCCCTTGTCCAGGCGGGACGTGCGCACCCTCTCCCTGTCGACAGCACGGTGACCTCCCTCCCCATTAAGTCAACACGTTTGACTCTCTTCCCCAGGCAAACTGTGAAGTGATGCTCTGATCAGCTCCCGGCTGTGAAGGTCTCCTGTCTGTCCCCTCCTTTCCCCAAACAGCAAACACTGGAGAAGGTCACAGCAAGTGCTGAAGGCTGCGGAACGGCGGAGCAGAGGGTGACCTCATGTGAACGTGGATCCACAGACCTGCCCTGGAATCCAGATTCTGCCTCTTCACAGCTGTTGACTTCACTTCTCTGAGCCTATGTTTCCTTGTCTATAACGCCACCCCGTGACACATCGAGCTTCTATGACACCCACAGTGAATCATTTTTTAAGAGCTTTATTGTAAATATAATTCACATGCCAGATACTTCACCCACTGAAAGTACAATTCGATGTTTTTTTTTGCATATTACATTATTAAAATTTTGTGGGAAAATATATATCACATAAAATACACCATTTTGACCATTTCTAAGTGTACCAATCAGTGGCGCGAATTGCATTAGCGCCTCCTTTACCACGAAATGATCTTCTGTGATGGTTGTGAACCGTCATTATCTTCTTGATTTGTTCTTTCATGTTAACACAAATGGTTAATGACTAAAAAGAGAAGCATACGTTTCAATTTTAAGGATGTTATTGGAAATTGGTAAAGTGTTTCACGTGTGAACTAGAATTTGCACTTATGAAACAAAAATAATGCACTTCGCAGGTCCCGCTGTCACTGCCTTAACCTGTAAACATGATTTAAAATTCCAAGATTTGTGTGCCTACAGAATGACAGCTCTGTGTCTTCGTCACGGTCCCTCCTTGTCTATGTTGACTCTGCTGTCTGCACTTGGGGACGCTAAGCACCCAAGGAGCATTGGATGCTCAAACTGTACCCAGAGGGAGTGTCAAAGGTGCTCAGCATCTAAGAATTTACTTTCGAAAGCAACAGGGGTGGCTGGCTGGGTCTGGACCTGTAGCTGAGCATTCTCCAAATGAACTTCTGTGTTGAATACAATGCTTATTAAAGGATAAGTAATACAAATGTATATATTATGAAAACTCCATAGTCACTACGGCAACTGTTTCGAACTTAGAACAGCTGCAAGATATTTTGGGGAAGAGGATTTTGCATGGTTCCCATGGCGATAACAAAGAGCTGTCCAACTTGCGATCGAATTTATTCTTGTTTTAAGTTCTGCCTACCAGAGGTGGCCCCTTTCTGCCTGCCCCAGGGGGGCCTTTCCCCCGCCCCCAGGGCTGTAGATTGAGGATTACTAGTCATGTGCAGGAAGCACACTGCACGGTCCCTGTGCATAGTGGTCCCTGTGCATACACGGTCCCTGTGCATTCGCTTTATAACTGATGCCTCTGCTGTGATCAATATGGGCCAATGGAATCTGTAGAAACACAGACGGGCTGTCTACCACTTGTGTAGGAATTTTCTAATCTCATGGCCCTTGTCTTAAGCATAAACCATTGTGTTCCCTGTGAAAGCCTCCTCCAAGAGGACAGGAATATGGAATTTTCAACGATCGTACTCGATACTGTTTCCTATGGAATTTAGAAATGAACTCACGTTGCTCTGAGCCTTCTGTTTTGGGATATCGGTTGGAGCTCATTTTAAGATCCCCTTTTTATTAAAATCCTTAAAGTAAATGCCACCGACGAAGCGTCCACATGCTACAGGCAGTAATGGAACAGCCAGGCATTTAGAGATGGGCTGGGGGCGGTGCTGAGGAAGCAGCAGGCTCATTTTAGCTCTGTCCTGGAGTAACACTGGATGAATCTTGACTCAGTCCTCCCAGCGCCTCCCTCCCCCACCCTCCCCTCTCCCAGGACTGTGCCTCACGATATTCTGATATTCTTTCGGGGTTGGCATCAGGTGTGTACCGGTACGCCTTCCGTCCACACACGTCACTCCTCGTTTCAGAATGAAGAAACTGAGGTCGAGTGAGTGTGCCTCTGGATCCCCAATGCGAACCTCCCAGCTCCCACGTCCTTCTGGGGCACCCCACTTTTGGACACCTGGACTCCTGTGAATTGTGTGTGTGTGTGTGTGTGTGTGTGTGTGTGTGTGTGTGTACTGGGGGGGGTGGGTGGTCCTTGGTATCTCTCACTAGGTCCCACGCAGACCAGTTTCTCCAGCTGTTCCCTAACTCCTTAGTCATCAGAAATCTGAGGTCGGCTCTGTTCGTGGCCTGTTTGGGGTGTTCTTGTCACACCTTGCTCTTGGGCTTTGTGTCCATTTCTCAGAACTGCTGTGACAAAAGACCACAAACTGGATGGCCTAAAACAACAGGAATTTATTCTCTCACAGTTCTGGAGGTCAGAGGTCCGAGATGGAGGTGTCCACAGGGTCGGTTCCCTTTGGGGACCCTCTTCTGGCTTCCGGCTGGCGCTGTTCCCGGGAGCTCCTTGACTTGTCCCTGCCTCACTTCATCTCCACTAGGCCCTCTTCCCATGTGTCTGTGTCCAAATTTCCTTTTTATAAAGACACCAATCGTTGGACTCAGCCACACCCCCATACAGTATGACATCATCTTAACTAATTATATCTGTGAAGATGCTATTGCTAAATAAGGTCACATTCCGAGGTTCCAGGTGGACACCCATAATTTCGGGGAACACTTCAATCCATGGCAGCTCCCACCTCTTCCTGGTCCCCATCCCACATCTTCTCGGTGACCAATCAGGGCAAAGAGACCTGATGAGATGTCCTCCCAGAGGGGGCATAGGACCCAGGGATGGAAGCTTGAGGACAGAGAGGTGGCCACCCACTAGGGGAGCGGATAACAAGGGAGAGGGCTGGTGGCAGCTGGGGAGGGTTCCAGGGCTGGGATGGGAACCCAGCCGGGGAGTTGGAGACACTTTTGCATATGGCTTCTGCTTGTGATGGGGAGCGGGGGCAGGAGGCAGGGTAGAGAGAGATAGAGAGCTTAGAGCTGGGCAGGATCTGATGCCAGAATGTGCTCTGCGAGGGGGTAGTTCTCTGCTCAGGTCTGGAGCTGGGGCGGTGGGCAGAGGGCTGTACCACTCTTAGCCCCATATCCAGATCCATTAAATCAGAATGGCTGGGGGTGGGTCCTCCTGAGTCTCTACATCTTTTGACTCTCCCCCTCCGAGTCTATATCTCTGAGTCTTCCCCCCAATCTCTATATCTGAGTCTCCTCCTTTGAGCGTCTGTATCTGCGAGTCTCTCTCCAAGTCTCTATCTCCGGGGGACAAAGGAGGATGAGTGGGGAGAGCTCAGATGTATAGAGACTCTGGTGAGGGTGACTCAGAGATACAGGGGAGACTCAGATATATACTTAGAGTTATAGAGATTTGGGGGGAAGATACTCAGAAATTAAGAGACTCAGAGAAATAGACTTGGGGAGGAGAGACAGAAATGAGATTCAAGAGGGAGAGACTCAGAGATATAGAGACTGGCAGAGAGGAGACCCAGACGTAGTTGACTCGCTAGCAGAGAATCCAAAGACGTGACTCAGCGGGAAGAGACATGGAGATGAGAGCGTTGGGGAGAGAAAGATAGACCCATAAAGCAATAACACAGACCTTGTAGCTAACCTGTGGGGATTTCTTAATTTCCACGTGGAATAGTATTAAAATCTGTCTTTGGACTAGGACAAAAAGCTAGTCTCAAACTTCTCAAAGGGTTGGTGAAATTCAGAACATCTTCTGCATCTATAACGTGACGGTGATCCCAGAAAGACCCGAAGCCGACGTCACCAGCAAGTCGTAGTCACTGTGCCTCTGGGAAAATACTTTCTCTGGATTATGGAAATGAGACGCGTCATAAAGACATTGAGAACATGGGCCGGGAACCTCCCTGTTGGAGCAGAAAGACCCGAAGCCGACGTCACCAGCAAGTCGATAGTCACCGTGCCTCCGGGAAAAGACTTTCTCTGGATTATGGAAATGAGACGCATCATAAATACTTTGAGAACATGGGCCGGGAACCTCCCTTTTGGGGAAGAGGATGGAATATAAGGAAAGCAGAGAGATGAGAGTGGCCCATGGCGTCAGATTGGAACTGAAGGCGTCGAGGGATGGTTTTAGCATAAATATGTGTATATAAATGCGTGTCAAGCATAGATAGATATAGATGTTTAAATCTGTGCACCTGTAGACATGTCTTCACATGTAGTGTACATATGAATATACATACTTCGGTATACGTTATTTATGTAAATGGCTAAGTATACATGTGTCTGTACATACATACACACATGTACATATATTTTCTACTTTATTAGGATAAAACCTAGAAAAAGCGACTCCCAGTATTGATATTTACACCTACCACTGAGGCGTGGTTTATACGGACCATGGAAAAGTGAGCCACAGTTCTCAGAAGAGAAGGTTGATGCCCCAGGGCTGAGGTAAGGAGGGTGAGAGATGAATCTGGAACAGTTGCCTGTGCCAGAAAGTGGGAAGACACTCACAAGAATAAAGACACAGATCCATGGGACATCGAAGCAGGACGCAGAGACTCCTAGCCATGTCTGGGCCGATGTGAGTGCCACATTAAATAAAGACAGTAGTGGGTTTCAACCCTTTGTATCAAAAAAAAGGTCCCGAGTCCATACTGAAACCAGTAACAGAAAAGCAGATGGACGGGGGAAGGCAAATGCCCTTACGGCAGAATTAACGCACAAAGGCGCCGGTTCTCCCAACTGGAGTCTCTGCGTCCTTGCGGTCACACCTGGCGACGGCACACCTTCTGTGACCTGCATGTCCAGCACTCACAGGAGCGGCCGTTGCTGCCAAGGACGCGGTCCCAGCCGGGAGCCGCCCTGTGAGAACCAGCGGCCGTTCACACGTCCACCTGTCGGGGCTCCCCGGTTCCTGCCTCAGGCCCATGGCTGCCCCCTGGGTCATCCTGGGCACCCAGATTCCAGATAAAAACAGTGTGTCCTGGAAGGAGGACAGGCTATGGCCAGTGCCTGGTGGACCAGGGCAGGGGAGAAACTAAAATGGGAGGCTTCGGGTTTCTCAGAATAGAGGAGGTGTCCGAAGGGAAGATGCCCAACTTTCTGCCATGCTCTGAGAGCAGGGGACTTTGTCTGTCGTGCTTTCATACCCACGACGCCCAAAAGGGAGCCGCAGGAGGGCCTGGTCGCTATTTCATTGACATTAAAGCTGAGGCACGTGCACATACACACACAGTATCCGGAAGGAGAGATTAAGAAAATGATTATGTTTGTCCCTGGGCAAAAAGACTGGGAGACACAGTGGGAGTGAGACTATTTTACAGACTTGGTACCACTGAAGTTTCCCGATCGGTGAATATATGGCCGAGTCCCCTCACCGCCTTCCCCTACTCCCCCCACAAAAAAATCTTAAAACAGAGCAAAATGCCTATCGACCATCCCAGTGAAGAAAGTGATAGGGAATTATGTCCAATGATGCCATTTTTGAAAGAAGTTAGGAAGATGAAAAGTGGGCAAAAGATGAAAAGCCCTAAATATGGCCAAATCGTTCTAAGGGGCTATGTGAATATGGAAAAAAGGATCGAAAAAATGTTTGCCGAGCAACCTGCTGCCTGAACGATCTAGGGATCCAGGGAAAACCCTGCCTCCGAAGTGATAGGGAATTATGTCCAATGATGCCATTTTTGAAAGAAGTTAGGAAGATGAAAAGTGGGCAAAAGATGAAAAGCCCTAAATATGGCCAAATCGTTCTAAGGGGCTATGTGAATATGGAAAAAAGGATCGAAAAAATGTTTGCCGAGCATCCTGCTGCCTGAACTATCTAGGGATCCAGGGAAAACCCTGCCTCCGGAAATGACTCCTCCCTCACACCTGCCCTCTGAGCTTCTGAAGCCCCCCACACCTTCCTGTCCCTCCCACACTTACACATTCCCACATATTCACCCGAGGGCCGGCTCAGCCCAGGGCCCATCTGTGTATTTACTGAACACTAGACTATCTTGGCCTTAGGCAGGGGTCAAGGCTGGCTGCTTCTGCTTGAAGCCCCAGAGGCCCCACTCTCTATAACAGGGAGCCCCGATTGGAAGCAGATGTGTGGGGGCGGGGCTGTGCTGGGGGAGGGGTGGGGGTGCCACCCTGGGCAGCCAGTCTCTACTTCTTGGCTGCACGCTGTCTTTGGCCTCACATGAGGGGTGGGACACTGTGGGTGCTGGAGCCCAGGGGCTCTGGTCCATGTCTAGGGAGGGACGTGGCCCCCGGGCACTGCTGTTCGCAGCACGGTGTCCCTCCATCTGCCAGGTCAGCCCGAAGCTCCTCAGGTTGCCACCACCGTTCCCTCCTTCATAGAGAAACTACTCCATCACCTTCGCTGAGGTCATTCTACCCCCAGGGGTCTTTGACCATTTCAGGAGACGTGTTGGTTGTCACAAATCGGGGGCTGGCTACTACTGGCCTCCAGTGGGTAGTGGCCCAGGATGCTGCTCAGCACCCAGAAGAATGCCTCTGCCTCAGCTCCAGAACTCGGCAGCGGTCCTGCTGCCATGCCCACCCAGCCACCCGGTGGACACGCTCTTCTCTAAGCCCCAGTGCAGGCCTGCTGACCCCCACCTGACAGCACACCCAGGCTCCACCTCTGTGTAGACATGGTCTCTTGGGCGCAGAAACCTAGTGTCAGGCACACGTATTTGTGTCCCTCAAGCAGACCTGTGACTCAGTTTCAACCTAGCAGCCATGCTTTGTAGCCAAGCCTGCCCACCTGACGATTCAGAGTGACGAGCACGAGCCCTCTCAGATTCTCAGTGGAACTGTACTTGTCCACACACCTGGTGACAGGCCCCAGAGATACAGACTCAGATGCAGATACCGAAACAGACCTTCATCTCAGCCCCAGCCCTACTGAACACCGTCCCAAAGCCAGACTTGTCCACCCAGGAGTAGACAGGACCCGTGCCCATTTCAGCCCTTAGGAACAGGTCTGACATCAACAAGTGCTGCTGTGGACCTCCCACAGCCATGCACCCCAGCTCCGACTCTGTTTCTGACTCAGGGATCCCAGAGGCAACCTCAGTGCCCAGGATACATTGAAGGAAGGTATTTACCTGCCGAAATGAAAGATGACGAGGGTATTTGCTCTTTCAACTGCATAGACACCAACACAAGGCTGTGAGGACCACAGACAACTGGGCGGACATGACACCAACAAGGGGAAAGTAAGGGTCCAGTAACTAACTCGAAGAAAGGGATACTTATAATGTGCCTGACAAATAATTTAAAATTATCATCCCAAAAGAAGCAGATCTAGAAATGAATCAAGAAAACAATGCAGGAACATAATCAAGAAATAGAAATCACAAAAATGGGCAAAGGACCTCAATAGACATTTCTCCTAAGAAGGTGTACGATGATGAATGGGCGTAGGAAAAGATGCTCAACATTACTAACGATTGGGGAAGTGCCCATCAAAAGCACAGTGAGATATCACCTCTGTGGGGAGCGGTTTGTAAGCTGACAAGGTCCTTGCAAACTGTGAAGGCAATCAAGGGTTACTTCGCCTCCACAAATCCAACCAAGGGTTACTTTGCCTCCACGGATCCTCCACAAATTCCTCCTGAGAACAAGATAGTACAAATATAGCCACAGACAGATAAATGAGCTGAAGGCCTTGAGAAAATGGAGTCCTGGAGAAATAGAAGAAACAGTGTTACTATACTTTAATGAAACTGCTTATGACTGCCGCATTTGTAAGCTCCTGTACAAAGCAGCTTGTGAAAAATAAACTGGGCTGTCGTCCATCTTCAGTGGGCAGTTTCCCACCATTCCCACTCAGGTTTATTTTCCAGGGCTGTGCTAGACGTGGCAGGATTTACCACTTGCTGAATGTGGCAACCTTGGGCTGTTAGAATGGCTAGCTTCAAAATGCCATAGATAATCACTGCTGGTGAGGATGTGTGCAAAAGAGAACCCTCTTGCACTTTCTGGTCGGATGGGTGCCGCCACCTGAAGAACACGGTTTCAACAGCGCAGGGTCATTTATAAGGGGATTTTTTTCCCCCATTGACCCAAACGGTTCAAACTGGCACACATAATGGAATAGTACTCAGCCACAAGAAATAGCATATCCTGCCATTTGCAACAACATGGGTGGACCTTAAGGAAATTACACTAAATGAGAGAAGTCACAGAATGAGAAACACTGTATGAGATCACTTATATGTGGACCTAAAGCAAAACAAAAAACCAACACAAAAAAGAGATCAGACAGAAAACACCCAATCGGAGCAGCAAAGAGAGAATCAAAATAAATAAATAAATAAATAAATAAATAAAAATAAAAGAAAATAAGGATAGTTTAAGGGACCTCTGAGACAACATCGACCATAACAACATTCGCTTCATTGGGGGGCCAGAAAGAGGAGAGAGCAAGCAAGTTGGGATGGAGAACCCAACTGAGGAAATAATGACCATGAACCTCTCTGTCCTGGAGAAGGAAATAGACCTACAAGCCCTGGAAGCACAGAGTGATCTAAACGAGATGAACCTGAAGAGGCCCACATCATGACACATTGTAATTAAACTGCCAGAGGTTAAAGACAAAGGGCATCTCAAAAGCAGCAAGAGAAAAACAATTGGTCTCTTACAAGGGTGCTCCTGTAAGACCATCAGCTGATTTCTCAAGAACAACTTTTCAGGCCAGAGGGATTGGCACAAAACAGAGAGATGAAAAGCAAGGACCTATAACTGAGATTATTCTACCAAGCATTGAAGGACAGATAAAGAGTTTCTGGACAAAAAAAAGCTAAAGGAGTTCATTGCCACCAAGCCAGTACTGCAAGAAATGTCAGAGAGATTTCTTTAAGAAGTGGAAGAAAAAAACCATAAATATGAATAATAAAGTGGAAATCACTATGTAACTACAATTATCACTTTAACTGTAATTGGATGAAATGCTCTAGTCAAAAGACATGGAGTGGCTGAATGGATAAGAAAACAAGACCTATGTATATGCTCTCAATAAGATACCCACTTCAGATTGAAAGACAGACTGAAAGTCAAGGGATTAAAAAAGATATTTCGTGCAAATGAAAATTACAGGAGTGATGTCAGAAGCACGGCAGAGTGAGAGATGTTCCCAGATCTCTCCCTCTGAAATAACAATAAGCTGAACATCTAAAACTCAACAAATAACACCCAACCTGCACATAAGCATGTCTGAGCCAGTGATCTGCGAATAAGAGCTACTACAGGTCAGAACCATGGGAGTTGGGCAGTAGACCAGGAGAAACAAAGAAGCTGACTCTAGTAGCCGGAGCTCCCTGCAGGAGGAGGGGGACGGGAGGAGTGTGGCGGGTTCCTTGAGCAGCCCTCCGAGAGAGCTGTGAGCTCCATGCAGCGGCAGTTCCCAGGGATCAGGGCAGAAAGAAGAGAAGTCAGGATGGCAGAGAAGCAACAGCTGATTATTACCAGCCGTGGTTGCAAAATGTGAGGCCATGACACAAGCCCCATCTCGACGCGCCCCCCCCCCCGCCATATCCTTCAAGACTGAACACCGTGCATGCAGCCCCAGGGAATCTGAGCAAATCCTACTGAAACTGTCGCTAACACTGACAGAGACCAAGACCGAGGGTAGTGATCATGATTGAACATTTATAAGAAAAATAAAAAAGGCAGTATTAAGGCTTTATATAAAGCAGGGATCTCTGAGGCTTAGACACCACTTACCAGAAACCAAAAGAAAGATGCCTTCTTAACAACAGGCTAAAGAGAGATCTTTATATAATAAATCTTTCCGAGCAAAGAAAAAAGTAGAAAACACTTCCATTAAGCCCGGGAGGAGAAATAGTCCATTAAACATCATGAACAACTAA